>NC_051402.1:4226996-4246996 GCF_015228065.2 Penaeus monodon
GGGGGAGGGGAAGCTGAGAGAGGGGGAAGGAAAAATCGGCAGACAAGAAGACGGAGGCTGGGAAAGGGAAGAGGGGATGGTGAGAGAAGAGAGGGGGAGGATGGAGAGAGTGGGGGGGGGTGGCGGGAAGTGATGGGAGGAGGAGGAGGAGGAGGAGGAGGAGGAGGAGGAGGAGGAAGTGGAGGAAAACAAGGATGACGAAAGCCATAAACTAGGGCATAAAAGAGCATAACAAGATACGGAAACAGAAAAAAAAGTGAAGAGGGGAAAAAAAAAAAAACACAAGAATGAATGAACTGGGAAAATTCGACCTGGAAGCCAAACCTTCCCGTTTTCGCCCACCCTCAAAAAAGAGAGAGAGAGAAAAAAAAAATACACATATACTTCCGGCAGGGGCTGACTGACCGAGCATCGTGAACATTCCGCCACACGCGTTGGTGCACTGGCGGCTCACGGTTACGGCTGACAAGCGATCGCAGGGGAAGGGGGGAGGGGGTTCGGGAGTGGGGTAGGGAGTAGGAAGGAAGCGAATGGAACAGAGAACAAAGTAAGTGGGAAGGGTATGGAAAAGAGGAGTGTAAGGGAACAGAAATGGGTGGGGGGTGTATCGGAAGGGGGTTTATAGGAAGGGGGAGGGGAAGAGGACGGCAGAAGGGGAGTATGGGGAGGGAAGGGGAGGGAGGAGATACCGGGGCGAGGAATGCGAGGCACTCCGTCTGAATGTCAGCGGGTTGCACCACCTGATATGCACCGTGACGAACGGGGGACTCCAGCAACATCATGGTCCTGACTCATTTGTTTCCTGCTTCTTCCTCCCTTCCTCTTCTCTTGCTTTCTTCCATAACCTTTTATAACCTATTCCTCTTTCTATTTTCGCTTTCTTCCTCTCCTTCCTCCAAACCCTTTCCACAAACTAAATCAACGAAGTAAACAAAGCAAAATACGCCAAAAGGGTAAAGGCAAACACAAACAAAAACAAAAACAAAACACTGACTCACACAGCCTGCTTGCACTGCAGCCCTTATGCACACCCGCCGTAAAACTAATTTTCCCGCGTGCCTGAGTGCCGTCATAAATCATGGCACTCTGGCACTGTATGGGAACTGCGAGAGTGACGGTTCTGGGCGTCTTGTGTGGATGGCGTTTAAGTAGCGATACTTAACTCTAATAAAGCAAGCGCTAATTATCTCTCTTAACGAACTGTAACGTAAATATTACTCATGTCACCCTGCCTGACGGCCTCACATCAGCCCCTCTCCACGCTCTGCACTTCTGTATCTCCTCACACCCACCGGCCCGTATAAGCTCCGTTCATTAAACATTAGACACCAGACCTAAACAGACATCAGACAGCAGTCCCCAGACATTTCATACACATCAGACAGCTTACCACATATCACACTAAGCCAACAGGTACTACGTATCAGGCTAAATATCACACACAAGACAACGGGCATCACACATCAAGCCAGGACTTCGCAAATCTCAAGCAAGCAAGCAAGCAACATCAGACAACAGACATCAGACAACAGACAACAGACATCAGAACATCAGACAGCACCCTTGCCAGGGATTTCTGGTCCTGAACTATTTTCCGTCGTGGTCCGCTCTGCACTCTCGCTAATCCGTTTATACGCGCTTAGCTTTTACCTGCGTGTGGGTGCGCCTTTGTCTTTTTGTCTGTGCTGTGCGTGTGTTGTGCAATAGGCGTGTGCGCGCGTGTGTCCTTTTTAATCTCTCTTCTACCTTTCTTTCTGCACTTTACTCAACTCTGTATATAATCTTTTCCATTCTTATTCCCAGTTTCTTCCCCTATCATAACATATTCTCTTAAAATTCCTTGCTTCATTTTTACGCCTTTCCATCTTTCCTCCTAACTCATTCCCTTATTTCTTCCCCCTTTATTTACTTCTGTTTTCTTTTTCCCTCTTCCTACGTCCTTTTAACCTTTCTCCCCTCTTTATCTCTTCCTTCTCCCCCTATTCCCACGCCCCTTCCATTTTCCCTTCCCCCCTTTCTCTGATTTCTCCTCTTCCTTCTTTCTTTCTTCTCTCCCTCGCCCTCCTCCTCCTTTTATTTTACCCCATCCACCCTCCCCTCTTTCACACTCCCTCCCCTTTGACCTTTCCCCTGCCTCCGTTTTCCCATTGTTTCTTGCCCGCTTTCCGCCTTGCCATAATTTCCACCTGTTCAGCTTGTTCAAGCTTTCTTCTTTCCCTCTTCCACATTCCCTTCCATGTTCTCTCCCCCTCTTCCACCTCCTATTCTTCTTCCATGTCTTATTCCCCTCTTCCTTGCCCCTCTTTCCCTTTTCCTTGCCCCTCGTTCCTCTCTCTCTTTCTTGACTTTCGTTCCGTCTTCCCCTCTTCCTTGTCCCTCGTTCCCTCCCTCTCTTTCGCGACCCTCTTCCCCTCTTCCTTGCCCCTCGTTCCCTCTCTTCTCTCTCCTCTCTCTCTCTCTCTCCTCTCTCTCTCTCTCTCTCTCTCTCTCTCTCTCTCTCTCTCTCTCTCTCTCTCTCTCTCTTGTCCCTCTTCCTCGTCCCTCTTCGAAGTCTTGTTCCCCTCTTCCTCGCCCCTTTCCCCGCGACGCAGCGCCGATTATCCAGCGCCGTCCCGCCAATCACCGGTAATAAATGCAAGGATAAAGCCGCGCCGTCTATACCGCCTGCGAACCGCAACCGCCTCTCTCGGGGACAGATTATACGTCGCAGCGCCGTTCCGCTTCTCCTCCTCAGAAATGAACGGCCCTCGAGGAAAGTGGCAGGCTAGGTGGGGAAAGGGAGGGGGGGAAACAGGAGGAGGAACACGAAAACGCAACACGCTCTCGGTTTTCCTGGAATCCGAAGCGAATGCACGCGTGAGTCTTGGTTTGGGAAAGTATAACACACGTAAAAAGCAAGCCCCCCCCCTCTTGATCCACGTCTAATAATCGGGCCTCCGCATTCCTCCAAATCCGCCAGGGAATTCATACGAAGACACTCACGTCAGGAGACTCGGGGAGGAGACGAGCAGTCACTTGGAAATTCGCCTTGACTCCGAGGCCCGCCAACGCACCGTGACCAACGCCCCCACCTACTCCCTTCCCCCTTCCTCCTCCTCCCCTCTCCCCCTCCCCTGCTTCCGCCTCTGAAACATCTCAAGCGGTGATGCCTTCCCCCCCCTCTCAACCTCCTCTCCCGCCTACCGGCTTCCCCGTCTCGTTCTCAAGATCCTGGCAAGCGCTTATCCATTTACCTGAAGACCCTACACACTTACCTACGATCATCCGGGCATCTCCTCTTCCCCCTCCCCCTGCCTCCCCTCTTCCTCCTCCTCTTTCCTCTCACGTGTCGTTGCTTCCCTCATTTGTCACTTTACTTTTAACACCTTCGTCGTTTCTCCTCTTTAACTCCTTTCCTTACTCTCATTTCCTCCCTCACTTGTCACTTCTCTTCCCTTGGGTTTTATTCATTTCTTTTTGCCTCATCGCATTTTATTTTTCCCCTTCTCGTTATTCTCTCTCCTAACTTCCTTTATCCCGCATCCTCGTTCCTCCACTTCCGTGTTATTAAACATAAACCCAGAAATTTTCAGCCTCTCGCACCACCCCTCATACCCGCCCCCCTCCCCATCTTATCTCGCCTAACTCCAAAAAGCTGTTATTAAGTGTAATCCCCAATTTTCACCTTCTTCCCTCTCCCCCTCCCCACCACCTGCCCCTCCCCACCGCCTGCCCCTCCCCTCCGCCTGCCCCTCCCCACCGCCTGCCCCTCCCCTCCGCCTGCCCCTCCCCACCACCTGCCCCTCCCCACGCCTGCCCCTCCCCACCACCTGCCCCTCCCCACCGCCTGCCCCTCCCCACCGCCTGCTCCTCCCCGTCACACTCCAATAACAAAGTCGCTCACAAACCCCCTTCTCCTTCCCCTACTCCCTCCCCCCACTCCCTCCCTCCATCTCACAGCTCAACAGCCTAAGGAAGGGATGGGGAGGGGGAGGGGGCCACACACGCACTGCTGACCTCGGCTTTGTTCCGAATAGCCGGGCCAAATTTACATCTCCAAAGAACAAAGAAAAGGAAAGAAAACGACAAAAAGAAAAAGAAAAAAAGAGAAAAACGGAGGAAAAAAAACCCCGAGCCGCAGGCAAGCGCGGGCGGCAAGCGCGGCGGCGGCGGTGGTGCGTCGTCCAGGTTAATTAGCGACCTAATCACATTTTCTGTGAGGCTTCCTAATTAAAATAACCAGCCAGGTGAAAGCGACTCCAGAGCGTCTTTCCCCTCGTTTTAAAAAGAAAATGAAGATGAGAAAATAAAGAAAAGCGGACGACACAAAGAGGTTGAACACGATACTCGTGTTGGTGAAGCCAATGATGTGCTACTGATGGCACTGGTGATTATGAAGGTGGCAGTGATGACGGTGATAGCAGTGGTGGAGGTGGAGGTGTGGTGGAGGTGGAGGTGGAGGTGGAGGGGAGGAGGAGGAGGAGGAGAGGAGGAGGAGGAGGGAGGAGGAGGAGTGGAGGAGGAGGAGGAGGAGGAGGAGGAGGAGGAGGAGGAGGAGGAGGAGGAGGAGGAGGAGGAGGAGGTGGAGGTGGAGATGGAGGTGAGGTGGTGGGGAGGGATAAAGGGATGGGGAAGAAGGAGAGAAAGGAGATGAAGAAGGGAGGGAGGTATACGAGGGAAGAGGGAAAGGAAATGGCAAGGGAAAAGGCAAGGAGAAAGAATGCCTCAAACAATCAAACAGGTGAAACAAAATGGCTGATGAGGAGACTTACAAACACATACACACACACACACACACACACACACACACACACACACACAACACACACCACACACATAACACACACACACACACACATACACACACACACACACACACACAAGAACAGGAATACATACACATAAACATAAACACACACACACACACACACACACACACACACACACACACACACACACACACACACACACACACACACACACACACAAGAACAAGAATACATAAACATAAACATAAACACACACACACACACACACACACAAGCGAAAACATCGCACAAATCACTAATTCCAGGGGTTATGGGGCGTGCAGTGTAGCCAGGCGGGGTAAAGGCCTTTCTTTTCCTCTCGGCGTTTCCCCTTTTTATTATGTTACCAACAAGGATAAAAATCCTTAAATCCTTTCAGACGAGGACGTGCGTGGGTGGGGAGTGTGAAGGGGGGGGGGGGGGCGTGAGAGGGGGGGGGGGTGAGGGGGACGGGGGAGGAGAGAGGAAAGCGGAGAAGGGAAAAGGTAAAGAGGAAAGTGAAGGGAAAATGGATTTGGGGATGTAGGATAGGGGGAAGGAAAATGAAAGTTGGAATATAGGATAATAGGAAGGAATATGTGGAATTGGGAATGAAGGTTAGAATGAAGGAAATTGAAACTGGGAACTAGAATGAAGGAATGAAAGGGGAAACTGGGAATTAATGCGAATGGAAGAAAGAGCTGGGAATGGATCGGAATGAGAGAAAACGGAATTAGGAATAAATTAGAATGAAAGGAAGGGAAATTTGGAACGAAAGAGAATGAAATAATCGGATTGAATGAAGGAAACCTGGAATTGGGAAGTGAGAGAAAATGACACTTGGAATGGAGGAATGAGTAAACGGAACAAGAAACTGGGAGGAAAGAAGTTGTGAAAAAGGGGAAAACTCAAGGAAATGGAATGGAAGAATGCGGAAGGGAAACAAAAAGGATAAAAAAGGAAAGGCAATAGAATTTTTTGGGGGAAAATAGAGAGGAAGGGAAAAAAACAGAAAAGCAGGAGGAGGGGGGGGAGCGGCAAGTATGGGAAATACAGAAAAAAAAGAAACTAAGGAAAGCTGAAAGAAAAGAGAAGGAGAGATTACAGAAGAGAAGAAGACAAGCAGAGCGACCCAAGAACCGCAAGCGACCGGCGCCACGAACTGCCGCAAGTCTCGTCTCGTCACCCAGTGTAAGGAGCTCTCGTCACTTATCGATGCTATCCTTATCTATCCCTATTTGTGGTATTATCGTTTTACGAGAATATCCCCGAAATCCGAGACCAGAAGAAAGGAGAACAGAAAAATAAACTAGCGATTCCTTTTAATTTCTTACTTGGCATCCTTCCAACAACTTCCAAAGAGGGCTGGGGAGGAGGAGTGGGGGAGGGGGACTGGGGGACGGGGAGAAGGGGGGAAAGGAGGAGGGGAGAAGAGGAGAAGAATAGGGAGGGAGAGGTCATACCTTCTTCACGACCACTTTTCTAAAAAAATTCTCATTAATATTGATACCAGGCTGAAACCTTGTAAGACTAAATCCCAAGTTTCATTTTCTTTACCAGATTACTTGTTTTCCCTTAACGCCGTTATTTTCGCCCTCCTCCACCACCACCTCCTCCACCTCCTCCTCCTCCTCCTCCTCCTTCTCATCCTCCTCCTCCTCCTCCTTCTCATCCACCTCCTCCTTCTCATCCTCCTCCTCCTTCTCATCCTCCTCCTCCTTCTCATCCTCCTCCTCCTTCTCATCCTCCTCCTCCTTCTCATCCTCCTCCTCCTTCTCATCCTCCTCCTCCTTCTCATCCTCCTCCTCCTTCTCATCCTCATCCTCCTTCTCCTCCTCCTCCTTTCTCCTTCCTCCTTCCTCCTCCTCCTTACCCCTCTTCCTCCTCTTCCTCCTTCCTCTCCTTCCTCCTCTCCTTCTCCTCCTCCTTTTCCTCCTCCTACTCCTCCTCCTACTCCTCCTCTTCCTCCTCCTCCACCTCTTCCTTCACCCCCTCCTTCCTCTTCCTCCTCCTCCTCTTTCTTCTCTTCCTCCTCCTCCTCCTCCTCCACTTTTAATCATTTTTTTCATCATTTCTTCATTGCCGCTCATTACTACAATCAATCATCGAGAAGGACTGCCACCGGCCGTACAGTGAAGTCTTAATTCCGGAAAACTTCATAATGGCACATGAGTAATCACCTCCCGAGGCTTTAAAAGGAAAGAAATCGCGAACCGGGAAAATAATCAAGGCCTTTTTTGTGGTCTGCTTGAGAACAAGGCGCCGCTAAAGTTACATTATCTGAAAACATAACTGGGAGAAGACGACTTGGCCGAGCGAGAGAGGATGGCAGGGGAGGGAGGGGGAGAGGGAGAAGGAAGGGGAGAGGGAGAAGGGAGGGGAGAGGGAGAAGGGAGGGGAGAGGGAGAAGGGAGGGGAGAGGGAGAAGGAAGGGAGAGGGAGAAGGAGAGGGGAGAGGGAGAAGGGAGAGGGAGAGGGAGAAGGGAGAGGAGAGGGAGAAGGGAAGGGAGAGGGAGAAAGGAAGGGGAGAGGGGGAAGGACGGGGAGAGGGAGAAGGAAGGGAGAGGGAGAAGGGGGAGAAAGGAGGGAAAGAGGGAGAGGAGTGTAGGAAAGAGAAAAAGAGAGGAGAGAAGAGGGGAAAAAGATGAGGAGAAAGAAAGGAGAAAAAGGGAAGAGAGGAGAAAAAAGAAGGGGAGGGGAAAGAAAGGAGAAAGGGAAGAAAGGGGGAAATGAAGTGGAGGAGTGCGTGGAAAGAAGAACATAGGGGGGACAGAGGGAAGAGAGGGAGAGGATGGGAAAATGATAGAGGAGGGCAGAAGGCAATTGAGGGGGAAATAAGGGAGGGAAGGACTGGGGAAGAGAGAAGAAAATGAGTAGGTGAAAAAGATACATGTAGAGGGAGAAAGGTAGGAAAAGGAGGGAGAATGGGAGTAAAGAGGGGGATAGAGGATGAGGGAAGAGAAAAGAGGAGGGGGGGGGGAAAAGAGAAGGACAGAAGATGGGGGAGGAGAGAGAGAGAAGAAGAGAGAAAGAGAATAGCATGAAGACGGACAAACATGAGAAAGAGGAGAAAAGGATAGAAAACCTGGACAGAGATTCTGAAGTAGAGCGAACAGAAAGCAAAGAGACACAGGAAAAAAAACTCTGAGAAACGAACATGGAAAGCAATAAACTAAACTCGGAAAAGAAAAAAAAAAAAAAAAAGACAAGGGAGGAGAGAGCACACCAAAATAACAGAAGCGGACAAATAAAAGGAGGGAAAAAAAGAGAGAACAAAAAAAAGAAGTCGGCAGTAAGATGGCGAAGTTGAGGACAACTCGCTCCCTCTCCGCGCAATAAAAAAGAACCACCAGACGTCTCTTCCTTCCATTAAATTTTTAATCATCAAAACAGTCTTTCAGTCTTCTTTCCTCTTTTTTTTCTCTCTCTCTCTTCCCGCCCAAACTTTCTTCATGTCACAGAATATAAACGCGGACTTGCTCCGGCAAAAGATAATTAATTCAGAAAGAAAGAATCGACTTTCTTAAACGAAAACAGAAATAAAAAGCCAAAAAAAAAAGAAGTCACCCCGGCGGTTCAGGATGCCAAAAAGAGGCATTTCTTTGGCCTATCTAAAGACGTCGTGCTCTGGATCCCTACTTCGCCACCCGCGGGGTAAGAGGATCTGAAGAGGGTGGGGGACAAGGGGCGAGGTGGAGGGGGCAAGGCAAGAGGACCGGGTATGGCAAGAGGACTGGGTATGGCAAGAAGAGAGGATAGGGGAAGAGAGGGTAGGGCAAGAAGAGAGGGTAGGGCACGAAGAGAGGGTAGGGCACGAAGAGGGGGTAGGGCAAGAAGAGAGGGTAGGGCAACGGCAAGAAGAGGGTGTAGGGCACGAAGAGAGGGTAGGGCAAGGGCCAGAGGAAAGGCTTGGACAAGAGCGGATAGAGCAAGAGGAGAGAGTAAGGTAAGAGGAGGGAGTAAGGCAGGATTAGGGTAAAAGGAAGAAGGGATAAGTGCAGAGGATGGGACAAAGGAAGATACCGGACTAAGCCAAGATAGAACAAGGGGAAAGGAGAGAGAAAGAGGTGGTATCAAGAGGTATGTGTGTGGAGGGGGGGGGGGAACTATAGAGGAGCAAGAGGAGGAGGAAGGTAAGAGAAGGGGAATGGAAAGCGGAGGAGGAGAAAGGCAAAAGGAGGGGAAAGGAAAGAGGAGTAGGAGGAGGGGGGAGGGGAAGGGGAGGGGAGGAAAGGGAGGAAAGGGAGGAAGGGGAGGAGGGGGGAGGAGGAGAAGGAGGAGGGAGGAGGAGAAGGAGTAGGAGGAGGAGGAGGAGGAGGAGGAGGAGGAGGAGGAGGAGGAGGAGGAGGAGGAGGAGGAGGAGGAGGAGGAGGAAGAGGAGGAGGAGGAGGGGGGGCGGTCTACGTGCTTTGGTGGCTGTCAGAACTGTCAATCCAAGGCGCTCCTGCTTCCCTCTCATCGCCAGCATCTCTATTTTTATCATCATCAATGTCGATTTCTTTCTCTTTGTTTATTATTTACGCCTATCTCTCCTGCGGATTTGTAGGTCGATTTCATTCTTTTTTATTTGTTTCAGGTTCACCTCTTTCTCCCTTCTTTCTCTACTTATTTTTTTCTCTTTTCTTTACTTCTCTTTCTCCCCATTTCGCCCTCTTTCTATCCTTAGTTCTCTCTCTCTCTCTCTCTCTCTCTCTCTCTCTCTCTCTCTCTCTCTCTCTCTCTCTCTCTCTCTCTCTCTCTCTCTCTCTCTCTCTTTCACCTTATCTGTCCTTTCTTTTTCTTTACTTGTCCTTTCTCTCTCCCCTCTGTCACTCTCTTCCTCCCTCACTTCTTCCCTTTCCCTGCCTTTCTTGTTTCCTTCCTCCCATTCCCTTCCTTTCTTCCTTCCTTCCCTTCTCCCTCTCTCTCCCCTCCTCTATCTCTCTCTTCCTCAGCCTCCCTCCCTCCCTCCCACACTCTCTCTCTCTCTCTCTCTCTCTCTCTCTCTCTCTCTCTCTCTCTCTCTCTCTCTCTCTCTCTCTCTCTCTCTCTCTCTCTCTCTCCTTCTTCCCTCCCTCCCTCCCACACTCTCTCTCTCTCTCTCTCTCCTTTCTTCCCTCCCTCCCTCTCTCCCTCCCTCCTCCCTCCCTCCTACCTGCCTCGCCAAGAGGTCGCGTGCACTAGGGTGACATGATTCCGCCATGGGAGCAGAGAGCTACAAGGATAATCACACACGCACATCCTCCTCGGTCCTCTCTCACTCTCCCTCATTTACCTCTTTCTCTTGCTGTTCTATAATCCCTCTTTTCTATTCCTTCGTTTCATTATTCATGGTTCGTCTTCTTTATCTTACTCTCATTTAATACTTGTATTTTTGCCCATAAATATGTCCCATGTTTTATGCTTTTGGCTAGCCTCTTTCACCCTTAATTATTCTCTTCTCCCTCCCTCCCTCCCCTTGTCTCCCTCCCTATCCCTCTCCCTCTCTTCATTCCTTATCCTTAACTCCTCTCTCCATGGCTCTTATCCATCGTGCATCCCCTCCCCTCCTCTCCTGCCACTCAATACTCCTAAATTTAGTGGCCACAACGATGACGAATCGGATCCCAATTTGGGTCATGCGCAGAGAGCAATACAGTAATAGACTCAGAGACAGACACATATATAAACGCACGCAGGGACACACACACTATCTTTCACAAGGCCTCTCTCTGTCCCTGTCTCTGTCTCTAGCTCTGTCTCTAGCTCTGTCTCTGTCTCTGTCTCTGTCTCTGTCTCTGTCTCTGGCTCTGGCTCTGGCTCTGGCTCTGTCTCTGTCTCTGGCTCTGTCTCTGGCTCTGGCTCTGTTTCTGGCTCTGTCTCTCTCATGTTCATTCTCCATGACTGTCCGGTACAAACACCTGCAGAGCCGTTTCTCTTTTCCTCTCCATTTCCCTCCCCATTCCTTACCAATCCCTTTTTCCCTCTTTGCCATCTTCCTTCATTCCCTCTCCATCTACCTCCGTGCCCTTTCTCCTTTCTCCTTTTCCCCCTCACCCTCCTCTTCCCACTCCCTTTTTTATTTCCTTTCCCTCTTCCCTCTCCCTCTCCAGTTCCCTCCAACCTCTCCCTTCCCCTCGCTTGCAAACAAGCAGGGCCGAGCACAGGGCCAGCTCGAACGGCATCGGCCTAAGGGCTCAACCAAGCAGCGGCAATTCAAGGCGAAAAATTACTTCCCGGCGTCGTCACAGCGTGGACAAGGTCAGGTAACAGTAACACGTCAGAGTCACGTAACTCTGCGGAAAGCGGGAGAGATAGGGGGGGAGGGGAAGGGGCGAGGGGGGAGGGAAGGGGGCTGGGGGACGGGGGGAAGGAGGGAGGAAAGGAGGGGAGGAGGAAGGGGAGGAGGAAAGAGGGAGGGAGGAAGGGGAGGAGGAAGGAAGGGGAGGAGGAAGAAGGGAGGGAGGAAGGGGAGGAGGAAGGAGGGAGGGGGGAGAAAGAGGAGAGGTAGAGGGTATGGAGAAGGAGGAGAGGCGGAGGGGTTGGAGAGGGGTATTAAAAAAAAAAAAAAAAAAAAAGGGGGGGGGGGGAGTAGGAGAGGGAAGGGGTAAGAGAGGGGGGGGAGAGGAGGAGAGGGAAGGGGGTAGGAGAGGGGAAGAGGAGCGCGTAGGGGTGGGGAGGGGAGGGGAGGAGAAGGAAGGATGAGAGAGGAGGACTAGAGAGAACGCAGGGGGGTGAACGGAATGTAGGAGAGGATGAGGGAAGAGGAGGAGATGTGGGAGACGTGGAGTGTTCGGGAGAGGAGAGAGGAGAAAAGTGGGAGAGGAGAAAAGTGGGAGAGGAGAATAGTGGGAGAGGAGAAAAGTGGGAGAGGAGAAAAGTGGGAGAGGAGAAAAGTGGGAGAGGAGAAAAGTGGGAGAGGGGTATGAAGGAGAGGGGGTAAGGTGTTGGGGAGAGGGAAGAACAAGAGGGGATAGGGGGAGAAATGGAAGGGGGAGTAGATGGGAAGAGGGGGAATGGATTGAGGAGGGGAGCCACGGTGAGTCAGGAGGGGGAGAGGGGAGAGAGAAGAGGAGGAGAACCAAGAGGAGTCGGTGGGGAGGGGAAAGAAGAGAGCTTAAAATAGTTTCTATGTTTACTTTCTTCATCTTGCCTATCCGTACTTAATTTGCAATAACCAATGAAATACACGATTCACTGGTTATTTTGACTACGGTTAAATGAAAAATCAAGCTTAAAATTTGACATGCCTCCTAAAAGACTGATAAGCACCAATTAAATAAAAAATAAATATAAATGAAAACCATGTGAATTCGTTCCGGCATCAATTAAGTAAAATATAAGGGACCTAAACCCTCAACTTGTACAATCCCCCCCCCCCCCACCACACACACACGGTACGCGCACATAAACAAGCCAACGAGCAAATCGCCGCCAGTACCTGCACCGACTCAAGAGTGAGGAATGTGTACGTAAACAAAACACACGCACGTGGGACCGCTGCGTCCAGCTGCAGACCGCGATAACGACGCATAAGAACGACCACGCGTGTCCGCCGAGCGACCAACCACAGCTCGTCCTCCTCCTCCTCGCACTGCCTCCCTGGCCCCCCTCCTTCGACCTCCTCCCTGGAACTCCCCCTTGCATCGCCTCCCTGGACCTCCCCCTTGCATAGCCACCTTGGGTCTGCTCCTTCGACCTCCTCCCTGGACCTCCTCCTTGGACCCCCCGCCCCCCCTTGCACCGCCTCCCTGGACCTCCTTCAACCTACTCCTTGGACGTCCCCCTTGCATCGCCTCCCTGGACCGCCTCCGCAAATGTGACCGACGTTCCAATAAGGACGACCGGTCGCCGAAGCCGCTTATTAGCCGATGGGCCGCTAATTGACGCAGCACCTGGATTACCTCTTCTGCTACAGCCTCGTATCCTTTTCTTTCCATCGTCTCTTCTTTCCTCTAAATTTTAATGATTTGCGTCTGTCTTTCCTCCCCTCTTTCCACAATGTATATGTATATGTACACGTGTATATAATATACATATATAATATATACATGTGTGTGTGTGTGTGTGTGTGTGTGTGTGTGTGTCTGTGTGTGTGTGTGTGTGTGTGTCTGTGTGTGTGTCTGTGTGTGTGTCTGTGTGTGTGTCTGTGTGTGTGTCGGTGTGTGTGTGAGTGAGTGAGTGAGTGAGTGAGTGAGTGAGTGAGTGAGTGAGTGAGTGAGTGAGTGAGTGAGTGTAGTTAGATAACCTTCCTATCTTTTTTCTTGCTCCCTCTATCACTCCCATTCTCCTTCAATCTCTCTCTCTCTTTCCCTCTCTCTTTCATCACCCTCTTTAGCTCCCTTTCTCTCCCCTTTTCCTCCCATTCCTTCCTCTCACTGCTTTCCTTAAATCCTCTTTGCTCATCTTCCCTATTGGGAAAACTACCAGAAAGTGATTAGTGAGGAAAGAAAAAGAGAGGAAACAGGAAAGAAGAAAGATGAAAAAGGAGAAAGAAGAAAAAGAGAAATAAGAAAGAGAAAGGAGAAAAGAGGATACAGAGAGAAGGCGAACACGTAAAAGTCTCCGGGCGAATAGAAGAGAGAAGAGCGAATCTAAAATTAACGTCTGGTTCATCTCCGACTTCCCTCCACGTGTTCGCCCCGACATATAAAACTAAAATTAGAGACAAATAAACAAATGAGGCTTATTCTTGCGTCTGAAAGGGAATCGTAAGAGAGATTTGCTGTTTATATTTTTTCTACCTATTCATTCACTTCAATTCATCTATTCATATCTATTCACTTACTTATTCTTGTTTAAACAAATATTTATTTATCTATTAATTTATTTTCACCTCATTTTTTCTCCCACGCGTTCGTGCATTAGTTAGCTATGAAAGGAAGTAGGTTGGTAGATAGGCCGGGAAACCTACATACAAGTCCTCCTATTTCATGCTTTAAGATCTGCATTTCCAGCGAGGGACCTGCTACCTCGCATTCCAAACACGTTTTAGCGGAAGAACGTCTCCGTAAAGAAGTCCCAATCCTACCGTTAGTCCGGCCTCTTGGCAGTAACCTTCCTCTGATGAATTCTTAGCCCATGTACCTCTTCACCCTTCTCCCCGATCTGCTTTAGAGCGCAAGCAAGCAAGCGAGACTAATCGGTCGGTTAAACTAAAACCTCTTCTCTCGGATCTTGAACATATTCGTTCTCTATCTCCCTTTCCTTCTCCCTCGATCTCCCTTTCCTTCTCCCTCGATCTCCCCTTTCCCTTCTCCCTCGATCTCCCTTTCCTTTTCCGTCTATTCTCTTATTTCAGCTATTCTTGAGCTTGATAAAACATTAAACCGTGAATGCCTTGCTTTGACTTAATGTATTCTGAAAAAAATTAATTGCAATTGTTGCATTTATTCATTTCTTAATTCACTTATTCCATTCACATTTATCATTTTCCCAACAAAACGTAATATCCCAAGCCCTTCCTCGCGAGATACGAAGACACTAATCAGAATTAAAAATGCTTGTACAATTTCCAAAAGAATAAAATCCATTTCCCCAAAAAAGTTAAATCAACAACGTGAGGAACCGATGTAAAAAAAAAAAAAAAAAATGACGATCGTAAACCTTCCCGAACAACAAGCCAGACAGGCATGAGGTCGCGAGGACAAATAAAGGAGGGAAAGGAAGGAGAGCAAGAGAAGGGGGGGGGGAGGGAGGGAGAGGGAGAAAGAGAGGGAGAAAAAGAGAGAGAGAGAGAGAGAGAGAGAGAGAGAGAGAGAGAGAGAGAGAGAGAGAGAGAGAGGGGAGAGAGAGGAAGAGAGAGAAGAGAGAGAGAGAGAGAGAGAGAGAATAAGAGAGAGAGAAAATGAGAGAGAGAAAATGAGAGAGAGAGATGCGAGGCAGGAGGAGAAGCTGAGAAAGAGAAAGGGTTCGCGAGGCCAGCGGAAGAGCAGAGCAGAGGGGCCGTGAAGCCTCCAAACCACAATGGGAGGAAGAAGCCGCCGGTTTCCAATGCTTTGAGAGGAAGAGTGGGTGTGGGCGTGAGGGTAGGGGTGGGGGTGGGCAGAGAGGGTGGAGGGTGCTTGAGGGAAGAGATGGAGGGGAGTCGTGTTTACAAAGCCTTGTGAATGGGCGTAGATGGGGCGCCGTTAGCTTGTTATGTTATAAGCCAGAAATCATGGGCGAGGGGAGGGAGGGCGTTGAAGGTGGGTTGTGTACACAGCGTAAATTAAGAGGAAATATTCGGAAATAAACGAGGGAGAAGAACGTACCGGTAAGGAGAAGGAAGAGGAGGCGAAGTGGAAGAGGATGAGGGTGAGGATGGAGGAGAAGAGGAACGCGAGGGGGGGAAAGAGTGAAGGGAGGAAGAGGAGGGGAAGGAGAGGGGAGTTGGAAAAGAAGGAAACGGAGGAGGAAGAAGCAGAAAGGAGGGAGGGGCTGGAAGAAGAGGAAAAGGATGAGGCAGAGAAAGAAGGATGAGGCAAAGAAAGAAGATGAGGCAGAGAAAGAAGATGAGGCAGAGGAAAAGGAGGAGGAAGAGGAGGGAGGAGGACGAGGAGGAGGAGAAGGAGGCGAAGGAGGCGGGGAGGACGACGAAGAGGAACAGGAGGCGAAGGAGGAGGAAAAGGAGACGAAGGGGCAGGAAAAGGAAGCGAAAAAGGAGGAAAAGGAGGCGAAGGAGAATCAGGAACA
Organism: Penaeus monodon; assembly: GCF_015228065.2. Classification (NCBI taxonomy): domain Eukaryota; kingdom Metazoa; phylum Arthropoda; class Malacostraca; order Decapoda; family Penaeidae; genus Penaeus; species Penaeus monodon. Next base: position 4,242,395 of record NC_051402.1, read on the forward strand.
GGAGGCGAAGGAGAATCAGGAACAGGAGGCGAAGGAGAATCAGGAACAGGAGGCGAAGGAGAATCAGGAACAGGAGGCGAAGGAGACGGAGCGCAAGAGCCTCCAGCAATTTCTCGAAGACGTCCCTCAGGAAACGAAAACGGAAGCGATAATAACAGCTATCATGAAAACGACAAATGAAAAAAAGGCAAATGATAAAGGACAAAAGAAAAAAAAAGAGACAAAAAATGGGAATACACAAAGGCCACGGTGAATGGCATCGCCACCATCGGCAGAGTGGGCCCCGCATGAAGAATGGCTCTGCAACTGGCGCTATCAACGTCAACGCAAATTGCAACATTGCACAGCGAGGGAGACAAGGAGCGAGAGTGCAATGTGAAGAACGCTGAGGCCATCTAGGGGGGGGGGGAGAGGGGGGAAGGGAAGGATGAGGAAAGGGGAAGAAGGGAGGGAAGGAAGGAGGAAGGGGAATAAGGAAGGAGGGAAGCAGGGAAAGAGGAAAGGAGGAAAGAGAGATAGGGAGGAAAGCGGTGGGTAGAACAGAGAAGGTGAGAGAAGAGCAGATAATGTAAGGGTAGGTAAGAGGAGAGAAAACAGAAGAAACGAAAAGTAAACAAAAGAAAAGAGATAGAGAAAAAAGACAGGGCTGGAATAAAGATAAGAAAGGAAGGGGAAAGATGAGAAGGGAGGAAAGTATAGTGAAAAAAAAGGGGAGAAGAGAAAAGGGGAAAGAAAGGAAAGAAACGAGGGGAGCAACAGAGGCAAAGATGCAGGCAAACAAATAAACAGACATACCAACAGATAGAGAAACAGAGGAGAAAATGAGAGAAGAAAGAGAGAAATATAGGGAGGGGAAGGAGAGAGAGAGAGAGAGAGAGAAGAGAGAAGGAGAGAGGAGAGGAGAGAGAGATGAGAGAGGAGAGAGAGAAGAGAGAGAAAGAAGAGAGAGAGAGAGAGAGAATGACATGAGATATAGAGAGAGAGAATTTCAAGAGAGAGAGAGAGAGAGAAGGACAAGAGAGAGAGAGAGAGAGAGGAGAGAGAGATGAAGAGAAGGAGAGAGAGAGAAGAGAGAGAGAGAGAGAGAGAGAGAGAGAGAGAGAGAGAGAGAGAGAGAGAGGGGGGGGGGAGAGAGAGAGAGGGAGAGAGAGAGAGAGAAACTCGAACGTGGAGAACATCTCCCTCGTACTTAAGCGGACGCCATAAATGACGGGAACAGGGCGAGGCGCAAGGCGAGAAGCCGGCATAACACGCAGACCAAGACAGCGCCTTCCATTCGTGTTTCAAGACAGCTATTTAGACACAGTTTCACTATTACAGCCAAGAGGAACATTAAACAGGCGTGGCGACAGAGCATGAGGGCGTGGGCGCGGGCGGGCGTGCGTGGGCCGACGTTGGCATTGTAAATGGAACGAAAATACGGATACAACAGCCACACTTATAGCACTTACCACCTCCTCCTCCTGCTGTTGTATCCTGTACAAGCAGCCAGGTGGACGAAAGGGGATGCTGCATTCTCGATAACCTGCCCTCACTGGATAAAGAGAAACCTTTAATTGGCAAATTCGCCGCAAAACCTCCTTGCAAACCTCATTCAGCGCCGCCAACCCGCCCTGTGAAACCTCACCACCCACAAATCAGAATATCATGCACGACCGCGGTCTCTCATCCTCGCCGCCTCCCCGCTCACTGCATGACCTCCACCTTCGACCTCACAGGTTACGTTTCCCGGAAGTGAAACCCGCCAGGCCATCGCGTGGCATCTTCATCGCAATCCACATTCTACCTTCCTTCTTCCCCTCTACCTTATATACCCTTTCCCTCTCTTCTTTCACTATGCCCGCCCCTTCTCCCTTTCCCTCACGCTTCTCCTTGTCACTTTCCCTCACTTTGCCTCCCCCAACCCCTTCTCTCTCTCCCGCACTCTTCCTCTCCCGCTACCCCTTCTCTCTCTCCTTTACCCATCCTTGGCCCCTCTCCATTCTCCCTCTCCCTCACTGTTCCTCTCCCGCCCTTTTCAATCTCCCTCTGTTTTCATCTTCTCCTTCTCCTTCTCCTTCTCCCTCAGTCTTCTCAGGGGGAAAAGGGAGAAGAGGGGGAAAAGGGAAGGGTAAACGAAGGAAAAGAAGAAGGGTGAAAAAAGAAGAAAAAAAAAACGAGATGGAATGAGAGGGAGATGACAACGAATAAAAAGGAGACGAGAGTTTGAGACGGAAAAAAACAGCCAACGTCGGGAACTCAAAATAACAGCAAAGAAGAAGCAAAAATAACCCAAAGAGGTCAAAGAGCAGGCGACGGAAGGCTCCGTGACCTGCAACCGCCGAGTCAACCACGCCCCCTGCGACCGAAAATCCGTTAATGGCGACACGACGGCACCTGCTGTTCCCGGCGAAGGACAAGGCCGCGATAAGGGCTTTCGCGCGCCGCCTGCCAGGATCATCGCCTCCTGCCGGCGCCCGAATCCTATTAACGACGTCATCATCTCCTTCCCGGTGACGTTACTAATCGCTGCGGCCGTTAATTCTTAAATTGCTGTCATCACCGTAACTGTGTAAGTGATTCTATTGCACTCCTGGCGTCGGCAAATGGGTACGTTTATATCAATTAGTAAATGTCAACATCCTATCAGTGAAATTGGCAAATTCGAATTCTTGCTCAAGCGACAGTTCTTCACTTTCTAACGCCTGGTATCTCGCATCACAGACTCCCCAAGAATGAGGGACCGAAGTCAGCTAGAATTCTAATAAAGAGTCCTTACAAAAGCCGAACGGTCGCTTATAACAAACAGGCCTATCACAACCTCTCTTTTCGAAACAACAATGCAAATCCCACTACAATATAAATAACAGAAAACTAAACCCAATGCCGATTCCATCATTATAACTACTCATAACTACCCTCAAGTATGAGCCAACACGACCTGCTACCATTATCACCGTCATCACAGCCACCCCATAACAGCTGGAAATACAGTGACCCCTAATACAACTAATACAAAGTACAGCCAACACCCTCGCATGCCACCGCAAACCTACGCTACAAATAACTACCACCGCAACCGCGACCACAACCAACCCCATCCTCTGCCCAACAGCGAGACCGGCGCCCCTGCAACGACACCGCACGCCCTCATCAAAGGCCTACCCGGCACGCCCCCACGCCCCCCTCCCCCCGTCTTCTGCCGGTTCGTGTGACGCCCCTGTTTACGGCGGGCCGAGTTTATAATGTGATAAAGCATATATAGTCCGGGGGAGCAATTAGCAACATAATCCCAGCTTAATGGAAATATGTTGTTGTGGGGAGTGGTAGGGTGGGGGTGGGTTTCGGAGGGAGGGAGATGGGGCTGAAGGGACGGGAGGGAGAGGGGAAAGAGAGGGAGGAGGGAGAGAGAGGGAGGGGAGAGGGAGGGGAGAGGGAGGGGGAGGGGGAGGGTGGGGGAAGGAGAGGGAGAGGAGAGATATATGAGGGGTATAAATGAAGGAGAGAAAGAAGAGAGAATGTAAAGGGGAGGGTTTAAGAGAGGTGGATGGGTACAACGCCAGAAGAGAGGAAAGGAACGGATGGGAAATGGCATGAAAGTGAGAAAAGATAATAAAGAAAGAAAAAAAAAAACATACCCATACCCGCCACTCTTCGCTCAAGACATGGCAGTGGCAACATGAAAAATGCAACACATTCAGTTTACTAATCAACACTCCATTCACTTCCCCGGGTCTGAAATCCTTTTCTCTGTTGCGTAATACAAAGTAATAAAGTGCTCCATTCAAGGATAAAGTGGTTTACTATGTGCTGCTGGGGAAAGGGAGGAATAATAAGCCAGGGAGACAACAGAGAAGCGTAACAGAGAAGAGGGGGGGGAGGGGGGAGGGGGAGATGAATCAGAGGAGGGGAAGGGGAAGGAAGGAGGACAAGGGGGAAGACGGAAGGGGGGAAGAGGGAGAGAGAGGGAAGGAGAACAGGAAGAAAGAAAATATAAAGGAAAGGAGACGATAAGAAGAGGAACACAGAGAGAGAGACAAAAGAAGAGGAAGAAAAAAAGAAAAGTAGAAGAGAAGAGAAAAAAGATGAAAAAAAAAGAAAGAGAGAAAGACAAAAGAATAGAAGAAAGAGAGAGAGAAAGAGAGAGAGAGAGAAGAGAGAAAGAGAGAGAGAAAAGAAAGAAAGAAAGAGAGAGAAAAGAAAGAAAGAGAGAAAAGAAAAAAAGAGAGAAAAGAAAAGAAAGAGAGAAAAGAAAGAAGAAAGAAAGTAAGAATGAGAGAAAGAGAAACAATCATAGGTAGAGAGAGAAAAGGAAAAATCATGCAACCTTTAACAAATGCAATGCGTGATGCGGGGCATTGCACTGTTAGGACAAACTGTTTATTACTCATCATACAAAGATCAATATTAACGTAGCGGTTCGTGGGCTTAACACAGTCACGGCCTTACGTCATCCCCGAAGTATAAAAACAAAAACATCAAAGTTAGACGTAGATTTAAACATTACGTCACAGCCCCCCCCCTCACCCGGCACCCTCTCGTGAGCCCGCATTCACCCACCCTGTTCAACGCCCACACCTGGCCGGCTTAATCAACACGCCCACTTACCTGTATTTCATAAGG
>NC_051402.1:4249496-4251996 GCF_015228065.2 Penaeus monodon
AGGGGGAGGGGGAGTGGGGTGGAGGGGGAGCGGGGTGGAGGGGGAGCGGGGTGGAGGGGGGAAAGGATGAGGGAGAGAGGGGGAGGATGAGGGAGAGAGGGGGAGGATGAGGAGAGAGGGGGAGGATGAGGAGAGAGGGCGAGGATGAAGGAGAGAGGGCGAAGAGATGAAGGAGAGAGGAAGATGAAGGAGAGAGGGAGAAGATGAAGGGGAGAGGGACAGGGAGAATGGGATAACGAGAGGATGGAGCAAGGGTCAGGAAGTGGGGTAAGGAGAGGATGAGGGAGAGAGGGAGAGAGGGAGAGAGGGAGAGGATGAGGGAAAGACTGTGAACGGGTGAAAATATTAGGAGGGAAGGGGAGGGGAGAGGGAAGGGGAGGGGAGGGGAGAGGGAAGGGGAGGGGAAAGGGGGATGAAGAAATAAACGTCAAACGATGAAGATCTGGAAACGAGAAAAAGGAGTGAGTAAATGCGAAGGTAGAGTGCAAAAACAGGCGGGTACTTGTGGGACGGAGCAGGGAGCGGCAGAATGACGGATGGCAGATGGGCAGAGCAATAAAGTGGCAGACGATGACGAGAGGAAGACGGAAGAGTCGTGATGATCCAGGGAGAGGAGTAGCATGTAATAGCGTGATGGAGGGAGATTATCAAGACGAATGGGAGACCATGCTGATGGCGAAATCTGAGCTTAGGATGCGTAGTAGAGTGAGCGGCGACGGGCCAGAAGGAATGAGGGGGGCGTGGCGAGAGGGACAGTCGACCAGATGGAGGGACGGGCACGGAGACAAGCGTGAGGGAGGTGGTCCTAGCTTCTGCAGATGGAGGTGAACGGTGCAAAGGGGCGGTGTAACCTTGCTGGCCAGAATTAATGGGAAAGGAACGAGTATGCGGGCAGCCTGACCAGTGGGCGGTGATTGGGGTAGGATGGCCAGTGTGATAGCAACTCTGAGTACGCCGTGGTTTTGCGAATCAAGGGCAATTAACTGCGATACATTACATTCATAATGACTCACTAGTGCGAATATATATTGAAAGGGTAGGATCGCGTAGGGTAAAGAAAAAAAATGTGTGACACAGAAACATGTGACACACAGGAGTTTATGACGAGCATGACGGTCCACCCAAGAATACAGGAGATGTGCGACCTCGCCAAGGTTACGTCGCCAAATCGCCCGTCTGTTTGCCTGTCTGTCAGTCACGCCTTTGCTGCGACAAACTTTCTAATCTCTGCCAGACACATCCAACAAGTACCTAAAAGAGAGAGAGAAATAAAAGGCCGAACTCAAAGGACGGAATTCGCAACAACGAAGTTAAATTTCCCGACAAACCCTCGGAGGGATCGCCCGCGTGCGTTCGTTCGTGCGAGCGAGAGGAGCGCAGCGTAGCTAGGCGGGGCGGGACTCGGCCTTCGCTCAAACTTTTCACAAAAACCTCACCTTCTCGTAGCGCTGCCGGTCCTCAGCCTTGCCGATCTTCTCATTCTCGAGGTGGGTGATGGTCGCCCTCAGTTCCTGGATGTACGAGGACGTGGATTCATGCCGCGTTGCCAACTTCTCCAGCTGTTCGAGGGCGCTGATCACCCTAGGCATGAGCCCAGTCACCGCATCTGCTCCATTTTTGTCTATTATCTTCTCGAACTCCTTGCCAATTTCCGAGGCCAAGTCATAAACGTCCACCACACTGATACGGAGATCCTCCTCCTCCATATCTGGTTCCGAATCGATTTGGTACGGCATGAAATTGGAGGACGTTCGACCTGGCCACACGTTCACTAAGGCTGTCAGACGGACACTGGCGACGAGGAGCGAGGATCAGCTGATGACTGCGAGAGCCATCTGGCGGCGCCCGAGGGAAGCATGCGCCGAATAGCCCATTTTCTATTCCTCTTCGTTTTCCGTAGTAATTATCGTTCAAGGGCGATTTTGTTTTCCGAAATTCCTCCTCTGCCAAGTATGTCAACAATAGCCGTAAGGGAAAGTTATATGAGAGAAAGGAGTGGGGTATGCCCGTGAAGCGACGAAGCTCTGTTCGTGCTGTTATGAGGCAGTCTCGGCCTTGTGAAATATAATGGTTATCGTACGCCATTTTCGTGTTGGCTATATTACTGAAACTATACGGAAAGTGCTATCCTATGTTGAAGGTAATGTAAAGTAATAGCAGTAAGTACTAAATATATTTTTCTTAAAGCTTCTCGAATTACTATGTTGAGTAGTAATAATGGGTATACTGTTAAATAAAAGTGAAAGGAACTTGCCTTTATATCTACACTACGCACGCAAGCTCGTACACACGCACGCACGCACGCACGCTCGTACACACGCACGCATACACGCACGCACGCACGCACGCACGCACACACACACACACACACACACACACACACACACCACACACACACACACCACACACACACACACACACACACACACACACACACAACACTCCACCTCTCTCTCCTACTCTCTCTCCACCACTCTTCCATCTCAACATATTATATATA
>NC_051402.1:4271996-4281996 GCF_015228065.2 Penaeus monodon
TATATATATATATATATATATATATATATATATATATTACACATATGTGTGTGTGTGTGTGTGTGTGTGTGTGTGTGTGTGTGTATGTATATATATATATATATATATATATATATATATATATATATATATATATATATATATATATATCACTGGACTCCGACCCTCGTGGTCCCGAGTTCAATTCCCCGCCGCGGCAGTCGTAAAATGCCTGCGCTCTGACTGCTGGCTCGAGCCCGATCTCACGGCGAGAAAACGACATATCGCCTCGAGAAGTCAAACGCAAATGTCGTAGAGGAAGTCGCCGCCGTGGCACAAGTGTTAGCGCTGAAATTCGAAAACGACAGAAATACAAAAATCTTTGTAGCCAAATTTTGAACAGACAGAATACACTAAAATACGGGTCTACGTAATAGAACTAGACTTATTAAGCATACACAAATAAAACATAGGCAGTAAAACTACATAATAAGAGTAAACTTAATAAACATAAATAGATTAAGCATATGCAATAAAACCACAAAACTAAGCTAGACCTGATTAACAGCCATAGATAAGGCAGAGATATTACAATTGCATAACTAAATAGACCTAATGAACATACACATAAAACGGATATGATAAAACCACTTGACTAAACCCTAAACCACACCCAATGAAACACATAGATTAAAAAAATGAAATAATATTATACAAATAAACCAGACATACATGGTTAATTGACATACATGATTAGAGGATACATAAACTTATGAATAAATTAGACATGATAGATATATATAAATGAAGCAAGCTCTATAAACATATAATCATATAACATTATATATATTGCAATTATGGCAATCATACATAATTCAAACAGGCATACAGAAATAACTGACATGGAAACTACAATAAACACATAAAAAGACACATGATAAACATTCATAACTAAGGCAACATAATGAGTCGCATATATAAAAGAGGCGTTTTAAATATATATATATATATATATATATATATATATATATATATATATATATATATATATATATATATATATATATATAAATAGAGCAAACATGATAAACATGACAAGCATACAGCAAAATAAACAAGATTTACTGGGTCACTTTCTGGACATCACGCTTCACTGCATTTGAGATCATCCATTTTAGCTATCAAACAGCATTTATGTAACTGTAACTGCATTATCACACTATGCACTCGTTTTTTACCCGTTCCCAGGACGTGGGATACCTGTGACATTCGGGTGCAGCCTAATCATTATTTTTACTGCATTTGAAACTAGGTGTTTTAGATTCGTAAGTGCAGTTGACTGGCCGTGATTTTGTTAACGCGTTAGCCACTATTTTTTATTATTATATTTTTTTACCTCGACCCGTGGCATTTACATACGACATGTTTGATTTTACAATAAGGTCTATACGCACCATTCTGCCTTGAATCAAAAGCAAATATACACTCGTGATTTCTTGAAGGTAGCGAGGAGGTGAGATATTGACGAGGATGTAGTCTGAAAGTTCATCCAGTGAAATCGAACTTAAAACAAAATAATTAATCTAAAAATGAGGGAAAATGTTATTATGTTATGTGAATTAAAAGCATGACTAGTTTCAGGGAATGTCTTATTTGTAACGGCTCTGTATTTAACATTTTTTTTTTCATGACCTTTATATATGTGTGTGTGTGTGTGTGTGTGTGTGTGTGTGTGTGTGTGTGTGTGTGTGTGTGTGTGTGTGTGTGTGTGTGTGTGTGTGTGTGTGTGTGTGTGTATGTGTGTGTTTCAGTTCGCTCGTTTGTGTATATGTTTTTGTATATAGTATACATATGTACTTCATTTCCCCCACCTGCCTCAGAATAGTATGATTATATAGATGTATATATGTACATAAAATAGATACATATTTGTGCGCAAGTGTTCGTGTACGATATAGCAAGTGGTGAGTGGCCAGTGAATTATTACAATCTGATCGTTAAAGTTATCTTAATACTCATTATAAATCACATGTCTGCCGTGTGAAGGAAGGGACTGTTAACCTTTGACAGAGTTCACGTCAGTCAGGAGAAACCGTTGTGTCTATGTTGACGGTATAGAGTGAAGAGCACACACACACACACACACACACACACACACACACACACATATGCACATATTTACCTATACATTATTAAAGAGAGAGAGAGAGAGAGAGAGAGAGAGAGAGAGAGAGAGAGAGAGAGAGAGAGAGAGAGAGAGAGAGAGAGAGAGAGAGAGAGAGAGAGAGAGAGAGAGAGAGAGAGAGAGAGAGAGAGAGGGAGAGAGAGAGAGAGAGAGAGAGAGAGAGAGAGAGAGAGAGAGAGAGAGAGAGAGAGAGCAAGAGAAAGCCAGAACTATATCTCAATCAGCTGTGCTATTTGTCAGCAAGACAGGCATCCAGGCTAATGTGAATGAAACGCGTTTTTTCCCCCGAGATGACTCCCGAAATCTCGCGATCGACATATTTTCTTCTGAACATTATGATGGAATGCAAGCCAAAGCAACTTTTTTCGGGTTTACCGCTCTTGAGAAAACTAGTTTGTGACCCAACTTGAACGAGCAGCTTTTTATGCTGTTACATAAACACGTGTTGCCACATATACAATACGCGGTAATATTATTTCAATTAAATAAAAGCCTGTATATGTACATTAATAAATGCATGCGCGCAAGTATACACATATACAACAATGTGTCCGCATAAGTTTATTTATGAATGTGCGCCATGCTTGTATGACTATCGTAATATGAACTTATTGTTGTTTTTCCCATGCATTTGTCAATGCACATTGCATTCCATTTATGCATCAGTGTGATACGAATTCGATTTTGCCGTAAAGTATCAATCTTTGCACAGCAAAGATACTAATCATACACAACACACACACCATCAACATCACACACACAAACACCACACACAACCACACACACCACACACAACACCACACACACACCACACTACACATAAACACAAACCCATAATCACTGAATGTATATTATATATATATATAATATATATTATTCTATATAGTATATATAATATGCACTATGTATATATTACATCAGCTATATACTACACACACACACACACAGCACATAGCGATAATATATATATATATTATAATATCAATAATATATATATATAAATATATATATATACAATATATATATATATATATATATATATATATATATATAATATATTTACAACATGTGGATAATATTATAATATAATTTTATATTATATATATATATTTATATATATATATATATATATATATATATATATATATATATATATATTATATATATACATACACACCCATATGTGTGTGTATATGCATGTATATATATTTATATATATATATATATATATATATATATATATATATTATGTGTGTGTGTGTGTGTGTGTGTGTGTGTGTGTGTGTGTGAGGTGTGTGTGTGTGTGTGTGTGTGTGTGTGTGTGTGTGTGTGTGGTGTGTGTGTGTGTGTGTGTGTGTGTTTGTGTGTGTGTGTGTGTATACATATATTTATAGATAAATAAATAAATAAATATAATATGTATATATATGTATATATATAATATATATATATATATATATATATATATATATATATATATATATATATATATTATCTCTTCTTTAACGGTAGTTCATGTCTGAGCCGCCGTGGTCACAGCATGATACTTATTTAGTTTTCATGTTTGATGCTTGAGTGAGTACTGTAGGTCCCAGTCCTTTCCACGGAGAGTGCCGGTGATACTTTTTAGGTAATCATTCATATATATATATATATATATATATATATATATATATATATATATATATAATATTATATATATAATAGTAATATATAATACATCATTATGTTATATAGTATGTATATATATTATGTTATATATATGTCAGTATATATATATAATATTAATAGGATATATAAATTTAATCTTATATATTATATATTATATATATATATATACACATGGTGTGGTGTGTGTGTGTTGTGTGGTGTGGTGTGTTTGTGTATTATAAAATATACATAAACATGTATATGTATACTACATACATTTTATAGCAAAGCAATGCCACGAGAATTAAAGTAATTCATTGCATGTCAGGAAATTAACAGGATGTACAAGATGAATTATGTTTCCTGATAACTATACCTGGTCTACGTTTCAAAATGAATAGTTGAAACGAGGGATTACATAAATCTCCCTTAAGTCTTTATGCTATTACAATTATACATATGAGAACAGATAAAAAGTAGACATACATATATAATAATATATATATATATATATATATATATATATATATATAATATAATTATATATATATATATATATATATATATTATTATGTATATATATATATATATATATATATATATATATTTTATTAGTATATATATATTTCTGTGCATGTTTGTGTGTGTGTGTGTGTGTGTGTGTGTGTGTGTGGTGTGTGTGTTGTGTGTGTGTGTGTGTGTGTGGGTTGTGTGTGTGTGGGTTGTGTGTGTGTGGGTTGTGTGTGTGTGGGTTGTGTGTGTGTGGGTGTGTTGTGGTGTGTGTGTATGTGCGTGTGCTGCGTACGTGCGTGTGTGTGTGCGTGGGTGCGTGGGTGCATGTTCGGGTTTTAACAATTTGCATTTTAGTGTTTTGTCGTTCATCCTCTCATTCTTAATTTGACTAGTTTGACTTGAATATGTCATTCAGATATATAAAATGGAAATTCATATTCCATTTCAAACTTGGCCGAATATAAACGAAAAAGCAGCTCATTCTCCTCGGTTACATGAGTCCCCCCTACATCCGCCTCCGTTCTCTGTGGCGCGCGTCGGACGAGACAAAGGCAAGTTCGCTGGAAGTGACAAGACCAAGAGGTTCCCGGGGTCGACTATGCGATTTATACGGAGAACGATACGAATTTTGTGGATATTTATAGGCACAATAAGACAAATAGACGAATGTAGAGAATGATGCCATGATGATAAGGTGAAATTTATATATCTAGGCAATATCAGAATGAAAATAAGGATAAAAATTATGATAAAGTCCAAATACAGTGACACGGACAACTACTCGAATTCGAATTTCCCGCTCGGAAAACGCGCATTTCTCAACAAGTTTTGAACATTTACTGTACTAATGAAAATCGTGTTATAGATAATTATTTTTGCCATATTTCATTAACCTCTGCAAAAATAATAAAAAAGAAAAAATAGAAAAATAAGTCCAAATAAATCGAGTTTACAGGTGGAATCGGCAGTCATTGAGAAATAAGTAAACAACTTCAAAAGCGAGCATGGAAATGAGTGGTGAAGCTTGTAATAACAACTCTGAGGCCAAAGACGAAGATGTAGTGACTATTTCAGACCCATGTGGAACCATACCGAAGGTGAAATTTCAAGGTAAGTGTCGGCAAATGAGTCAAATGAGTGAGATAAGTCAGTAAGCAGAGAAGGCAAAAGTGTTTCATGGACGACTCTTCAAGTGACTCATGACACCTGTTAACCACTCGTCTCTCTCGCGTACCTGTTTTATCACATTTTTCCTCCCTATCCTCCTTGGTCCCTTCAAGGAAAGACAGAATGGCACGTAAAAGGTTATATCCTCTCTTTATTTACGTTTTGGTTCATTTTTTTCAGTCTCGTTGTTTTGAGAGAGGTCTTGACCCCTTTTTTTTGACTGACCTTGTGTGCCTCCTGTTTCCTTTCTTTCCCTTTCACTTATGGTTTTCCCTTTCGATTTTCATTTTTATGGAGATTATAAATGGAAAATTTGCTTTTCAACGTCTCTGTATTTGTATTACTTGTATTATTTACAGTTCTTTAGATACAGGTAATGACATAATTAGGACATTAATGTAATTTGATGAGGAAGGATTTTTTATGAATGGTACAGATACCTATATGTAGGAATATTTTGCGAAGGTTTGATACGTGAATATATATTTTTTTATGAGATAAGCTCTCATTCTATTAGTCTATATATGTGATATTTGAAAAGTGGTTAAAAGTTAATAGCAATTGATTATAGCAAAGAGATAAAGATCCGAAAATTTCCTGGTGTGATTTGATATATAAAGTCTTTATGAAACATGAGAAACATGATATATATGTATGTATATATGATCAGACAAAGGAATGAATGAATGAACAATTAAATGATGAATCTGCATATGTAGATATAAACATTTTAGATAACACCTTTTAATCCAGATGCAATTGTTATAGAGAAGCATAATGTTATTTGAAAGAAAAGATAAAATTAGAACTTAAAAAATATGGAACAGACATAGATTTAGAAAAACACTGAAATCTAACTGCAATAATGTATTGAGCATAATTAAAAACTTACATATAGACATATGTTTGATAAACATTATGGCGAGATGTAGGAAATACGATCGTGATACATAAATGTAAAAAAGAACAAGTGAGAAAGTATAAAGTAGTGCTTAGAAAAGTAAATAATTTTATCTTTATGTGATTATTGATAATTGGCAAATTGTGTAAAATTTAAGGAAATTATCTCAAAGGAGAATGGGGCATGAACATAAGATGGAAATTGAAGCAATATTCATTATGAAAGAAAATTATATTACTAATTATGATGCAAGGTTTCATGTCACTGGATATCAAAATTATGGCACCAGATATGTCTTAACTCTTTTTCAAAAGGGATACTATAGGTTAAAATTTGATCCCTATGGTGTCTGTAAAATAGGTAGAAAAATGAAAATGGTTTGTTATTATCAGACAAGTTATGTCAGGAACTTTACCTTCATATAGCTATGTCTGTTTATCTAACTGACTATCTATCTGTTTGTCCGTCTATCTGTCTATCTATCTTTTTATCTATCTGTCTGTCAGTCTATCTGTCTATCTATCTCTTTATCTGTCTGTATGTATCTGCATGTATTTATACATATGTTTGTACATTGTATGTATGTATATATTTGTGTATTTATATGTAAACGTATTTATATTCGTATGTATTTATATGTGTATTTATTTACATATGTACATATTTATATATTTATATATGTACATATTTATATATATATTTATATATATTCATATATATTTATAGATATATATTTATATATATATATATATATATATATATATATATATATATATATATATATATATTTAGGTATTATATATCTATATATATGTGTATGTAAGTATTTATATGTATGTATATATAATAAAAATGAATATATACGTATATATTTATCTATTCACACACACACACACACACACACACACACACACACACACACACACACACACACACACACACACACACACACACACACACACACACACACACACACACACACATGTGTATATGTGTGTGTGTGTATGTGAATGTATGTGTAGCTATACATCTATATCTATCTATATCTATCTATATCTATCTATATCTATCTATATCTATCTATCTATATCTATCTATATCTATATATATATATATATATATATATATATATATATATATATATATATTTATATATATATATATATATATATATATATATATATATATATATATATATATATTATATATTTGTATATATTTTTATATATATATTATATTTATATATATATATATATATATTATATATATATTATATATACTATATATATATACTTTAATTATAATATATATATAGATATATATACATATATATGTATATATATATTATGTATATATATATATTATATATGTATATATATATATATGTTATATATATCTATATATTATATATATATATATTATATCTTCTATGTGTGTGGTGTGTGTGTGTGTGTGTGTGTGTGTGTGTGTGTGTGTGTGTGTGTGTGTGTGTGTGTGTATGTATGTATGGATATATATATATATATGAATATGTATATATATATATATTTATATATATATATTATATATACTTTATGTTTATACATATTATATCTATCTGTGGATATATATATATTTATGTTTATATATATTTATGTATATTTATATATATTTATGTATATTTATGTATATTTATATATATTTATATATATATATATATATATATATATATATCTATATATATACATATATACACACACACCCACACATACACCCACACCACACCACCACACAGCCACACACACACACCTTTTTATATGCATGAATATTATTTATATATACACTAATAATTCATATGTATATTATATGTATGAATATTATATATTATTATATATATATATATATATATATATATATATATATATATATATATATATATATGTATATTATATATTCATACTTACATACATACATATACATACACGTATATATATATATGTGTGTGTGTGTGTGTGTGTGTGTGTGTGTGTGTGTGTGTGTGTGTGTGTGTGGTGTGTGTGTGTGTGTGTGTGTGTGTTTTAATATATGTTTGTATTATATATATTTATATATATATCTATATATATATATATATATATATATATATATATATATATATACATTATTTATATGTGTATATATATATATATATATATCATTATATATGTGTATATATATATATTATATATATATATATATACTATATTATATATATATATATATATATATATATATATATATAATGTATATAGTGTGTGTATATAATGAGTACATACACACACGCACACGCACGCACGCACGCACGCACGCACGTACACACGCACACGCACACGCACACGCACGCACGCACGCCCGTAAAACAAAAGCAGTGGCTGACAAAGACGGATCGGAGGAAGGGAGCCGGCCTGCAGCCAGAAACCGTTGGGGACGTCATTTCCGCCTGAGGAAGGGCTTGCGCAGTGGGGAGGACTTTTTTTTCAAATCTCTTGCGAGGATGTTGATTGGATGGGATCCTTAAGGAAGCTGTCTGTTAGGATCCTGAAGGAAACCGCGACTGAAGACGGTCGCGTAGGAAATGCCGGATCTTGCGGGTTTGGCGCGGGGCGGCAGCGCGCGGCGGCGACGGCGACGCGGTCGGCGGTTCGCGTCACAGAACTCGCACGCGCTCACTCTTGCTTTTCTTTTGCTCTCGCTTTCGTTGGTGGTGGTCGAGCTATGTCTCCTCACTTGTTCGTCTTCTTCGACCGTTCTCTGCCTGCCTGTCTGCTTGTGTCTCTGCCTCTCTCTCTCTCTCTCTCTCTCTCTCTCTCTCTCTCTCTCTCTCTCCTCTCTCTCTCTCTCTCTCTCTCTCTCTCTCTCTCTCTCTCTCTCTCTCTCTCTCTCTCTCTCTCTCCTCTCTCTCTCTCTCTCTCTCTCTCTCTCTCTTTCTCTGTCTCTGCCTCTGTCTCTCTGCCTCTCTCAGTCTCTCTCTCTCTCTCTCTCTCTCATCTCTGTCTCTCAGTCTGTCTGTCTGTCTGCCTCTCTCTCTCTCTCTCTCTCTCTCTCTCTCTCTCTCTCTCTCTCTCTCTCTCTCTCTCTCTCTCTCTCTCTCTCTCTCTCTCTCTCTCTCTCTCAGTCTCTCTCAGTCTCTCTCAGTCTCTCTCAGTCTCTCTGTCTCTGTTTGTCTGTATGTCTCCCTATCTCCTTCCCTCCCTCTCTCCCTCCTTCCCTCCTCTGTAACATATGTACGTATGCGCATACATCTGGATTTGTCTGGAATGTAATCTGATGAAAATGTTGTTTGAAGTAATACAGAACTTTCTTGGAAATAACGCGTTGGGAATAACCTGCCTCTTGTATCCCTCTCCCCTGCGATGAATACTTTTTTTTCTGTCTGTCTCTTTGTCTCTCCCTCCCTCCTTGCCTCACCCTTTCTCCTTCTGACAAACAAAGACAGAAAATGAAATCCCCAAAGAGGATATAGTAAGAGGGCTTGGTATGACAGGTAGCAGAGTACAAAGAGAGAGTATTTGTATTTCATTTCGTCAAGGACGAACTTATATGTCGCTTGTCTTGCGTCCGGACGTCAAGGTTCTGCATCAACCACA
>NC_051402.1:4289496-4291996 GCF_015228065.2 Penaeus monodon
TGGCATGACACTTTCACAATCGATGGAGTGACATTCTGCGAGTGGCGACGCGGCTTTATTTGCTTATTTTATTATAGGTATTATCGTTGTTGTCACCGGGAAACTTTCTTTGACGGTGATCGCTTCGTCTCGTTTCTCTTTCTCTTCAGGCGCCGTTGAAGGAAAGCAGCTCTTTGCATTCCTGTAGGCTCTTTGTAATAAACAGTGTCGTGTGGGTTTGAGTGGTTTTCTTCATGTTATTTACGTTCTGTGGGACATTCGTAATTGTTAGCTTGTAATTGTTTTTCTTTTTATGATCTGTTTTTTTTTTTGTCTGTCTCTCCATTTTGGTTCGAACAGGATTGTGGTTTGTGTTTGTACTTTTCTCTTGATACGAATTTTCATTTCAAAATATATAAATTTTCTGTTGCGTTTGATACTGATCCATTGTTATTATTTTTTTTACATTACTTTATAGACCATGGCAAATCCACAATCACAATTTAGATAGATCTCATTCGAATCCCTGTCTCAAAAAGTACACGATTCATTCTATTAACAAAACTTGCACACTGAAGACAATGTTTTGGCTCCTTTGAAGCAGTTATTTATGGGAGCGAGGGAAATAATTAGATACTGAAATAAATAATAGATAAATTGGTAAATAAATAAACAAAGAGATTGTGAGTAAAAGATAGAGAAAGAGTGAGAGAAAGATAGAGGAAAAAAGAAATAGAGAGAAAAGAAAGAGAATACGCGAAAAAGATAGAGAGAAAGGAAAAAAAGGAAAGAAAAAGAGAAAGTAGAAAAATAAATAAATAAATAAATAAAGAAAGAAAGAAGGAAAGCAAGTGAGATAGAAAGAGAAAGAGAGAGAGGGGGGAGAGAAAGAGAGCAAAAAAGAAAAAGAAAAAGAGAGAGAGCGAGAGAGAAAAAAAAGATGAATAGGAAGAGAGAGAAATAGGAGAGAAAATAGAAAATTGAAAGGAGAGAAGGAGGCGGGAGAGAGAAAGGAAATAAGAGACACACAGGTAGATTTGGACACAGATGCAAACAGACAGGAAGAGAGAAAGGCTTGTTGAAAATTTGCTCAACACGCACATGGTGATTGATGGATATATTGCGTTGAACTGAAAACAGTTGCGAGTTAATTCTGTGATTTCTGGGCTCTTTTGAATGTTTGCGGTTATGAAGACGAATGTATGTTAGTAAAGGAAGGGAAAATGGTACTTACGATACACGGCCACATCGCATGTTTTGAACAGATTCAGTTTGGCGAAAATAAGAACGGAAAATGAATGGTTAAAAAGACGGAGATTGTGAATGGAAAATAAGAATAAGGAGAGAATAAGGAGAAAGTAGTTTATTATTTGGAAAAGATTTATACCCGATGCGAATATGGTGATATAAGAAGATAACGATGAAAAAAGGAGGAAACCACGAAGAGAACAAGAAGAAGAGAGGAGGAGAGGAGGAAGAGAGCGCAGGGTTGAAGAGGTGACTGAAGGCGAGGTCGAAGTTGAAGCAAGAAAAAAGGGGTTTACGAGGTTGTGGCGAAGGAGGTTGCCAGGCTCTTGGCTCTTGTCTCTTCTCGCTTTAGTTTCCCTCTTTTTCCTTCTTCGCTCTTGCTCTTTCTCTCACCTTCGCTTCTGTCTTGTTTTCGT
This sequence comes from Penaeus monodon, assembly GCF_015228065.2. Taxonomy (NCBI): domain Eukaryota; kingdom Metazoa; phylum Arthropoda; class Malacostraca; order Decapoda; family Penaeidae; genus Penaeus; species Penaeus monodon. Next base: position 4,291,140 of record NC_051402.1, read on the forward strand.
CATTTGGACCGTGTTCGTCGGTCTCTCTTGACCCCGTCTCCTCTCCGTTTTCTTCCTTCTTCCACGTTTCCTTTTTATTGTCTTTCGGTCTCTCGCTCTGCTGCATTTCCTGTGCATCGTAATCCCGTTTCGCAGCCTCGCCGCCTGTTCTCTCCCGCCCATACATCCCACAGCCTGGTCTTTCGCTTTGCTTAATTCTCTTGCTTCTACGGCAATGGCTACGGTTGGTATCTTTTTCTGCCTCCTGTTCTTTGTCCTCCTCCTCGCCACCTTTATCATCATCATCATCATCATCATCATCATCATCATCATCATCATCATCATCATCATCATCATCATCATCATCATCATCATCATCATCATCATCATCATCATCATCATCATCATCATCGATGTCAGTTATCATCATATTCCTCCTCGTCCTCCTTAGCTCCGGAAGTGCCCGATCTGGCAACAATGATTGACGCACATTCGGGGCAAAGAATGAGGCATGAGAGGGAAGGGAGATGGGGGGGGGGGGTAGAGGAGGAGGGGGTGAAAGGCGTGTTATTCACCTCTCTTTGTGTCTGTCTGTTTATGTCTTCGCCGTGCGTCCGCATGACCTGTGTCTGTTCCCGAGTGTCTGTTGAGGTCTTTGTACAGTATCATTATTCCAGTTTGCGGATACGTTTTCTTCCTTTGGAGTAACATAATTCAAGTTTCTGCTGAGGACTGTCGCAGCCCCGTGGCTTGCATGCGTAAGAATGTAGGTTCTGGCATGTGAGGGTAAATTTTCGAAGATTTGGTGTCTCATGGTCTAGTAAATACATATTTCAGAACAGTGTCGCTCATATAAATATTTTCGAGGGGTGGTGGGG
>NC_051402.1:4301996-4309496 GCF_015228065.2 Penaeus monodon
TGTGTGTATATATATATATATATATATATATATATATATATATATATGTATATATATATCTATATATATATTATATATATATATATATATATATATATATATATATATATATATATATATATATATATATATATATATATATATATGTACACACACAAAAGGAGAGAGGGAGGGAGAGAGAGAGAGAAATATGTGAGTCGCTGACAGGCACCCAGACACTAAGAACGATAGCAAAGCGAGATCCAAAAGAGGACAGAGATCACTCAGGCGAGCAGGAGGCAAGAGACGGACGCTCCCCAATATAGACAAATGGAGAAACATTGGGCTTAAGAGAGGCAGATTTATCAATGGAGGCTCTGGCAGCTGGAGACGAATGGGTCACGCCGCGTTTGTAATGAGTTCAGTAGTCAGAGGAGAGGAGATGGAAGGGTCGAGATAGGGAAGGAAGGAAGGATGGGAGGGAAGAAGGGAGTGAGGGAGTGAGGCAGGAGAGGAAGGAGGGAGGAACAGAAGGAAAGAAGGCAAGCAGGCAAGCAAGGAAGGAAGGGAAGGAGGAAGGAAGAAAAGAGAGATTGAGGGAGCGAAGGTGGGACCTTCTTGAAGGAAGGTCACGTACCTGACCTCTCTTCATACCGCGTGATTTTGTGCGGCATAACTCGGCTTGCGTGAGTTCGTATGCATATATATAGGTATGCGTGCGTGTGTAGTAGTTTGATAGTTCACCGGATGATTAGTGGTGTGTATAAGATGGGGCAAGGGAGCGGGAGGAGGGAAGAGGGAAAGAATGAAGAGGGAGGAGAACAGAGACAAACAGGGAGAGGGCAGAAAGAGGGAGACATATAGGATATGTATATATATATATATATATATATATATATATATATATATATATATATATATATATATATTGTGATGTATATGTTAGTTTATGTATTATGAGATTAGGTATGTGTAGTTGTGTTATATATATATATATATATATATATATATATATATATATATATATATATATATATATGTGGGTAGGGTGGAGGAGGTAGTGAGAGTGTGGTGTGTGAGTGGTGATGAGTGAGTGATAAAGATATATAGATGAAATATAGAGTAAGAAGAAGAGAGAGAGAGAGAGAGAGAGAGAGAGAGAGAGAGAGAGAGAGAGAGAGAGAGAGAGAGAGAGAGAGAGAGGGCGACCACAAAACGAGATAAAAAGCGCGAGAAAAATGATGGAAACAAGGTAAGCCACGAGAGGATCCCGTGCACCTAGCCCAGTTTGTTTGTGCGTCGCAGCGTGTGTGTGTGATGGCGTGGATCAGATAGGCCTACGCCATTAATTTAGTGTGTCGGGCGTGCGGCCTCCTCGTGCGTGCGGCAGGACCTCCGCTTTCTCCCTCACGTTTTTTTTTTTTCGGGACATTGCCTTTGCGGTCTGACTTGCGCTGCTCGGGTGGCAGTGGCCTTACGAGCGAGCGCCGGAGCAGCCTCCGTTGGTTCGATTTGCTCAGAAACCGACTTCCACTGGTCGCTAGTGAGTCTAGTTCCAGTGGTTTGATTCCCAGTGGTTCAGCTTTCATGGCGCGACTTCCAGTGGTAGAATTTTAATTGGTTCTGGTGAGGCGGTTTGACTCGGCGTCAAATTGATCTAATTGATCCTGGTGACCTTCCTAAACACCACGTGGCGTGACCCCTGGGGCAGTGAATACGTTTGCGTGGTGTGTTGTGTGTGGTGCGTTGTGTGTGTTGTGTAGTTTGTGTGTGGTGTTTTTTTTTTTTTTTGTTGTTTTTGTTTTTGTGTGTTGTGTGTGTGTGTGTGTGTTTGTTGTGGTGTGTGTTGTGTGTGTGTGTGTGTGTGTGTGTGTGTGTGTGTGTGTGTGTGTGTGTGTGTGTGTGTGTGTGTGTGGGTGTGTGTGTGAGAAGGGTATTTGACTGGTTAACGTTTGGTGTGATTTAGCATAAAGCCGTTATCCTTGGATGGTGTCAGCTTTCATTTTTAGAGATTGTAATAACATCGATTCTCACATTTTTATTTATTTATTTGTATTTATTTATTTTTATTTATTTATTATTTTTTATTATTATTATTTTGTTTCAGCTACTCGACTTTCGGAATTTTAGATACTCTGGTACTGGATGGTTTTATGAAAGATAAGAAGAGAACAGAGGATGGGGGAGACTGAATGATATAATGACAAGGAACGTCAGAGGGAGGCAAAGAAGACTGGAGAAAGGGGGACAAGGAAGACAAGAATGGAAGAGCCAAGAGAGGCGACGAGGAGGAGGAAACAAGGAACGGAGGGAAGGGATAGAGCAAGGGAGAATAGGGGTAAGGGGGACCTAGGGGAGGAGGTATGAGGTTAGGTAGGGAATGGGGGATAGGGAGGACAGGAGACCCGAGGGAAGGTGCAAAGGTAAGGAACCTGGGCTTTGGAAGGGGCGGGGCGAGAGGGGCGGGGCGTGAGTGTGTGTGTCCGCGTGAGAACGCAGTGTCCCAGGTGTCACTGCGGTCTAGGGTGAGCCTCCCTCATTATAATATTTCCGACCACCTCGAGCACCTCTTAACCCCTTGTCGCCTATTATCTACTCCTGCCATCTTAAGCCATGCCTTTTGTTATTCCCCATTTCTTATCTCTTCTGTTTGTGCATTTTCCTCCAATTTAGATAGAATCGTTGCTGGTTTTCGTAGGTTATCTCCCTGCTTTTAACCCCATTTTGTTTCTCGTTCCGTGTCCCTTGTACCTTTTGGATCTCGAATTGTTTCTATTCTCTACTTTTTTCTTCGTTTTTATCTATATTATTATCTGTTTCTTGTCTCTATTTGATTATTTTTTCGTTTTCGTTTCCATCCATACATTTTCGCAATTTTTTTACCCCACCCTTTTCTCGTCTTCTGTTTTGTCTGGCGGTCCTCTTTGTTCTCATCGTTGTCTTTTCTCTCTCGCGTTTAACTCAAGGCCGGACATATTTTTCCATCGAATAAATAAATGATGATTAAACTGAGGATGATAAAAAGCCCGGTCGCCACCTCCTAATTATGCGAAGATAACTGTTTGTTAAGTGATAAGAGAACTTTCTTTCACTCGCGTAACCGGCTGTGGCTGGCGAGGTTGGCAAGGAGGGATTTTTACGGAGGATTTGCACGCTAAGTGGGGGAGTGGAAGGGACGAGGGGAGGAGGATGGGAGGGGGAAGGAAAGGGGGATAGGAGGGAGGGGGAAGAGGGAGGAGGGGAGGGAAGGGGAAGAGGGGGCGAGAAAGGATGCGAGGGAAGGGAGAAGGGAAACGGGAGGAACGAGGAGGGCGCGAGGAGAGGGAGAGGAAAGAGAAAGGGCAGTTTGGGGGGAGGGAGGAAAGGGGGGGCACGAGGGGAGGAGAAGAGAGAGGGAAGAAGGACGAGGGGAATGAGGAATGGCAGTAATGTGAAGGGGAAGGAATGAGAGAGGGAGGAGGGAAAAGAATTAGGGAGGTTGATATGAATTAAGAAGGGGGAGAGGGGAGAAGGGGACGGGAGGGAGGACACGCAGGATGAGGATTGAGGAGGCGAGGGAGGGAGGATAGGAAGGATAGAGGGAGGGGGGATTTAAAGGGGGGGGGAGAAGATACAGGAGCGAAGGAAATAAAAGAGGAGGGAAGGCAAGGGTCGACGAAGGGAAATACGAAAAAGGATAGGTAAATTACAGAAAATCGTACAAAGAAATGAAAAGAAAACGAGAAGAAAAACACACGAAAGATAATAGTAAAATATCAGACGACAAAATGAATGGAAAGAAAGAGAAAGAAAACAAGCCCAAGAAAAAAAATAAAAGAGAAATATGAAAATATAAGAGAAACATGAAAAAGAAAAAGAAAAGAAAAAAGATACGAACTAGAGAAAAAAACACACACACTAACTTCTTGTTGATCTGTGTAGGGCATGTGTACCGAAAGTTTCATTTTTTCTTTTGCGCTTTGTTTTTATCTTAAGAATCGGGGAAACTTAAATCTGAAGTTGAGTTTGATCTCGGAAAAGCTCGTTTACATTGGTGGGCTTTCCTCGTTTTGCGTTTTTGCGGACACTGTTATTGGCCTGGCTGTTTTTGTCATTTGCATTATCAGATTAGCATCACTATTGCCACCAACTCCACCATCACCACTAACACCGGTATCGGTATTACTGTCAGCAATATCACTGCTATCATCACCACGAAAACTGCCTCCACCACCACCACCACGAAAACTGCCATCACCACCACCATCACAAAAACTGCCATCACCACCACCACCACAAAAACTGCCATCACCACCACCACCACCACCACGAAAACTGCCATTACCACCACCACCACCATCACAAAAACTGCCATCACCACCACCACCACGAAAACTGCCACCGCCACCACCACCACCACGAAAACTGCCATCACCACCACCACCACCACCACAAAAACTGCCATCACCACCACCACCACAAAAACTGCCGCCACCACACCACCACGAAAACTGCCACACCACCACCACCACGAAAACTGCCATCACCACCACCACCACGAAAGCTGCCATCACCACCACCACCACATATAACATCAACACCAGCACTCCCATTGCCATCACTACTATTTGCCAGAGCGTGCGTCTTTTTGGAAAGCTTCGGTACCATTCACGGAGGGGGAGGGGGGAGGGGGAGGAGGGAGATACGCGACCTTAGGGCATCATCCTTGAATAATAATGAGATAATCATGTTAATTACTCGCCGCTGAAGGGCCGTCTCGACGCACCTTTCTCACCTGCTGGGGATATCTCGCCCACGCCCACTCTGCGTCACCCCTTCACCCACCGCTTGATCCCGCCCGCCCACGCACCCTCCGACGCCCGCGGCCGCCCATCTTCACACGCTAGCCTTGCGTCCCCTTCTCTTCTTATTTTTCTCCCTCTTCCTCTTTCTCCTCCTTCTTCTTCTTCTCCTCCTCCTCCTCCTCCTCCTCCTCCTCCTCCTCCTCCTCCTCCTCCTCCTCCTCCTCCTCCTCCTCCTCTCCTCCTCCTCCTCCTCCTCCTCCTCCTCCTCCTCTCCTCCTCCTCCTCCTCCTCCTCCTCCTCCCCCTCCTCCTCCTCCTCCCCTCCTCCTCCTCCTCCCCCTCCCCCCCCCACCCTACACGAGCGCCGTCCTCTAGCGAAATATATTCAATGGTTGTGATTGAAAGGTGAGAGGATAGGCCCGGCTTGTGGGGTCGAGGGACGTCTTGTTGCGTGAATTGGGAAGGGGGGGGGGGGGGGAGAAAGAGGGAGGGAGAAAACGTGTTCCGCAAGTTGAATGCCAGACAGATAGACAGATTGATGAATTTGTAATAAAAAAAGAGAGCTAAAGGAATATAAATATATTCAGAATACATTCAGACTTGGGAGAGAGAGTGAAGGAAAATGTCCAGGAAAAATATGTGTAGATGGAGTAAGAAAAAAAGAAATAGAAATTCAAAAGGGCGTACCGTTAGTTAAAGAAAATGTGCAGAGACGAAAACGAGCGAGAATGATAGGCAAGTATGAAAATTAAAGAACATGAAGTCAAATACAGGCCACGCAAGCATGCTGGTATTCGGAGGGGGGAGGGGGAGCGAGGTGGGGAGGGAACGTTTTACCGTTCTCTCTCTCTCTTCTCTTTTCTGTCTGTCTCTCTCTCTCCGTCTCCCTCTCTCTCTCTCTCTCTCTCTCTCTCTCTCTCTCTCTCTCTCTCTCTCTCTCTCTCTCTCTCTCTCTCTCTCTACTCTCTCTCTCACTCTCTCTCTCTCTCTGTCTATATATCTAATTATTCATCTGTCTCTATGCCTATATATATTTCTGTTCTCTATCTATTTCTCCATCCTTTGCATTCCCCTCGTCCTTTGACCATATATATATATCCCTCTCTTAACCTCCCCCCCCCTTCTCCCTTGTTCCCAGCGTGCTTGCATTAGTGATGTTCAATCAACCCCTTTGCCGCCTCTGTTCCCGTGCCCGCAAGCCACCTATAGGGTGGTACTGTAAGCCTTTCTCGGTACATTTCGAGAACCTTGCAACCTACACCGGCAGTCGTTAGCCAGGTTGTAATGTTGCGATATATTCGTAGATATTACGAGACTCGATAGTCCGTGTCACGGGTTAGATTTTGAAGAGTTTAAATCCACACTTAAGGTTTAGTAGAAAGAGAGAGAGAAAAAAAAAGGGAATGCACGAGATCGAGAGAGAAAGGGAGTGGGTGAGAACAGAACGAGTCTCCTCGCCCCATGGCTTCGACATGTAAGATCTAGTAATGACGGCGGGGAAAATCGTAGCCTCTTGAGGAAGCCGGCTTCGAAGCATGACTTATTGCCGGAAACACGAGTGGGGGTTCTCCCGTTATTTCTTCTTCCTTTTTTTAGATTTTGTGTTTGGAGTGTGTGTGTGTGGGGGGGGGTCATGTTTTTATAGCAGTGGTTTAGATATTTTCATTTTGTTTTTTTCAGTTCGTTGTTTCGTTATGCTTTTTGTCTCCCACTTTCTCTCCTTCGTCCTTTCTGTCTTTTTCCTTCTCCCTTACCCTCTCCCTCTTCTTCCCCCCCTTCGCGCTCTCTTTCTTTCCCTTTCCTCTCTCTCTCTTTCCTCTTTCCTCTCTCTCTCCCCTCTTTCCTCTTTCCTCTCTCTCTCTCTCTCTCTCTCCTCTCTCTCTCTCTCTCTCTCTCCTCTCTCTCTCTCTCTCTTCTCTCTCTCTCTCTCTCTCTCTCTCTTCGCACACACACACTCCCCTCTTTCAGTGCAGCCGATGGTGTAGCTCGACTTCTGGGCGGACTGATGACGGTGTGGGCGTGGGAACTGGAGTTGTTAGGGTCATTATCTGTCCGGAACATGGGCAGCGAGAGACGTGTTCATTTGTTTATTTTTTGTCACTGTCTCTGGCTTTAATAGGTTTTTGTCAGTATCGGTATCAATTCTGATTTTCAGCGTCTCAGTGTCTCCCGTCAGCCTCTGCCTCCTAAGTCACACTGTTTTTTTTTCTCTCTGCTTCAGACCCAGCCTCAGTTTCAGTATCACCCCCACCCACTCACGGAAGATAGAGTGCGAAAGACAAAAAGAAAGACGAAATAAAAATGGCAACCATATACGTCCGAAGCTCCTGTCTTTTTTTTCACAGTATTTTCCCGCCTTTTTCGGCACACAAAGGTCCCGCCATGGCCGCCTCGTAGAACGCTGTCGCAATCGACGCTTGTGTCTGTCTCGTGGAGTTTGTGGCTTCATGTTTATTCATGCGCTGTTTTGTTCTTCGAGATGAAGAATATCAGTTTTGTGTGAATGGGAGTTGGCTTTGTTGTTTGTTGTTGTTGTTAAATATAGAGGTATTTTTCAAATCAGTATTATCATAATTGTCAACATCACCATCATCATCACCCACCACCACCACCTTCGTCGTCGTCGTCGTCGTCATCGTTGTTGTTGTTCTTATTGTTGTTGTTAATAATAATGATAATAAAATATTATTATTATTATTATTATTATTGTTGTTGTTCTTGTTATTATTATTATTATT
>NC_051402.1:4316996-4319496 GCF_015228065.2 Penaeus monodon
AGCCTTCTTCTTCTTCTTCTTCCTTCTTCTTATTGTTGTTGTTGGTATTATTATTATTATTATTATTATTATTATTATTAATATTTTTATGTTATTATTATAATCATTATTATCATCGTTATGATCATAGTTATCATTAATAGTTGTAAAAATAATTATTACTATTATCACCATCATCATTATCGTCATCATCATCATCATCATCATCATCATCATCATTATCATCATCATCGTCATCATCATCATCATCATCATCATCATTATCATCATCATTATCATCATCATCGTTGTCATCATTATCATTATCAGTAGCATCATATTACATCACTATCACTGTATCAACTCATTCCATGACATCATATCGTCATCACCTTATCATCCTCACTTACATTCATCCTCCAAACACTTTATCACACATCATATATGCATACACTGCACACTCACACATTAACATCGCATCATCACCCTGGCTGCCATCATCCTCACATCATCAGCATGACTGTCATGATCATCACATCATCAGCATGACTGTCATCATCACATCATCACTGACTGCCATCATCCTCACACCATCACCATGACTATCATCATCATCACATCACCATGACTATCATTATCATCACATCATCACCATGACTGCCATTATCATCACACCATCCTTGCCGTGGTCTTCGTCATTGTCGTCGCAAGCAAGTTTCCATGCAGTCGCCCAATTTGGGTCGATTGACATTTTCAGCTTAGAGAGTTAATTAGCTATTAAATTGCTGTGATTAAAGGGTATCGTCGTGTTGCCTCTACTCTTGCATACAGTTAGCGTTTTTTTTTTCTCTCTCTCTCTTTTTGTAAGGAAGAGAAGAGGGATGGAAAGGGAGGTTGGAGGGAAATAAAGAGGGGGCGAAGGAAGCGAGCGGTGAGTGGAAGAGGGAGGAGAGGAGAAGAGGGTGAGAGGGGAAAAGAGGAAAGGGAAAGAAGGAGCGGAATGAAAAGGAGGAGAGAGACAAGGAGGATAAGAGAGAAGGGGTGGAAGAGAGGGGTGAAGAATGAGTAGAAGAGGTCGGGAGGAGGGGAAGAGGAAGAGGAAGAGAGACGAAAAGAAGAGTAAGGAGGAGAGGAAGAAAGGGGTTGGGAAGAGAGAGGAGGAACGGAGTGGAAGAGGGAGAAGAGGGGAGGGGGAGGGGGAGGGGGAGGGGGAAGCCGCTGTCTGCCACTACCTAACGAAGGGCCCATTGTTGCCGTCTTCCTGTTGCTGCTGATGCTAATGATGTTGCTCGACTGGTGGGCGGAGTGAGGATGGTGTGGGCGTGCAGGCTGGGGGCTGAAAGGGTCATCATTTCACTGGAAACAAGGCAAGAATGGGCGCTTTCGTCTGTGTTGTGTCCGTCTCTGCCTAGCCTGTTTCTCTCTCTCTCTCTCTTCTCTCTCTCTCTCTCTCTCTCTCTCTCTCTCTCTCTCTCTCTCTCTCTCTCTCTCTCTCTCTCTCTCTCTCTCTCTCTCTCTCTCTCTCCCCCCCCTCCTCTCCCTCTCCCTCTCCCTCTCCCTCTCCCTCTCCCTCTCCCTCCCTCTCTCATTCCCTTCCTCCCTCCCCCAATCTCTCAATCTCTCACGTCTCCCGCTCTCCCGCGGCACAACTGTTCCAACACAGCTGTAAATAGGCTGGCAGGATGATATTCAGTTGTGTTTTCCTGCATCAACGTTACTTGACCCTATTTGCCGACGGTGTTTGCGCCGTTACCCTGCTGCGTTAGGCGAGTTTCTTTGTTTGTTTGTTTGTCTTCCGTTGTTTGGCTTTTGTTTCTTATATTTTTTGTTATGCCTCGCGTCTCTCCGCCTTGTTCTGGTGTACCGTTTGGATGGAGTGACTCTGTGACCTCTTCAGTGTTTCCTATTTGTTCATGATGTTGATGTGTATTGTGTTCATGTTCTTGTTAGTTTTTCTTTTAATTTTGTGTGGGAATATATTTACTGACCTATCAGCAAGTATGACAGGTTAAAAATAGATTAAAGTATGTCTTGAAATTTATCGATATCTTGTTACCAGGAGAATTCATTTCGTTCATTCAAGACTGATGTTTGGGGAGATGGCAAGCCTTTGACGAAGACATCTTCCCAAAAGCAGTATAGAGAAGCTCTTGCGAACAGCACGAAGGGTGAATCCGGACAGAGGCGCTCTCCAAAACACGCCTAACGTAACGTTGTCAACAGCAGTGCCCCATAAGTATGATGCGACCGTCGTATACTGAGACTGGGCACCATTAACTTCACCGGGAGACAACATTATGGATTTCTGATACCGCCATTCATTTCACCTGGCTTGTTCTGCCCGCTCCCCCCCCTCACCAACCCCTGTGCTTGCGCTCTTCCTCTGTCTCTCCTGTGCCTTTGCTTCTTTGCTCCTTTGTCGATTTAAACCTCTCTTCTTGATTTATCTCTCTTGGCGTTCTCTCTCTCTCTCTCTCTCTCTCTCTCTCTCTCTCTCTCTCTCTCTCTCTCTCTCTCTCTC
>NC_051402.1:4321996-4324496 GCF_015228065.2 Penaeus monodon
GGAAAAGAGATATGGGCAGTTGGGGCGGAAGATGGGAAAGGTAAGCGTTGAATGGTAATTGGGGAAGAGGAAGGGGAAAGAGAGAATTAAGAGAAAGGGCACTCGATACCCCCCTCCCCCCTCCTCTTCCTCTCCTTGATGGATTAAGCCACACCCTCGCTGTGGAATTTTGATGAGAGATTTTTTTTTTTTTTTTATGGTCCACGTATCGTAGTTTTTGTTCTTTATATGTATTATCTTTATTTGGGTGTGGCTTGTTTCTGTGACCCATGTCCATTTACGTGGGAATTATTATTCAGTCAGCACACCTGGTATTGAAGTGTTGCCAGATGAACTATTTTGCCAGACCAGCCGAGATTCAGGTATTGATGCTGTCTTTCCGTGTCTCTATCTTCGCGATTTGTTAGAAGCTTTGAGTAAAAAAAAATATATATATAGTGCATGGATTGTTCTAGAGTTAATGGCGAGAACAGGAGGTTTTCTCGTAATTTTTTTCCGGATTGGTGCCGGAAAATCGGTGGTGGTTTAATTTCCTGAAACTTTCTCTGTATCATTTTGGAAGGATTTTGGGCAAGAAATAAGATCCATGGCGATGGAAGAAAAGATTACATGTGGAAAGGTTGAAAAAAAAAAGAATAACTGAAGATTCTCTAAAAAAGAATGTAAATGTTTTTCTCCCCGGCCCCTCGCCTGTGTTTTAGGCGGGTGTTAATTGTTGATGAAAAGTGGTGGGCGTGCCGAGGCCTGTTTTGTCATCGCGATAACGAGGAGTCACGCGGGGTCATCGCCGATCGTGACGAGGGTCTAAGCCGGGGGTCAGTCCTCCCTCTCTTTCCCTCCTCTTTCCCCTCTCTTTCTCCCTCTCCCCTCTCTTTCACGTCTTTCCCTCTCTTTCCATCTCTTTCCCTCTCTTTCCATCTTTCCCCACTCATTCACGCCGCTTCCCTCCGCGCTTCCTGCATATTCTTTCTCTTCTCCCTCCGTTCCCTCTCCTCTTCCTCTTCCCTCCTCTCTCTCTCCATCTCTATTCCGTCCCACTCTTTCCTCTTCTTCCCCTCCTTCTCTATCTCCCCATCTCTATTCCGTCTCTCCCACTCTTTCCTCTTCTTCTCCCCCCCCCCCTTCGTCTCTGTGACTTGTGAGGTGTCACGATTCTATTTATGTTTCAGTTGCTTGTTTCGTTAGTTTCTAGGTTTTCCTGGTTTTGCTGCAGGTTATCATGTATTTCATTCCTGGTGAAATTTGGAGTGTGTGTGTGTGTGTGTTTGTATGTGGTGTGTGTGTTTGTGTGAGTGTGTGTGTGTGTTTGTGTGTGTGTGTGTGTGTGTGTGTGTGTTGTGTGTGTTTTGTGAGTGTTTGTGTGTGTGTGTGTGTGTGTGTGTGTGTGTGTGAGTGTGTGTGTTTGTGTGTGTGTGTGAGTGTGTGTGTGTGTGTGTTGTGTGTGTGTGTGGTGTGCGTGTGCGTGTGCGTGTGCGTGTGCGTGTGAATGTGTGTGTGTGTGTTTGTGTGAGTGTGTGTGTGTGGTGTGTGTGTGTGTGTGCGTGTGCGTGTGAGTGTGTGTGTGTGTGTGTGTGTGTGTGTGTGTGCGCGCGCGAATCTAAATTAGTCAAATGAAAGGAAATATGATATGAAATAAAGAATTATTTTTTCTCTCTCTTCCGCTGTGCCTGTTTGTAACACATCTAACTTGTGCAACCGTGATCATGCAACCGCAATGCCGTAAACTCTCTGATTCCGCATTAATTGCAACCAACTCAATGACTTTGAAACTCGTTCAGTGAATGGGATTTTTATATTGAAACTGGAACGAGAAGAATTTTATTTATTTATTTATTTTTCTTTCTTTGATTTGTGTGTTTTGATTGCATTCCATGATGTCTCCGTGACAACAGAATCACAGGTCGTGATTGAGAGATGGAAATTAAAATTCATTTGAGGAATTTTCCATTTCATATCACGCCCTAGTTTGAGGAAAGTTGTGTTCGCCGCTTGATATATTTGCTGTTGGATATGTGGTCTTGTATTTTTTTTATATATATTTTTTTTCTCTCCCGAAGGTGCCGATTAATTAAGATATTATTCCTCGGGGTTCCTCTTCTCGCCTCAAATACTGCAGAGAGTTTCTTGAAGTGTGGAAAGGCATGTGACTGATAATTCGCTTAATGTAGTGGGGGGGGGGAGATGAATAAAGATAAATATTGATAAAGCAGCGACGCGAGTAATAAACTCACGTATCTATATTTGGATATATGGGAAGGAAGATGGGGGGGAGAGAAAGGGAGAGGGTGTGGGGGGGGGGGGAGGGTGTTGTCACGTGACCTTCCCAGGGCGTGACGGTGTTCCGGAGCAACCTCGTCCTTTTTGCGTCTGTCTCCATCTTCTCCTTCGGGTGACGTGCGCTGTTTGGCACAAGATCGGCGAGGATTTTGCTGACCTTGAAGCAGGTTTAGAAGGGCGAGGGAGAAACAGGGAGGAGGAATAAGAGCAATGAAGGAAACAG
>NC_051402.1:4329496-4331996 GCF_015228065.2 Penaeus monodon
AATGGCCATATACTTATATATTTTATAATGCATTCAGTAGGGGCCAATAGCTTACTAGGCTCAGTAATCGCAGGTTCGGAGTCGCCGCCGTCTTCGTTCCTCGCTGGGTATCCGCATGCTCGGGTCTGTCGGCGCGGAAAGGGACTGGGTACCGTACCGCGTCCTCCCGCCGCTTAGAGTGCATGTTCCTCTACGAACCTGCCACGGCTGTTTAGCAATATGAAGTAACCATAATGTATGACTTATTTTATATTACTTAATTGGAAGCCATTGCATTTATTTTGAGGATTATCTATTGTAGCTCTTCACTCAAATCCCCACCCCGTCAAACACATTTTTACAAGATGAACATTAATTGAATTTATGTGATAAAGGAAGAATCCCTGAACACTTGGAACACGTCATTACCACAGTAAGTCATCTCTGCAGTGACGCAAAAATCACGCTTGTATTCGGGCGACAGAAGGATTTAGGCCTAGATCGTAGTTTACGCTGATGTTGGGATCTCGTGCACCTGTTGTTATTAAATCACACCTGTAATCATAGGAAACCGCTTTAATTTCGATATTGCGATACCTGGCCATTCATACGAGCGTACACGGGGTGAAAAGATGAGGCGCAGGTTTTAAACTCGTCCCTGCAGGTATGATGCAAGAGAAACGTGTAACATCAACGGGGTCTACCTGCAACAGATTAGCCGGCCTTGACAAACCAAGACATGCGTTCAGACCTCGCATAATCGCGGTGGGGATGGGAGGGGGGCGGGGGTGATGACGTAAGTGATGAACGTCTCGCCTTAACCATAATGAGATAAATAGTTCGGTGCTGGTGACGGTTGCGACGGCGATTGGGGAGGAGGGGGGACCTGGCATACGGGAGGCTCGGGTTGATTTTAATGTTGGTGTTGTTATTGTTGTTATTATTGTTATTATTATTGTTATTATTATTGCTATTATTATTATTATTATTATTATTATTATTATTATTATTATTATTATTATTATTATTATTGTTATTATTGTTATTATCATTGTCATTATCATTGTCATTATCATTATTGAAAGATGGAATAATACAATGCCGCATTGATATCGATAAATAACAACCCTCCCTGACCAGGACTCGAACCTAGGTCACTCCGGGTTTCATACCCGGAGTGACCTAGGCTCGAGTCCTGGTCAGGGAGGGTTGTTATTTATTATTATTATTATTATTATTATTATTATTATTATTATTATTATTATTATTATTATTATTATTACAGCTACTTGAAAATTAGAATGTGTGTGTGTGTGTGTGTGTGTGTGTGTGTGTGTGTTGTGTGGTGTGTTGTGTGGTGTGTGTGTGTGGTGTTGTGTGTGTGTGTGTGTGTGTGTGTGTGTGTGTGTGTGTATTTTCATGTATGTATGTATGTATGTATGTATATGCGTAAGTGTACATGCACACACACACACACACACACACACACACACACACACACACACACACACACACACACACACACACACACACACACACACACACACACTTACACACTCATACAAACACACAAACCACACACTGTATATATGTATGTATGTATATGGGGAAGTGTATGTATATGTGCAAGTGTATGTGTGCATTTGTCTTTGGATATACATACATACATATACATACGTACATACATACATACATGCATATATACATGCACACACTGATTCACACACACACACACACACACACACACACACACACACACACACACACACACACACACACACACACACACACACACACACACACACACACACACACACACTACTTATATCTATTTATAAACAACACAAACATACACACCCGCTTGCATAACATGCTAAGCATATTGTGCCTATCCGCTCGTCTCATTACTTAAGCATTTACGGCTGCTTGCACATACTTTCTAATATTTCCCAAATTCAAGAAGTTCCAGTTCTCCCTTCCTTCGCCTTTCGGCCCTGTCACATAAGGGTCATTTTCGTTGGCGTAGCCTGAGGTATGAAAAAAAAAGACGAGAAGACGAATGCGCAGTAATTAGGCGATGGTGCCGTGCGGTAGGCAAATGCTGGGAGTAATTTCAAGCTATTGTTGACTAGGGTTGAGTGTCTGCGCCCGTGACACCCTCCTGGGTCTAATGGGGCGCCGTTGGGTAGTGTTGCGTATGAGTTGATGTCTGTCGTTATGTGTGGGAAGGGGGCCTGTGTGTTGGAATGGCTCGCAGTGGTCGCGAATTGATGGTTCTCTCTCGTCGCACACGCACGATGTGGATGATGATAAATAATGGTCGAAGTTCGTATTTATGTCGGCTTTGGATAATGGGGTGGTATTGTACAAGATGGTGTCGTATGTGTTTCTTATTTTGGCGCTGTATTAAAGAAAAGGGAAAGTTTTCGTTTCGATTCCTTCCTAATCACCCCAAGATTGTATGCTTGTGACGGTGGCTGCTTTTTCGTGAGATTCGTGGCGAAGGCGTTTGGCGAGATTG
>NC_051402.1:4336996-4344496 GCF_015228065.2 Penaeus monodon
ACACACACACACACACAAACACACACACACACACACACACACACACACACACACATACACACATACACAAACACACACACACACACACACTGAATTGTATGTTGAGTTGGCAAATTCAAAACCTAATCTGGTTAAGCAGAAGAGAGGTGGCGGTGGAGGGGGAGGCGGTGGGAGGGGGTAGGGTGAAGATGCCGGTATTCATATGGCCTCGGTGATCCCCTGTGTACGTATGTGTACGTATGTAGTTCATGTGTGTGTGTGTGTGTGTGTGTGTACGTGTTTGTGTAGTGGTTACCCCATGGCTAGTTGTTGGATGTCGAGCTCGCTTGCAGTGCCTGTGCGAAGAGAGTCGTGAGGACACCGCTGTCCCCCCGCTCGCCTCGCAAGTGTCTGCAGGTGATTCTTTTTGTATGGTTACAGGGGCGAGGGGTCGGGGTCAGGGTCGGGGGGGTTGTGCGATAGTCAAGGACCGGAAGTGACATTGTGCAAGGTGGTCGGAGAGCGCGACCTCCGGGGAGTTCGAGGGAGTGATAAGCAGCCACTCGTGTATTCTGATTTGTGCACTTGTACCACAAACACTTACGTTTAACCGCATCTATATGGACTCCGACGCATAAACAGAAGTGACTATGGAAAGAAAAATGAAGAAAATGACTTCTTGTTTTGGTGCCGAATTACGTGACGTTGGCGACCAGATGATGAGTGATTCATGGTGATGGGGGAGAGGATAAGAGAGAGGAAAAGGAAAGGAGAGAGGGAGAGAGAGAGGATAAGAGAGAGAGAGAGAGGATAAGAGAGAGAGAGAGAGAGAGAGAGAGAGAGAGAGAGGAAGAGAGAGAGAGCGAGAGAGAGAGAAGACAGGGAGGAAGAAAAGGAGAGAGAAAGGAAGAGAGACAGGAGAGAGAAAATAAAGAACAAGGAAGATAGGAAGGAGAGAGAACGGAAGAGAGGAAGGAGAGAGGAAGCAGAGAGAAATGAAGAGAGACAGGAAAGAAAAAGAAAGAGATGAAGAAGAAAGAAAGGAAGAGATGAAGGAGAGAGAGAGAGAGGAAAGAGAGAGAAAGAGAGAGAAAGGGAGAGAGAGAGGGAGAGAGAAAGGAAGAAAGAGAGAGAGAGAATGAGAGAGAGAGAGAGAGAGAGAGAGAGGAGAGAGAGAGAAGGAGAGAGAGAGTGATGAGGAAGAGGAGTGAGAGGAGAGAAGAGAAGGAGATAGAAGAAGAAGAGAATGAGAGAGGAGAGAGAGAGAGAGTAGAGAGAGAGATGAGAGAGAGAGAGAGAGATAGAGAGAGAAGAGAGAAAGAGAGAGAGAGAGAGAGAGAGAGAGAGAGAGAGAGAGAGAGAGAGAGAGAGAGGAGAGAGAGAGAGAGAGGAAGAGAGAGAGAGAGGAAGAGAAGAGAGGATAGAAGAGAGAGAGAGAGAGAGAAGAGAGATAGAGAAAGGAGAGAGAAAGAGAGAGAGAGAAAGAAGAGAGGAGAGAGAGAAGAAGAGAGAGAAAGAGAAAGATGAGAGAAGAGGAGAAAGGGAAAGAGAGAAGAGAGAGAAGCAAAGAGAGAAAGAGAGAGGAAAGAGAGAGAGAGAGAGAGAGGAGAGAGAAGAGAGAGAGAGAGAGAGGAGAGAGAGATGAGAGAGAGAGAGAGAGAGAGAGAGAGAGAGAGAGAGAGAGGAGAGAGAGAGAGAGAGGAGAGAGAGAGAGAATGAGAGAGAGAGAGAGAGAGAAAGGAAGAGAGAGAGAGTTTGGTTTTGATTCCATTTGTTACAATGGATATTCTTGGTGTGACATATTTTTTTTGCTCACGTGTGTCAGCTGGTGCTGATTCGGCTGAACCGAGTCCTTACCCGCCGTGGTGCCCAGCCACAACAGTAACCTCCAGGCGACAATTGCAACTTCTCGCGCCTGGGTGGGGCGCGAACCGCGACCCCTCGGATGAGAGGCCGACAAGTTACCACTGTACTAGCCCGGAGGCTAATACAGTGGTAAGAGAGAGAGAGAAGAGAGAGAGAGAGAGAGAGAGAGAGAGAGAGAGAGAGAGAGAGAGAGAGAGAGAGAGAGAGAGAGAAGAAGAAGAAGAGAGAGAGAAAAAAAGGGAGAAAGAGAGAAAAAAAAGGGAGAGGGAGAGAGAGAAAGAAAGAAAGAAAGAAAGAAAGAAAGAAAGAAAGTAAGAGAGAGAGAGAGAGAGAGAGAGAGAGAGAGAGAAAGGAAGTAAGAGAGAGAGAGAGAGTATAAAAGAGGAATTAGATATTACCTAACATATGCTTGGATGACATGCAGTGTTATTGATTCAGAAGTCTAGAATCAGAAGAGGAAATCACAATCAGAGATTTCTTTAAGAGAAGAGTAAGACTTTCAGAAAGATAAACAGTCGTATAGAATAAGGAGAAGAGAAAGGGAAGACGGAAGAAAATCTCAATGGAAGGACGCATGTTAGACATTGACAACGATGAAGAGTTCGACATCGTGGAGTCTCCCGTCGCGTCGCGGAAACCAGCAGGTGTGTGTGTGTGTGGCCCTGTGCCCATGCCGATGCCCCTTGCCCGCACCTATGCCCATGCTCCTTGCCCGCACCTATGCCCATGCTCCTTGCCCGCACCTATGCCCATGCTCCTTGCCCGCACCTATGCCCACGCTCCTTGCCCGTGCCCGAATTATGATCTGTATGCTATAGTCCATGCTAATACGACAACAAATGCCCGTGCACTCCCGCGCCCTCGTTAGTGCCCATGGGTATTGGGTATGCCAGCCGATACTCGCAGCCAAGTATTGTTACCCAGAGACGTGCTCGCGCTTTAAAGTTTAATTGAGCATTACATTGCTGTGATTGATTATACATTTTCACCTTCAGCCGTAGCCAAGTCCCCTCCCGCGCTCGCCCACCTCCACAGTGACCTTCGCACCACGCCCGTAGATAACACTCGGCGCAGTATTATTGGAGCTTCTGAGTACGCCAGCGCGGTGTATTTTGTATTTAGTCTTAATACGCGTCCGTTTCCGGCTTCCCTTGTTGATAACCACGCCCTCTTCGTGTTGCCACGCCCATTACTTAGGCCTATTATCGTGCCCGCTGAGTTATGTGTTTGCCATGTAATTTAAGGGGAGTGGTAGTAAGGGAGGGAGGGAGAAAGGGAGAGAGCGAGAGAGCGAGAGATTGAGAGAAAGGGAGAAAAGGAGGGAAAGAGAGATGGAACAGGAAGACTATATTTATTTATTTGTAAGAATCTGTTGTTGTTTTTTATCGCATGAAGATCCTAGGCGTTGGCGTTGGAGGAGGTGTATTTCATAGGTAATTAATATAATCTTAATGGCTGTGAAGGAATAACTTGAAGAGGGTTAATATTTGTATTATACGTCTTTATTATATTCAGTACATTCATGTATGGTTTGTATGGGTACGTGTGAGTTTTTTTGTTTTTTTAGATAGTCGTGTATGTCTTGCTTACTTGCATTTTTTTCATGTATGCCTTTACAGCATGTGACATTTCGTGTGTATGTATGTATGTACATTTGTGTATACGTACACACACACACACACACACACACACACACACACACACACACACACACACACACACACACACACACACACACACACACACACACACATATATATATATATATATATATATATATATATATATATATATATATATATAATTATATCTATCTAAATATATATATATATATATATATATATATATATATATATATAATTAATTTATCTAAATATATAAATATATAAATATATAAATATATAAATATATAAATATATAAATATATAAATATATAAATATATATATATATATATATATCATATGTTATATATATATCATATATATGTGTTTATATTTGTGTTTGTGTTCGTGTGTGTGTGTGTGTAAGTATGTGCGTGGGGGGGGGGTAAATGTATGTGTGTAGTTTATGAAGGTAGGTTGATGGATAGATAGGTAAGTATGTGTAGTAAGTATGTATATGATGTATGTGTCAATGTGCATGCATGTACGTGCGGGTGCGTGTAGGCGTCCAAATGTATCTCCGCAGCGTCGGCTTGGCCGGGCGTGATACAGACGCCATGACGCCGAATAAAGGCGAGGGCGGAGGCGAGCGACCGAGCGAGGCCGGAATCTGATGCTGCTCTCCTGTTTATGAGGCAGTGATGTACGTCCTAAAGGGTGGGCGGAGGGAGGGAGGGAAGGAGAGGTGGAGGGAAAGAGGGGTGGGGGAAAGAGGGGTGGGAGGTAGGGAGGGCGGGGAGGAAACAGAGGGATGGTGGGAAGAGGGGGATAGCTGGGAGAGAGGGAGGATAGGAAGGAAAGAGAGGTGGGAAGGAGGGAGAGAAGGAAGAAGCAGGGGATGGAATGGAGGGAGGGAGGGAAAGATTGCTAGAGGAGGAAAGGGAGAGGTGGGAAGTGGCTAAAGGTGAGGGTGGGAAGAAAATTCCGAGAAGGGAGAAAGGGAGATGGAAAATGTGTGTGAGGGGGGGGGGGGGCGTAAGTTGGAGGAAGAAAGGGGGAAGGAAGGACAGAGGAGGGATAGAGAAGTGGAGAGGGTGGGAGAGATAACAGGGAAAGGGGAGTAGAATTTTAGAAAAGAAGAGGTGAAGGAGATGTTAATGAAGAGGATGAGGCGTAGAGTGAGGAGGGTCGGGATAACGTATATAGGAAGGGGAAATAGAAGAGGAGGAAAGTTGAATAAAGGTAAAAGAGAATAGAAGAAAATCGAAAGTAAAAGCAGTATTGGTTATTGAATAAAATTGCGAAAGGGAATTGAAAAAAAAAAAATGAAAGAAAGAATAGTCATTCAATTTTTACAGTACACCGTGAGAGAGTGTAAGAATAAGAGAGAGTTTGTCTATGTGTGTTTGTTTGCATTTGTATCTATGTGTGTCCGAGTGTCTGCCTGTGTTTCCGTGTGTTTGACAGTGTGCACATCCGCGCATAGGGCCGTGCATCAAAAGAGACGCTCGTGCAAGTGCATTTAACATGGTAAACGTCTGGCATTGATGGCGACCAAGTAGACGTTTTTTGTTTACCTTCTAATTAGGGCAACGTCTCCCCCTTGTGAGGGCATCGGAGGAGGGGGCGGAGGGGTTTTTTCTTGTTAGAAGTAGGGGGGAAACTTTGAAGAGGAGGAGCGCGATAGAATGCCAGAAGGACTTTAATGCTTTTTTTTCTCTCTTTTTGAGACGAGGGAATTTGAAAAAAAAGTGAAAGGAGTAGATGACCACAAAAAGCATTAACGAGGAGACAGAGGAGAGAAGCAAGAGAGGGGTGGACAAGAATATAAACAATGACATTATGGAGAGGAACAATCGAGGAAAAGGCCATCAGGAGGAGAAAGAGGAACACAAGCACTGAGAATCAGGCAGATAGATAGCTTAGTGGGCAGACAGGCAGACAGAGGTGTGTGTGTGTGTGTGTGTGTGTGTGTGTGTGTGTGTGTGTGTGTGTGTGTGTGTGTGTGTGTGTGAGAGAGAGAGAGAGAGAGAGAGAGAGAGAGAGAGAGAGAGAGAGAGAGAGAGAGAGAGAGAGAGAGAGAGAGAGAGAGAGAGAGCAGAGAGCAGAGAGCAGAGGAGAGGGACATATGTCTCCGAGTGATACTTCAGCAGGTGTCAAGAGCACTCGAGACGAATGTAACCCATGCTGGTCCCGTTTTCTATATGGTCAGTTTGGGGATTGCTTTTGTTATACCTGTACGTGGTTCATGTTCTGTTGATTGTTGTCAAAGGCGTGTTTTACTTCTCGACTTCTTTGTTTATTTATTTATATATATATTTTTTTACGAGGATGCTTTTATTTTGAATCGTCCTCAGAATTTGGAGGAGTGCACCTCTGATATCATCGAACCGAAGTTCAGTAAGCATGGATCTCTTCCTTGTTTGTGTCAAGAGGGCATTATGGGCGTGTCATTTACCCCTCTCAGTTATGACGTCTAAATTCGATCTCTATATCCCCCCCCCCATTGCTCTAAATACCTCTATATCAATAGATATACAAATATTATATTAATATCTTTTGTTACATTTCTTCGGCTTCCCGAGCGCTCTCTTTATCCGGACATTATTGCCGCCGTAGAGGCAAACATCTCCCGGGCATTAGCGTTCGGTTGGCCATTATTATCGTCCGGGACAGCAAACACCATCCGGTTATTAGCCCCTCATTCGGCCGTGATCTTCTTGTGTAAGATTTTTCTCTCCGGAGTCAACGAGCGGTGTTGCCGTCGGGTGATCGTGTAATTTCCTATCGGTCGGACTTTTGATCTTCCTTCTCCTCTTTCGCTTTTTTTTTTCGTCTCTTCTTTATAGGGGGGGAGGGAGAGGGAATGATGAGAGGAGCTGTGGAGAGGGATAAGGAGAAGAGAGAAAGAGAGAAAAAAAGGAAAGAGAGAGAGGGCAGAAAAGAGAAGAGAAAGAGAGAAGAGAAAAAGAGAGAGATGAGTGGATAGTTGGGGTGGGGTGGGAGTTCATGGTGTGCGCCTTTACCTTTTTTTGTCTTTGAGTTGAAAGAGAGAAAGAAAAAGAAAGTGACAAACGCACACGGCACTAAAGAGCGCGGAAACTGCTGCCTCGGACGCTGGAAGGTCGCACTGGCTCTGGCACTCTTGTTTTCTGAGTGCTGAGATGAGTCCTGTGCGAGGCGGTGAAGGAGAGAGAGAGAGAGAGAGAGAGGAAAGAAAGAGAGACAGACAGACAGACAGACAGACAGACAGACAGACAGACAGACAGACAGACAGACAGACAGACAGACAGACAGACAGACAGACAGAGACAGAGAGAGAACTGTTAGATGAATCCTACAAGCTCCTGAAGATGGAATCCAGGTGGACTGCGAAACTGTCTCATTTTCAATAAATCTAGCTGTTGCATTGTGTCTTTTTCTACCATAGCATCAACACGGAAGGGTGTTTCACCATTCGAGCTCTTGAGGAGTGATCAGAGAAGCCCCTGCGATGGCAGCTTGATTCCTTTATGGATGAAAGGTCCGAGACAGCGGCTGCGTCCCTTGATCTCCGGAGAGGTCAGTATCTCGGGCATGGCGTGGCGTGGGCTGTAACTGGGTCACGTGAACACCACTTCGGTTGGGTCAGCGGCGTTACTTGGCTTGGCCAGTCAGCGCCTTCTTGACAGTACACAAATGGCTTCCTGTACGTCTTGTAACTGTAAGTGGAGGAAAGAGAGAGGGATTAGGGTGGAGAGGGGGAGAGAGAGAGAGAGAGAGAGAGAGAGAGGGAGAGAGAGAGGGAGAGAAGAGAGAAGAGAGAGAGAGAGGAGAGAGAGAGATGAGAGAGAGAAGAGAGGAGAGAGAGAGAGAGAGAGAAAGTGTGGTGGGTGTGTGTGTGTGTGTGGGGTGTGTGGAGGTGGGGGTGGGAATGTGTGTGTGCGCGTGTGTCGTGTGGTGTGTGGGTGTGCGTGTGGCGTGTGTGTGTGTGTGTGTGTGTGTGTGTGTGTGTGTGTGTGTGTGTGTGTGTGTGTGTGCGTGTGTGTGTGTGTGAGTGTGTGTGTGTGTGTG
>NC_051402.1:4356996-4384496 GCF_015228065.2 Penaeus monodon
ATGGAGAAGAGAGGAGAGGAAAGGAGAGGGAGGCAGAGGGATGGAGAAGGGAGAAGAAGAAGGAGAGCAGAGGATGGAGAAGGGAGGAGAGGAGAGGAGCAGAGTGATGGAGAAGGGAGGAGAGGAGAGGGAGCAGAGTGATGGAGAAGGGAGGAGAGGAGAGGGAGCAGAGTGATGGAGAAGGGAGGAGAGGAGAGGGAGCAGAGTGATGGAGAAGGGAGGAGAGGAGAGGGAGCAGAGTGATGGAGAAGGGAGGAGAGGAGAGGAGAGGAGAGTCGATCGTGAGGTGGCGGTGTAGAGGATCCAGACTGATGTAGAGAATAATCTGGGTTAAGCTGTTGCTCTAAGAGTCATTAGAATTCAATCTAGTTATTCAGAGGTCTGCCGCAGTTGTCGAAAGAGTAGGTGAGGCTCGATTGATAAAGGGGTTGGAGAGTGGCTAGTCCTCTCCTGTGTTTTTGGTATGTGTCATCCCCCGACTCTTCTATTTCTGTGTCTTGTTTTCTTTCTGTCATCTGTAATTGTCATTCTTTTTTTGTCTCTGCCTCTTATTTTCTCCTCTCTTTCTCTTCTTCTTCGTTTGCTATTGCTTTGCTTCTCTCTCTCTCTCTGTGTCTTTCTATCCTGTCTCCCTCCTCTCTCTCTCTCTGTTTTTTGTTTTCTTTCTCTCTCTCCTCTTCTCTTTATATTGTCTTTTATTCTCTCTCTCTCTATATATCTCTATATATATCATTCATTACATTTATCTATCTTTATCTCCTTCTCTTCCTTTTCTCTTCTATTTTCTTTCCACTCCTCTTCACCATAATAGATATATGAAAGGAAATAAAAAATAAAAAACGTAAATAAATAAAGAAATAAGAAAACGTTCTTTATTTTTTACATTCTGTCTCTTATTTTCTTTCTATTTTTATCGTCTTCCATTGAAGTCAGGTGAAAGAGAAAAAAATGAAGATAGGAAAGAAAGAAAAGGTAAAGTTGCAAAAAGTTAGAAAGAAGAAAGAAAAGTCTGTGAGGTGACGTTAGCCCTTATTTATTATTAATTGGTATTACGGAATTGATTAAAAGTAAAGAAAGGGTAAAAAAATGTAACCAACCATAGGGAAATGAGAATGAAAGATAGATAAGGAAAGATGACAATGAAGAATCGTAAAAAGAAATAGCAAAAGAAAGATAAAGAGGAGGACGTAGTATGAAAAAAAAGAGGTAATTGTGATGTTGCTCAGTTACGGCGAAAGTAAAGAAACGAAAAATACAAAGTGGTAACTTTTAACAGGAGGAGGGAGAGAAGAAATGAAACGAGAGAATAGGAAAGGAAGAGAAAGAGAGAAAAAAAGGAAAAAGAAAAAGCCAAAAAAAAAAAAAGAAATATGAAGATGAAAGATAAAGAAGATAAGGAGGAGATAGAAAAAAAAAGAAGCATTGTGACTGTTAGCTCAGTGTCGACGAAAAATAAAGAAACGAAACGAATACAAAATGGAATATAGATTAAGAATGGAGGGAGGGAAGAGAAGAAAATGAAAACGAGAGACATAAAGACGAGGCAAGAGAAGTGAGAGAGAGAGAAAAAAGAAGAACAGAAGACTAAGTCAAAAAAAAAAAGAAACGGAAAAAAAAAAAAAGAAAAAAAAAAAAAAAAAAAACGAATCAAATGCAAGATGGAAGACGGATAAAGAAAGATGGGGGGAATAGGAAAAAAAAAAAGAAAGGAGGATGAGGAAACGAGAGAGAAGAAGAAGAAAAGAAGAAGAAGAAGAAGAAAAAGAAAAAGAAAAAGAAGAACAAGAAGAACAAGAAGGAGAAGGAAAAGAAGAAAAAAAACCCTGAATCTCTTAGCCCAATTGCACTCCCGGAGAAGGATGGCCACCGTCGACGGCAGAGCAGCTGGGGCAGGGAACGGTGGCCGTGGAGGCGCCCACTCCCCACGCCCACGGCCGGAAAGTGGGCGTACTTGGCAGGCAGAATGCGGACGCAGGGAAAGGCGTTTTAGCCTGGATTTGGGTATTGGGATAAGGTACGAGGGAAATAGATAAATAAGGGTTGGATTTGGGTTGGGTTGCGGGGACGGGGGGGGGGGGGCTGGTGGAAGAGAGGGCAGGGTGGGAAACGAGAGAGAGAGAGAGAGAGGAAATGGAGAATGAAAAGAGAATCCAAGAGGATAACTGGTGATGCAAGGATAGGAGAAAGACCTAAATTTAGTAAGAGAGAGGGAGAGGGAGGGAGAGGGAGAGGGAGAGGGAGAGAGAGACTTCAATCGAAGTGATTCTCGTTAGACTCTCGGATTTTCCAAGAATAGAAGGAAACATGGGCGGGGAAGCTCAGGAGAGAACAGACCTCATCCCCTTGGACGATGGAAGGAGAGGTGGGAAGGGAGGGAGGAGGGAGGGGGGGGGCGAAGACTGCTGTCAGGACCTCTTCATGCCGGGCACACGCGGCCTTCACCCTCGAGCGCTCTTGCATGCTCAAGGATCTCTCTCTCTCTCTCTCTCTCTCTCTCTCTCTCTCCTCTCCTCTCCTCTCCTCTCCTCTCCTCTCCTCTCCTCTCCTCTCCTCTTCTCTCTTCTCCCACCTCCCACCTCCCTCCTCCCTCCTCCCTCCTCCCTCCCCCTCCCTCTTTCTTATCTTGCTTCCTCCTTCCCTCCCCCCTCTTTTCTTTCATTACTCCTCTCTCCTTCCTCCCTCCATAACCAACAAGTTTCAGAAAATTAAATTGGTATTGCAACTGTATTTTCATCTTGGGCAATACATGCATCGCCAAATTTATTCCAAAATTAGTAAGAAGTGTATTAACCTTGTAAAAAAAGATGTAACGAAATTGTATTGAAAAATAGCTGTAACCGTGTTCATTAGCTCTCGTAACATCGCTCGGCACATTGTGAAAGCACATTAAATATTAACGCAACTGGTGAATTTACAGACATTTGCCATGCCTATGCTATAAAAGAGTTAAATGATGCATGGCACCTGATTACATATTTATGAAAGCAACCAGACGTGAGCAGGGAAGTAACATTGAGTCAGGTGTGTGGAGGGGGGGGGAGGCGAGTCCTAATGGAAGCTGTCAGGGTACTTTGGAGTTTTATTGGCGTAGGAATACTATTGAAGGGAACGCTAGGAGTAATTGGAGGCTTTTATGGAGTTATCAGGGTGTACTTCTTTCGCTTCTGGAAGGATGGTGTCGCTGTTTGTCTCTTGTGCAGGGTTGTCTTGTTTCCTCTCTGTCTGTCTGTCTCTATTTCTCTTTTCTCTCTCTCCCTCTCTTCTTCTATCTTTTCTTCTCGTCTCGTCTCGTCTCTCTTCTCTTCTCTTCTCTCTTCTTTCCTCTTCTCTCTCTCTCTCTCTCTCTCTCTCTCTCTCTCTCTCTCTCTCTCTCTCTCTCTCTCTCTCTCTCTCTCTCCCTCTCTCTCTCTCTCTCTATCTATCTATCTATCTATCTTCTTTTGGTCTTTTATCATGTTTATTACCCATCACCCGCTTTTGCTCTCTGAATAAAATGTAAGTGAACACACTCTGACATCAACATTGGACTTCTCTCACACATACACGGCGCCCATGTCATGTCACACATGCACGCGCAATTTAGTTCATTCGGTTTTTTATTTTATTATTTTTAATTTTTTTTATTTTTTTATTATTATTTTTTTTAAGTTTTTTGTTTTAACTCGGGAGAAGTTGAGGCTGAGGTTGAGGGAAGGGGTGCTAGACTGATAGAGGGAGGGAAAATACACGCACACACACACACACACACTCTCTCCTCGTCCTTCTCCCTTATTCCCTCTCTCCTCACCCTCTCCCCCTCGTCCCTCGTCAACACCCCCCCTCCTCTCCCTTCTCCCATAATCTTGCTCCTCTCCTATCTCCTCTTTCTCCTCCCCCTTCCCCCTTCCCCTTCCTCCCCTTCCCCCCTATGTCCCCCTGTCCCCTCCCCTTATCCATCCCGCTCCCTTCCCCTATCCCCCCCCTATCCCATCCCCTCTCCATCTCCCCTCTCCCCCTTTCCCCTCTCCCCTCTCCCCCTTCTCCCTCTCCCCTCTCCCTCTCCCCCTCTTCTCCCTCTCCCCCTCTCCCCCTCTC
The DNA here is from genome assembly GCF_015228065.2 of Penaeus monodon. Lineage (NCBI taxonomy): Eukaryota > Metazoa > Arthropoda > Malacostraca > Decapoda > Penaeidae > Penaeus > Penaeus monodon. The sequence goes on from NC_051402.1 coordinate 4,361,071, forward strand.
TCTCCCCCCTCTTCCCTCTCCCCCTCTTCCCTCTCCCCCTCTCCTCCTCTCCCCCTCTCCCCTCTCCCCTCTCCCCTCTCCAAAGGGCACCGATGCCGACTGACTCATCCTTCGGTTATCTGCGTCGACCCCAGAGCCCAAGTATGCGGATTTACTTAATGATTTAGGACACGTGTGGTGTAAGTGGGGGTTGGCGGGGGATGGGGTGGGGGGGGGTCAGCAGGTATGGGATCTGCCTGCGTCATACATACCTAGCGGGAGTGTTTTATGTCTGACTGTACGGCCACTCACTGTGCGTTTATGCGTGTGGTGTGTGGGGGTGGGGTGTGGTGTGGTGTGTGTGTGTGTGTGTGTGTGTGTGTGTGTGTGTGTGTGTGTGTGTGTGTGTGTGTGTGTGTGTGTGTGTGTGTGTGTGTGTGTGTTCGTGGGTTTGTATATACGTGCGAGTGTGTTCGTGTGTTCATTTGCCTGCGAGATATATTTTTTGTGTGTATGCGTGTGTCTGTGTATGTAATATATATATATATATATATATATATATATATATATATATATATATATATATATATATTGTGTGTGTGTGTGTGTGTGTGTGTGTGTGTGTGTGTGTGTGTGTATTTATGTCTGTATGTATGTAAGTCGTTTGAATGACTTGAATAGATGGAGCTACGGAAAGGTAAGGTGAAATGGGGGGAGGTTGAACTTCCTCAGCTTTAAAGTAAATATTGAAGGCTTCCTGTATTACATTCTGAAGTTTCGGGCGTTGTTGGGGCGTCCGCTGGCTTGTTCTAGGGTCGGGGATTCGAGAAGGTTTTACTTTGGGAAGATTGGGCTGGGAAAAAGTAAGAAAGAAGCAAATAAGTGTTCCGTGTCACGTGTATATGTATGTGTTTGTGTTTGTATGTGTAGGTATTTATGTATGTATGCATGTGTTAGTAGTTAGTTTGTCTGTATCTCTCTCTCTCTCTCTCTCTCTCTCTCTCTCTCTCTCTCTCTCTCTCTTCTCTTCTCTCTCTCTTCTATCTATCTCTCTCTTCTCTCATCTAACCTCATCTTTCTCTTTTGTATATATATATATATATATATATATATATATATATATATATATATGTATATATGTATGTATGTATGTAGATGCATACATATTTATCCATCTATCTACTTATCACTCTATGATCTGTCCGTCTATTTGTCTGTATGTCTCAGTAGATCTATTTGTCAAATGCGACTAATATATTTAATCTATCTGTTTATATATTTATCTGTCGATCGATTTATATATCCCTGTTTGTCTATCTCTCTGTCTGTCTATCTACGTATGTGTGTGTGTGTTTATAGTAAGAGACAGGCAGGCGAATGAGCGTACGGGTTTGAACAGGGCCGAAAAGGAGGAGTCCAGGAAGGGAAAGAGAGGAAGAAGAAGAAGAAGAAGAAGAGGAAGAAGAAGAAGAAGAAGAAGAAAAGACTGACAGAGAACTAGCGTCCATGTTCTTTTTTTTCTTCCTTTTTATTATATTCCAATTTTTTGTAGTATACTTTTCTCCTCCTCCTCTTTCTTCATCTTCTTCTTCTTTTTCTTTTCCTCCTCCTCCTGTTCCTCCTCCTCCTCCTCCTCCTCCTCCTCCTCCTCCTCCTCCCTCTCCTCCTCCTCCTCCTCCTCCTCCTCCTCCTCCTCTCCTCCCTCTCCTCTCCTCCTCCTCCTCCCCTCTCCTCCTCCTCCCCTCCTCCCCGTACTCCATCTTTTCCTTCCTCTTTTCCTACTTCCTTTTCCTCTACTTCCTCCTCCGCCTTCACTACAGATAACTTGTGGTATTTGCATTTTGGATATTCACTTTGCATATAGATGTTTTCTCCTCTTTGAAAGTTGCCCCGGGACTAATCCGCGGAGATCCTGTGAACACCCCCACTCCCCTCTCCCCTCTCCCACTCCTTTCTCCCATTCCCCCACTCCCCTCTCCCCCCTTCTACTCCTTTCTCCCATTCCCCCACTCCCCTTTCCCACTCTTTTATTCCCTTCTCCTATTTCCCTCTCCCACTCCTCCATACCCCTTTCCCACTCCTCCACTCTACTTCCCTATTCCCCTCTCCTCTCCCCTCTTCCCTTTTCCATTCTCTTCTCCCATTCCCCTTTCTCACTCCCCTCTCCGTCTCCCCTTCCCCTCTCCCATTTCCCTCCCCATTCCCCCTCCTCATTTCCCTCCCCCATTCCCCCTCCCCCATTTCCCTCCCCATTTCCCTCCCCATTTCCCTCCCCCATATCCCTCCCGCTCCCATTCCCTACCGAGTCCGAGCGTGAAGCTTCGGCCCAGGATTGGCTGGTGGCGTGGGCGGGTTGGTTTTATTATCCTTATCGGCACTTCTTTTATTTTCCCCCTGTTGCTTCTCCTAACTTTCTGTTTCTTGTTTGGGCTTATTATCTGTGTTCGGTGTTTTTTTCCTCTTTTTTATTTCTTCCTTCAGTCAATGTGTATCCTTTTCCTCCGCCTTCCGCATGTCCTTCTCCCTTCATCTCTCTCTTCTTTCCACTCTGCTCCCTTCATCTCCCTCTCTTTTAGGTTCTCCTCTTTCCTCTCACCTTCTTTGCTTATCGCCTGATTTTCTTTCGTCTTTCCGCCTTCCGTTTGTCTTCATCTTCCCTCCTCCCTTCCTTTCTCGCTTACTCTCCTTCCTCTTGTTGTTCTCCCTTCTCCCTTCTCCTCTATCTTCTCTCCGTTCTCCTCCTTTCTGTTCTCTTCCTTTCCTCTCCCCCGCCCTTCCGTTCATCTCCATCCGCGTCGTCCTCCCGCTTTCCTTACCACATGAGCACATTTAATATTGTCTGGATGGGATTGTAAGTTTGGTTCGAGAGAGAATATTGAAATTTGGATCATTTTCAATTGACCGAGTATCAAGTAGGGAAGAGGGGGGAGGTTGGAGGGGGGGTACAGAGAGAATGTGAGTGTGAGTGTGTGAGAGTGTGAGTGAGAGTAAGAGTAAGAGTGTGTGTGTGTGTGTGTGTGAGATAGAGAGAGAGAGAGAGAGAGAGAGAGACAGAGACAGAGAGAGAGAGAGAGAGAGAGAGAGAGAGAATGAAACACTTTCAAATAGTACGAGCGCAAAAGTGAGAGTAGTAGAAAGGGAAACATATATCATTGATGTTATTTATACTTCATTACCAGAAATATATCGCTACCTTTACACGGGGGTTGCTATCAACGTATGATATATATAGGCCAGCGTTTATCACGCGTAAATACAAAGTTACTACATATATATATATATATATATATATATATATATATATATATATATATATATATATATATATATATATATATATATATATAATGTCTCTCTGTTTCCGTTAAGGTGAGTGGGTGTGTGGGTGTGGTAATGCACGAAGAAACTCTACGGACACAACACGGCTTACTTCAACCGGACAAGGACGGCAATGCCAAAGGGAAACGATGATACCTTTTGTTTTTCAAAACGACAGTCATAGTGTAGCCAGGTAAATACTGATTAGCTCAGGTAGCCACTCCCTGTGAATTAACCGAGATTATTAGGAGGTATATATAGAACCGAATGGGGACGCCATAACTTTTTTGTCGACTGATTTGCTCGTTTATTACAGTTATTGCTCGTAATGTTATCGTTAATGTTAATCTTAGTGTTTATACCCCTTACCTCCATTCTGAATACGAATACTATCTGTTGCTTTCGTTATTCATTTCAAAATTTTTACTATTTATTATTATGGCTCATTTGTGGCGGGAGCAATTATGTGTTTTTTTGTCTTTAAGAAAATGACGTTTATTAAACATTATATCTGTCACCGGTAAGGAATAAGTAATTATTGATTTCTTTTTTCTCTTTTGACAGGTAAGATGGTGCGAGACATCCTGCTCAGATGGTGCTGATGGATAGTGAGTTATGGTGATGGTGCGTATGGTGAAGGCTGCTTTGTTTTTAGGGAAGTCATCCCTTATCAGCCATTTTGTAGAGGGATGACTCTTTACAATCTAGTGTTGAGTGAGTGCTGGCGAAAGTGAAAGTGTTATGCTAATGATGGTGTTGATTTCCTGGTGGAGGTGATGTGTTGGTGATGTTGACCTTGCAGTTGAGCAAATTTTGGTGGAGGCAATATAGTTGCAAGAAAGTCATACCTGGCTGCCAGGTGATATTTTTTTTCAGTTTATATTGTATTTCACAGAGAATGTTATTGCTCTTGACAATTACTTTGTTAAAGTGATAGATAGATATGACACATGTTCATCTATCTATAGATAGATGGATAGATAAATAAATAAATAAATGTGTGTGTGTGTGTGTGTGTGTATGTGTATGTATGTATGTATGTATGTATGTATAATCATATTCTTATGTTCTCATATATTTTTTCGTATGTGCATTGTACTACCAGCTATATTTAAGTCGTAATTCGAGATATAGTACGTATAAAAGGCATATTCGCACTCACTCTTGCCGTTGTGTTGATACGGCTGTTACCGTTACATTCTCTTGTCCGCCCATTTCCTCATTCTCTCATTCGCTTATCCTTTCAGTCATGGATTTATTTATATCATGTTTTCGTCATTTATGAACTCATGCACTCGCTTTCCTCATACAGAACGGGTGATTCTTATACAAATTCAACCTCTCTCGCTCAAAAAAGAAAAGAAAAGAAAAGAAAAAAAAAATAATAATAATTCTCCAAAGTGTCGTAAAATATGTGTCATTTGGGCATTTGCGCGAGGGTTGAGCAAGTCGAGCCGAGGGCGTTTGGCATCGTGAGCGACAGAGGCGTGACAGGAGGGCGCGTAGAATGGTGCTCCGTGACGTCGCGGCTAAAAATAGTTCCTCCCCAGCGGCGCCGCCGATTCGTCGAGGCCCGCGGCGTCATGGGCGTCAGGCAGGCCTCGTTATCGCTCATGCTCCTCTCTCTCTCTCTCTCTCTCTCTCTCTCTCTCACTCTCTCTCTCTCTAAATATTTCTCTCTCTCTCATTTCTCTCTCTCTCTCATTTCTCTCTCTCTCTCTTCTCTCGCCTCTTCTCTCTCTCTCTCTCTCTCTCTCTCTCTCTCTCTCTCTCTCTCTCTCTCTCTCTCTCTCTCTCTCTCACGGCACGCAAGGACGCAAACACACATGCACACGCACGCACACACATACACACACACACACAGGCACACACGCACGCATTCGCATACAGGCAAGCATACACGCACCTGAAGTGAAGGCATCGGCCATCGTGTCACGTGACTGCCGGCTTGGCACATGACCGTTCCTGAAGTTGTTTATTATTGACGAACTCTTTCGGAGAATTAAGAAAATAGAAAGCTCGAAAACGAAATAATAATAGTCGGGATCACAAATGCACATATTTTACATTTAAAAGGAACAGGAGTTTCTAGGTGTTTAGAGATAATCGAACCTCGCCAGCTTCTCCGACTGGGCGATATCTTGACGAAACTGTTGAGGAGACAAGGTTGGTCAAGGATGGGGGGGGGAGGGGGGGCTTGGTAATAAATTCCTCGGGAAGAAACCGGTGGGAAGGGAAATGCAATCAACCGGGGTAAGGGGAATAAGAGGGAGGGGAAAAACACAATTGAAATACCTTCCTATTTTAGGAACCCTTCAGATGAGGTTCAGGTAAACTCAGAAGACATTCCGAGTAATTGCAGGTGAATGCAAGATGGCGAGTCACGTATATATTTCCTCTGTTTGTTTTGACCTTTTTCTTAGCTTCTCGGTGAGTCCAAGTTAAATCCGTCATTTTCTCTCGTCGGATGATTTAAGATGGTCTCCTGAGTGAACTTGCGCCAGTGTTCGTAAATAAGACATTCCAATCTGACGCTTCTCTGAATTCCGTCGGTGGGAGGGGGAGGAGGGGATGGGAGGGAGGGGGTAACAGTTCCAGGAAAGCGGGGCGTGTGTACAGAGATCGCAGCCATTCTCCTTGCCCTCCCCTTCTCCCCTGCTGTCTCCACTCCCCTCTTCCTCCTCGCTTGTGTCCCTCCCCTCCTCTCCTCCTCCTCCTGCGGTCCCCTCTCCTGTCCCCTTTCCCCCTTGTCTCATCATTCTCCCCTCCTGTCCCCTCTCTCCTCCCCCTGCTTCCACCTTCTTTTCTCTTTATATCTCTTTCGCTCCTCTTCTCCCTCCTCCCCTCCCTCCCTCTTACTCTTGTTTCCCCTCCCCTTCCACCCCTCGCTCTTCCACCCTCCCCACTTTTTCGACTTCAATCCCTCTCACTCCAGCCTTTCGTAATCCTGCCCCACTCCCTCGCTTCTCTTTCCTTCCCTCAGTCCCTCCCGCTCCCTCCGCCCTTTCCTCTCTCCTATCCCCTTCTTCTCCTCCCCTCATTCCCTCGCTCCCTCCCCCTTTTCCATATTTCCATCCCTCTCCCTCCCTCTTTCCCTCTCTCCTACCTCCTTCCCTCTCTCCTATCCTCTTCCCTCCTCTCATGCCCCCCCCCCCCCCGCACGATCGCTCAGTGGGAGAAACATCAGTATTTCCGGTCCTTTTTAATTTTTTTTTTTCACTACATTTTTCTTCCTTTTTTGTCCTCGTAAGTCAGGATGGTTCCCTTTTTATGTTCTTCAATATTCTTGTTTTTTTTTTTTTTTTTTTTTTGTTCTGGGGAAAAAGAGAGAAGGAAAGACAATAAATAATCATGCGACGAATGAATGACGACCTTTTGATATGCGCGACATGCTCAGCTTTTTCCCTGGGTTACCCCCACTTTTTGTATATATTTTACTGAACGTTGTTGCGTGTATATGTGTTGGCATAGTCACGCAAACGTATTCATAGTTGTACACACATATACGTATACAGAGGCACATAGGCAGGCAGGCAGCTAGGTAGACAGAAAAGCAGGAAGGCATGCAAACATGCAAGCTGTCTGGCAGGCACACAAGGGGATAGGTAGACAGGCAAGCAGGCAGACAAACAGGCATGAAGGCTGGCAAGCAAAGATATATACTAGCGGACGGAAAGACAAATAGTAGGGCAAGCAGGCAGACAAACAGACAGACAGGGAGGAAGGCAAGCAAGGAAGCAAGCAGGCAATCATGCAAGTAGGCTGACAGTCAGTCAAGAAAACAGACAGTTAGGAATGCAGGCTGGCAAGCAGGCTGGCAATCAAGCAGACAAGCAGGAAGGCAGACAAGCAAACATGCAAGCAGGCGGACGGGAAGACAGTCGGGGAGGCAGAGATCAAGGGCGATCGTATTATTTTAAAAATATACAGCTGATGATTATTCATAGAAAGTTTGTTTATAGTCGCAGGTGGGAAGCACGTGGCATGACCGTGAATATGAGAAAAAAGTTGGAAAGTGAAAAAGGAAGGAAAGGAAAGAAAGTGATTCGAGAGAGGAAGTGAGGGAAGGTGAAAGAAAAGGAAGGGGAGAGAGAGGAAAATGAGGGAGGAGATCGAGAAAAGTGGAGTAGATAAGTGATGTGGATGATAAGGTAAAGGAAAGCTTTAACAACTATAAAAGGGGAGTTGGAAAGAGGAGGTGCAAAGAGGATGGGAAATGGAATAAAGGGGAAAGGAGACTAAGAATGAAGATAGAGAATAAATAGGTGGACGAGGAAATAGCGTGTAAAAAAGATGAGTTTGTGTGTTTTGATAAAGAGGGCAGGTAAATAAGCTTTGATGAAGAGAAAAGAGAGAGAGAGAGAGAGAAGAGAGAGAGAGAGAGAGAGAGAGAGAGAGAGAGAGAGAGAGAGAGAGAGAGAGAGAAACACATACACATACGCTTACACATACAGACGGACCGACAGCCAGGCAGACAGAGGCAGAGGCAGAGGCAGAAACACATGACTGACTGAAAGTATGTGTGTTACTTCTAGTCTCCACACAACTTTGTTTATCTCGGCCGTGTGTACACACAGGTCGGTCATACACTTCGCTTTACTACACATTTTGTTTTCATTCTTATTTTCGTCCTTCGTATCGGCGTCCATCCTACCTACCTTTGTCTCCGAATGCCTGTCTAGTCCGCTCCTTGCCTTATGTTTTTGCGAGGAAGAGAGATTGTTTACATTTTGTAGACTGAGGAATCTCGCATTTCAGTTTCATCCCCCCATCCCTCTTACTCTCCCCCCACCATTCCTTACTTCCTTCCTGCATTTCTTACCCCTGTCCCTCACCCCCCCCCATCTTCCCTACCTTCGTTCCGTCTCCCCCTCCCCCTTCCCCCTCCTCGCTCCTTTCATTCCCTATCCCCCCCCCCCCCCAGATGCAAACCGCGTGCCAACTTCATAAGTGTGGCAGGTGGGGTTTGTGCAGGCGGTGGGAGGGGGTGTGATGCTAGCAGGCAGGGGAGGTGGGGGAGTTCGTGGCTTTGGTTGGGTGGGCGTGGGGCAGGTGCCAGTGAGGGTTTCGCTGATGCCACGGTGCCAGTGCCCCTTTAGCAAGCCCAGTGTGTGAATGCGCCCGTGCCCTGGGGTTCCGTGCCCGGCACATCGCCCGTTCGTCACGCCCTCGTATCCCATCGTGTGATTCGCCGTTTTTTTTTTCCTGCTCCTGCGCCCCCCCCCCCCCCTTTCGTTTCTCTCTTGCTCGTTTATTTCCCCTTTTCCCCTTCCGTCTCGCTTCTCCCCCGCCCTGGCGTCGCCACCCCCACGCCTCTTCCCGTCGCCGCCCGCCTTCGCCCTGTCCCCGCCGACGTTGCGTAAGCGCCCCGTCTCGTCGTCGAGGCCGATATGCGGACGCTTTCGGCGACGCTGACGTAGAGGGGAGGGAGGAGGACCGAAGGGCATGGACGTCCTGGGGGAGGCATCCCCGCTCGTGAAAGGGGGCATTGCAGCTCCTGCCGTCGGTGAGTTGCGGAGCCAGAGTGACCCCGCGGACAATCGGAAGGGAGACAAACTGCGGACGTGACCTTTGACCTAGCAAAAGGAGAGGTCGGATTTTGCCTTTGAGGTCGAAGCTTGATTTGAGCTGAGGGTGACTGATGTGGTGCTGTACAGTTTCCAAGGAAGTGGTACGGAGGAAACCAACCCGTGTGTAGTTTCGTATAGTTTTGCAGTTACGCTACATATAGCCTCTGACGCAAGTACGAGGTAAAAAAAAAAAAAAAGGAAAATGGATATAAGCATACAACTGAAAAATCGAAGCATGCCACAAGTGCCAGAAGCACTAGAATAAAAAGAAACAATAATAATAATTCTTAAAAAATCGCAAAAAAAAGTTCCTTGGAGTGGAGTGACTTCCCCTTCGCCATCGCTGCCTAGGTCGCGTGACTTCCTGCAGCCTCCACAGACGTCGAAGCCTGCGCTCGAGTCGACGTGAAGGGACCCTCCTCGGCTGAGCGATCCTTCAGGTGAGCGATTACTCTCGAGGTGGATTTAGGATTACGTGTTAATTACTCGTTCATATATATATATATATATATATATATATATATATAATATATATATATATATATATATATATATATATATATATATATATATATATATATATATATAATATATATATATATATATATATATATATATATATATATATATATATATATAATATATATTATATATATATATATATATATATATATATATATATACATACACATATACATGTATAATTTTTTTCCCACCCCGTTCACTCATTCGATAATTGTGCTGTACCGTGATTTATTTCATGTTTTCATTCCATTTTATTATTATTATTATTATTATCATTATTATTATTATTATTATTATTATATCATTATCATTATTATCATTATTATTACGTTCTAATTCTCGCTCTACTCTCATTTTATCCTCATTCCTTTATCTTTTGTCATCCACCTATCCCTATTACATTTTCCTCTGCGATCCTCTCCTCCTTCCATCATCATCATTTCCCTACTCCTTCACTTACCTCTAGGGCAGTGGAGGAGCACATGGTCGATTACTCCCTTCAGGATGTTTGCATCCTGATCTTAATTAAGGGGATTTTCTCTCTCTCTCTCTCTCTCTCTCTCTCTCTCTCTCTCTCTCTCTCTCTCTCTCTCTCTTCTTCTCTCTCTCTCTCTCTGTCCTCTCTTCTCTCTCTCTCTCTCTCTCTTCCTCTCTCTCTCTCTCTGTCTCTCTCTGTCTCTCTCCTCTCTCTCTCTCTCTCTCTCTCTCTCTCTCTCTCTCTCTCTCTCTCTCTCTCTCTCTCTCTCTCTCTCTCTCTCTCTCTCTCTCTCACCATTGCATTGTCTCCAGATGTGCTTTCTGAATGTCACCCCGCCATTTTGTGTATGTATTTTTTGTGATCCTTTTTTCCCTCTTCCATGGCGGCGAGGCCATCTTGAAGCACTTTAAGTACCGACCAGACAATACCACTTTTCTTAATTACCTCCACGAGGGGGGATGGGGGATGGGGGGGGATGGGGGATGGGGGGCGATGGGGGATGGGGGATAAGGTGAGGTGGGTGTAGGTGAAGGGGTTAGGTGGGGGGGGGTAGTGGGGGATAAGATGAGGTGGGTGTAGGTGAAGGGGTTAGGTGGGGGAAGGGGGGGGGGGGGGGGAGTTGAGATGCGTGAGCTGCTTGTCTCCTTTGTGAGGTGCTTGCGTTCTGTCGGCTTGTGTGTAATTGCTTTCGTTCATTCATTTAGACACTTATGACGCTGAGGGTGTTTTTGTGGAAAGGAGAAAGGAGAGAAGAGGGGGGAGGGGGGGATAAAGGGGGAGAGAAGAGAGGGGAAGAGCGGAGAAGAGGAGAAGAGAAGAGAAAAGAGAAAAGAGAAGAGAAGAGAAAAGATAGGGAGGGGAGAGGAAGAGGAAGAGAGGAAGAGAGAGAGAGAGAGAGAGAGAGAGAGAGAGAGAGAGAGAGAGAGAGAGAGAGAGAGAGAGAGAGAGAGAATGAATGAATGAATGAATGGGTGAATGGGTAAGTAGAACAAAGCTGAAGAATCAAAATAGATTGTGTGAGGTTTTGTCCGTGTCCATTTCATTTAGTGCTTCTGACTTCCTTTTTTTCCAAATTTCATTGTATTTCCGTTCATCCCTCAGAACGTGCGAGCCTTTCATTGTCATTCGTGAGAAAGGAGTGGGGGGGGGAAGGGAAGGAGAGGCATGGGGACAGGTGAAAGAGGAGAGGGAAAAGGAGAAAACGAAGAGAAAGAAGAGAGTAGCAGCAGGGAAAGGGGAAAGAAGAAGGGGGAAAGAGAGAATGGAAAAAATAGATATAGAAAAACAGGAGATAGAACAAAAAGATAAAGAAGAAAAGATACAGGAAGAAAGATGAAGAAGAAGAGTACGGAGAGTATCAGTTCCTCTCCCTCCTGCAGCATTGCCAATTCAGGCGTGTCTGTGAGGGTTCATTGCGGGTATGGCTGTGACGACGATGCTTCAGGCGCCTCATACAATACGAGGTTGTTCCGTAGATGTGTTGTGTCGGCAGAGATAGTGCAGTGAAGCCAGTGTGCGATGGTTATGGTGTGTCGAAGGGAGCAGCGTTGTATTGTATGCTGAGCCCCGGGGATTAAGCCGAACAGCGCGACACGACTGTCGTTTTGATGCTCTGATTAACTGTCGCTGTTTCGTCATGTCGTGTTTTGTTCCCGGATTGACACGTGGAAATGGGCGTCAATGTTTTTTTTTATATGTTAATTAAGCTTATTATCCGATAGCTGCACTTTTCCCCACCGGCTTCTGTTGAGCTTTATTGAATAACCATTAATATTTGATTTTATATCCCGTCTTTCCTCTGCTCGTCTGCATGGTGATTGGTTTTGATAAATGATAACCAAAATTAACCGTGTGATTCTCTTCCTTTTGTCTAATACATAGTTGAACTAAGTCTTTTGAATTGCAAATCACGGAAAGATAAAGCGCATGGTATTAGGTGCATGAACGGTGTTTATATTTATATTTACTATTTTGTGGAGCTGAATTGCAGATTTGCATGAGTTAGATGGATTCGTTATAGATGTGTGTCGACATGGATTCACAGTTCATCATTTTTGTTATTGTTGTTGTTCTTCTTGCTATTATTATTATCGTTATCATCATCGCCATCATCATCAATCATCAGTCATCATCATCATCATCATCATCATCATCATCGCCATTATCATCATCATCATCATCATCATCATCATCATCATCATCATCATCATCGCCATCATCATCATTATCATTATCATCATCATTATCATCATCATCATCATCATCATCATTATCATCATCATCGTTATCATCATCATTATCATCATCATTATCATCATCATCATTATCATCATTATCATCATCATTATCATCATCACATCACATCATTATCATCATCATTGTCATCATCATTATCATCATCATTATCATCATCATCATCATCATTATTTTCATCATCATCATCATCATCATCATCATCATCATCATCATAACCACCACCACCACCACCGATGTTATTATTGTTGTTGCTGTCGTTGTTTTTGTTATTGTTGATCTTATTGTTGTTGTTTTGTTGTAGTTCATTGTTATTATTATTATTATTATTATTATTATTATTATATATTTATGTATATAATTGATCTCTCAGAAAAAGTAGAAGCGTAGAAATAGCATAAAGCGGCTTTTTAGTCCTTAAGCCCACGGAAGATTTTTGCCAAGCTCATTCCATTTTTCGTGTGTAAAGCTGCGCACATTCCTTCCTCGCCGTTAAAGATTCGTCAAGGTAGCCGGGGGAGGGGGGGGGCGAAGGAAGGGATATGGGGTGGGTGGGAGAGGGTGATGCGGCTGTTAGGGGATAGGGAGGGGTGTTAAGGGGAGGTTAGAGGATGGAGGACAGAGAAGGGGGGGAGGGAAAAGGGGGGAGGGGTGGTTGGCGCACACTGCCAAGACTTTAGGGTTATGGGGGAATGCCAGGCTTATGTATGCCCGAGTACCGCGAGAGGCATGAATGACGCAATTCGTATTTTGCGTCGACCATCCACTGCTCAGACGTGGAGAGTGAGCGGACGGGCGGGAAGACGTGTGGCAAATGGGGAAGACAGGCAGGGAATCGGGCAGAACGAAAGGGAGACGAGAAAACGAGTAAAGTGGCAAGCAAATAAACATGAAGTGAAGCAAACAAGCGGAAGGAAGAGGCAGCTAATCAAGCAAGTAGGCAGGCAGGTAATTGGACAGGCAAGCAGACACGCAAGCAAACAAGTGGACAGACCTGGCAGACGGATGGACAAATAAACAAACATACAGGCAAATGTATAGGCAGGCAAGCGGGCAAGACGGCAGACATTCTGGCAAGCTTACAAGGCAGTCAGCGAACGAGAAGGACAAGGAGACAAACAGACAGGCTTGGACTTGACAGCATAATTCAGTGCCTCTCCGACCATTCGCAGGAAATTTATCGTTTCGAGAAAGACAGGGAAAACGTGGGAAGACTTTTCCCGCCGGAGTAGGAAAGGGGGTGTAGGGGAGGGGGAGAAGAGGGAGAGAGAGAGTGACAGAGGGAAAATGGGAGAAAGGGAGGGAGAGGCAGGTAGGCAGACAGGCAGGCAGGCAGGAAGACAGACAGACAGACAGACAGACAGACAGACAGACAGACAGACAGACAGGCAGGCAGGCAGGCAGGCAGGCAGGCAGGCAGGCAGGCAGGCAGGCACACAAACAGGCAGGCAGGCAGGGAAGCAGGCAAGCAGGCAGTCAGGCGGGCAGAGGCAGACACAAACAGACAGAAGGCTTACTTAGGGCGAGAGAAATGAGAGCAGAAAGGCGGGGAGTGTGGGTTGAGAAGGGGCTATTATGATAAAGACTGGGAAACAGGAAGAAATGATGGAAAGAACTGAATAGGGATTGAAAGAAGAAAGAAGTGATGAGAGCTCGCGAATGAAATTATATAAAAATAGATTAAGAAAAGGAAAGCTAGCGAATGCGATTAGAATAAGACAAAGGGGAACTGAGGGAAAATGTGCAGAGGATCTCGCACGGAAGGATAATGGAAGAGGCAGAAGGCGGCGAAAAAATTCTGAGTCTCTCTCTCTCTCTCTCTCTCTCTCTCTCTCTCTCTCTCTCTCTCTCCCCCTCCTCCCTCCCTCCCTCCCTCCTCTCTTCCTCTCTCTCTCTCTCTCTCTCTCTCTCTCCCTCTCCCTCTCTCTCTCTCTCTCCTCTCTCTCTCTCTCTCTCTCTCTCCCTCTCTCCCTCTCCTCTCTCCCTCTCTCTCTCTCTCTCTCTCTCTCTCTCTCTCTCTCTCTCCTCTCTCTCTCTCTCTCTCTCCTCCCTCTCTCTCTCCTCTCTCTCTCTCTCTCTCCTCTCTCTCTCTCTCTCCTCTCCCTCCCCTCCCCTCTCCCTCCCCCTCCTCTCCTCTCTCCCTCTCCCTCCCTCGCCTCTCCCTCTCCTCTCTCCCTCTCCCTCTCCCTCCTCCCCTCCTAACCCTCCCCCTCCCCGTTCCGCCTTACCTGTTGTTTGTTTGTTTACTAGGGCGTTTCCTCTCGCCAGACGCGGAGGTGAGGCTTGCAGTGAGGGAGATGGCGTGTCAGCATTGGCAATATCGAGATCACAGCGGCAGGAAAGAAGGGATAAGATAAGAGAGGAGGGAAAGGGGAGAAGAGGAGAAGAGAAGAGGGAGAGGGGAGAAGAGGGGATGAAAAAGGGGAGGGGGAAAAATGGGGCATGAGAAGGGAGGGGGGAGAAGGGGGGGGTGATTTTTGAAAAAAAAGGAAAAGGGGCGGGGGCGAAGTGAAAAGGGGTGGAAGAAAAAACAATTGTGGGGGTGTGGTGAAAATAAGAAAAAGGGTTTGTAGAAAAAAGGGAATAAATGACAAAAGGGAAAAAAAAAGGGACTCGTGGATTTAAAGAAACGGGGAAAGAGTGGACAAAGAATAAGGAGAGAAGCAGGGAAGAGAGAGGGTCGAAATGAGGGATATCGGACGGGCACTGTGCCAGGTGCCATGAGGTCGCGTTGTGATGACGAGGAAGGAGAGGGGGTGAGGGGGGTATGGGGAGGGGGGGTTGCACGTGGGGGTGATGGATGGGTAAGCAAGGAGGAGCGAACCAGTAGGCAGAGTGGGGCAAAGGAGAGATAAATGAGAAATGAGACCGATGATTAAGCGATGGATGGAGCGAGAGAAAGTAAAAGTGAAGGCGGAAGCAGTTCAAAGATAAAAATAGGAAGAGGAAAGGTAGGGGGAGACAAGAAATTGAAGGGGAAAAAGGGAAAAGGAGCTGAAGGAGGAAGGGGAGAGAGAGAGAAGGGAAAAAAGGCAACTCCTAGTCATGATGACTTGGAACGACGTCTGACAAGTGATTAATTTTAGCTGAATTAATTATAGTTACCTACCTGCCTTACCCGATGAGGCAGCCGCCCCTCCGCCCTTAGCAACTGCCATCTGTCTCCCTGGCTTGTCCTGTTCATCTCGCTGACAGCTGCGTCTGGTTCCCTTTAAATATGGAAGGGCAAAGGGGGAAAAGGAAAAGGGGGGAAGGAAAGAGAAAGGGGAAGAGAAAAGAAAACCGGAGAGGAGAGGAAAGGAGGAGAAGAGGGAGAAGATGAATGGAAAGAGGGGGGACGGGAGAGGAGCTGAGAGAGGGTAGGGAGGGAGAGAGAAGAGGGTGAAGATAAGAGAGAATGAGGGAAGGGAAGGGAAGGGGAAGAGAAAATAAGACAAACGAGGAGAGGGGAGAGAATGCGAGATATAATTAAAAGGAAAGGAGAAGGGATTTTAGCAAATGTCCGAAGAGAAGGAGAGGGAAAGAGGAGAGATGGAGAGACAATGAGAGGGAGAAAGGGAGAAAGGGAACGTAAATGAACACAACCTCGGTATAGGCCTAATTCTAATGTTAACCACTTGTTGCAGGGTTTATAGTCTGCAACACTCTGCAGTGATGTGAGCATGTGTTCCCATATGTTAGCACTTAAACATACGTGAATTTTGTTACGGCAAAACTTTAGCTATATGAGTATTTATAGAGGGAGGGAGTATAGAGGGAGGGGCTGGGAGTTTTACTGTAGTGATATATATTTTTTTATGAATCTTTGTCATTCCCTTTCTGCGAACTTTGTTTCCTCTCTCTCTCTCTCTACTTCTCTCTCTCTCTACTTTTTTTCTTCCCCTTCTTTCTCTCTCTCTCTAACTTCTTCTCCTCTACTTTATTCCCCTCTCTCTCTCTTCTCTCTCTCTCTTCTCTCCTCTCTTCTCTCTCTTCTCTCTCTCTCTCTCTCCTCTCTTTTCTCCCCTCCTCCTCTTCCCCTCTCTCCCCTCTCTCGTCCCCTTTTTCTCTCTCTCTCTCTCCCCTCTCTTCTCTCCCTCTCTCTCTCTCTCTCTCTCTCTCTCTCCCCCCCTCCCTCCCTCCCTCCCTCCCTCCCTCCATCCTCCTCCTCCCTCCCCCCCCTCTCTCTCTCTCTCTCTCTCTCTCTCTCTCTCTCTCCCTCCTCTCTCTCTCTCTCTCTCTCTCTCTCCCTCTCCCTCTCCCTCTCCCTCCTTTCCTCTCCCCTCCCCCCCTCCCCTCCCCCCTCCCTCCCTCCCCCCCTCCCCCCTCTGTCTCTCATTCCCTTACGCCGTCCTGTCCTCTCTTCTTCACTCCCCCCCCCTCCTCCCCCGCCTTCCTCTCTTTACACCCACTCCCATTATCTCTCCGCTCCGCCTTTAATCGGCCCGCCACTCCACGCGGCATTGCCCCAAATCACGGCATATTGCGGCCAAGTCAGGCACCGGCGCCCGCGTCAGGCAGGTGCGTTGGGCGGTCGACCGAATAAATAAGGAAGATGCGCAAGTTGGAGTTGGTTTTTGCAACATTTTCCATAACATCGACGGGTTTCGTTTATCCTCGTTTGAATGTCTGCTATCGAATGATGTGTTCATTTTCGTCTCGGAATAAGAAATAGAGGATGGGAAGGGGTTATTTTACTCAAGCATCCCAGACATCCCTCTTCCCTCTTCCGTATTCTCCCATCTTTTCCCTGTCTCCTTTTCCTCTCTCCTTTATACCCACCTCTCCTCCCTTTTCATCCTTCCTTGTCTTCCCTCCTTCATTCATTACTTTCTTCCTCTCTTACCTCCCTCCCTTTCCTCCATCCTTCTCTACCACATTTCTTCCCTTCCATCATCTCCCCCCCCCCCCTTTTCCCCCATCTCTCCCCGAAGGATGTCCTTACATGCAGATAAAAGATTTTAATTCCTTGTCCACGTGCTGTTGTTGAATGGCAACGGTTTTGCGTATTGGGTTTCGGGTCCGCGGGCTCGTTTCGTGTTTAAAGGTACCGTATACATTACGGAGAGAGCATGGGGGTAATGGTGCACTCTCTCCTTCTCTCTCCTTTCCTTCTCTTTCATGTTGTTCTTTGTTTTTTTTGTGTGTTTTTGTTTCTTTGTCTTTTTCTCGTTTATTTCATTTTATTTTTTCATTATTTTTTTTTTTTGTTTCTTTCTCTTTTTAGATTTATTTTTCCTTTGCTTATTCTCGTACTCTCTCTCTCTCTCTCTCTCTCTCTCTCTCTCTCTCTCTCTCTCTCTCCCCCTCCCTCCCTCCCTCCCTCTTTCCCTCCCTCCCTCCCTCCCTCCCTCCCTCCCTCCCTCCCTCCCCATTTAATTCCCTCCGAAACTCTCTCTCTCACGCACTCTCTCATGTGTGAGAGAGTGCGTGTTTGCTTGCGTGCTTCCCCGGCAGCCCTCCATCAGGGCACGCGCCCCCTAACCCCCCTCCTCCCTCCCCCCGTGAGGCCAAGAATCGCGGAGGCAGCGGCGCCGAAGCCATTTCTCTCCCGCGATGAGCCCCGCGTGTCGATGTCCTGTGATTAAAACGGCCAATGAATTTCTTTCCCGATACTAATTGATGGCTCGCCGGCCGTTGGGTTCCGCGCCGCCGCCGTCGCTAATTGATTCCTGAAGGTAATTCCATCGGGAGATTATGAGTGTCGTGGGATTCCCGGACGCTGATGGGACGTGGCGGGCAATGAACGCCGCTGAACCGTAATTTGATCGCGGACACTATTGCGATTTTTTTTTTTTTCTTTCTTTCTTTTTTTTTTTTTTTTCTTTTTCTTTTTTTTTGGGGGGGGATGAAGGGGGTGGGGTGGGGGTTGGTGTTAGGGATGGAAGAAGGGGGGAGGGGGGAGGGGTGGGGGGCGTCGTTTCTCTCAGAGTGAATGTTGAATCATTTTTAAGTGATGATTTGTGTGTATGTACGTCTGTGCGTAGGTGCGTGCACGGTCCCACGCGTGTCTTTGCCGGTAAAAAAGTGCGTAAGTGTTTCCCCGAATCACAACGGCGAAAGCGGCTTGTCCTTCCCGATACAAAAATAGCATCGGGGGGAAACGTCTCAATTGCGAACCTTTGATCTGACACATTTTTCCTTTTCTTTTCTTTTTTTCCCCTTTTTTTTTTTTACTCTTCCCCTTTCGATGAAATTCCCATGAAAAGATTTATGGTGTAGCTTATTTCGCTTTAATGTTTTGCAGTCCAGTTTTGCATATTATATTGTTAGGCACTTTTCTGCAGCGTAATTATGGTTGTATTTTTACTCGTTGAAGTGATGTTGTTCGCATGATTTAAAATTATACTCATATACGGATGTATATACATACATACGTACATACATACATACATACATACATACATACATACATACATACATACATACATACATATATACATGCATACATACATATATAGGTGTGTGTGTATAAATGTGCACACACACACACACACACACACACACACACACACACACACACACACACACACACACACACACACACACACATACATCATGTATATACATTTATTCTCACACAACGAATAAGCTGTAATTGGAGCAATATTTTCGCATTCATTCCATTCCGCGTGGGATGGAAAATGTATTTCGTCATTTGGGGAACATCCTTTTAATGGAATTCCGGGTCAGTGGTTGGAGGCGACTTAGCTGGGGTTCGGGAAAGCGAGGCGGAGGAGGAGCTCGGCGCGCCCCTCCCTCCCTCGCTTCTTCAGGGATTCTCTCTTCTTTGCTTCTTTCTCAGTTTTTGTGTCCTTGTTTTATGTTTTTTGTTTTCGTTTTTTTTTTGTGTGTGGTTTTGCGTTTGTTTTTTTAGGTCTTCTACTTTTATTTTGTTTCTCTTGTCTTCCCCTCCCTTCCCCTCCCTCTCGCTTTGCCCTTCCCCTAACCCTCTCCGTCTCCCTCTCCCTCGACTGTCCTTCATCTCCTTTATCTCCCTCTCCCTCAACTTCTCTCCTCCCCCTCCCTCAACTTCTCTCCTCCCCCTCCCTCAACTTCTCTCCTCCCCCTCCCTCAACTTCTCTCCTCCCCCTCCCTCAACTTCTCCCCTCCCCCCCCCTCAACTTCTCCCCTCCCCCCCCCTAAACTTCTCTCCCCCCCTCCCTCAACTTTCTCCCCCCCTCCCTAAACTTCTCTCCTCCTCCTCAATTTCTCTCCCCCCCCTCCCCAACTTCTCTCCTCCCCCTCCCTAAAATTCCTCCCCCCCCTCCCTCAACTTCTCTCCCCCCCTCCCTAAACTTCTCTCCTCCCCCTCCCTCAACTTCTCTCCTCCCCCTCCCTCCTTCTCTCCTCCCCCCCCCTAAACTTCTCTCCTCCCCCCCCTCAACTTCTCTCCTCCCCTCCCTAAACTTCCTCCTCCCCCTCCCTCAACTTCTCTCCTCCCCCTCCCTAAACTTCTCTCCTCCCCCTCCCTCAATTTCTCTCCTCCCCCCCCTCACTTCTCTCCTCCCCCTCCCTCAACTTCTCTCCTCCCCCTCCTCAACTTCTCTCCTCCCCCTCCCTCAACTTCTCTCCTCCCCCCTCTCAACTTCTCTCCTCCCCTCCCTCAACTTCTCTCCTCCCCCCTCCCTCACTTCTCTCCTCCCCCTCCCTCAACTTCTCTCCTCCCCCTCCCTCAACTTCTCTCCTCCCCCTCCCTCAACTTCTCTCCTCCCCTCCTCAACTTCTCTCCTCCCCCTCCCTCAACTTCTCTCCTCCCCCTCCCTCAACTTCTCTTCCTCCCCCTCCCTCAACTTCTCTCCTCCCCCTCCCTCAACTTCTCTCCTCCCCCTCCCTCCCTCCCGGGCACAGTCGTGATGAACAGTGTTATGAACAGGGGCGGCTCTGGGTACAGGTGGTTATACGTTACGGGATCCAGTTTATGGTTGCCGCTACATGTGTTTATGTTCATGTTTTGTTTATTTTATTTGTTTGAAGGGAGGCGTGTCTTGGTGTGGGTTGCCGTTGATCTATTTTATGTTCATTTTTTTTTTCCTTCTTTCCTTGGTTGGGATGTTAGATTTGTTCATTCTTTTTTTATGTGTTTGTTTATATTTGCTTACCCATCTTGAGGCATTTTCGCATTGAGGAATATCTCAGAGCGAGAGGGAGCAAGAAGGAAAGGGAGGGAGCATTGGAGAGAGAGAGAGAACGAGAGAGAAAGAGCAGAAAAATAGCGTGGCAGACAAAATCATTACTTCATTTTAATTATTTAAAATTATTTGCTGCGTCAACTTCATTATCGGATACAGACAGACAGACATTCAGGCAGACACTCAGACAGACAGACAGACAGACACTCAGACAGACACTCAGACAGACAGACAGACAGACAGAAACTCAGGCAGACACTCAGACAGACAGACAGAAACTCAGGCAGACACTCAGACAGACAGACAGACAGACACTCAGGCAGACACTCAGACAGACAGACAGACAGAAACTCGACAAACAGACAGACAGACACTCAGGCAGACACTCAGACAGACAGACACTGAGGCAGACACTCAGACAGACAGACAGAAACTCAGACAAACAGACAGACACAGACGGAGAGTGAGGGAGGGAGAGGGGGGAGGGAAAGGGAAAGGGAGAGACAGACAGAGACAGACGATGCGGCCTATCGAAAACAAGAAGCAAAACAAAGCTCTGAGGATGAAAATCATTTTTATCTCCTTTTCTGGTTTTGTGAAGGATGTATGAATCTATAATGAGGGTCGGATCAGGCCGCTGCTGAGCTTGCCTGTGTCTTGCCTCGCAGCTGAGTTTCCTTGATGTGTATTTTTGGCTTGTCTTTCAGGATTTGTTTTATGTTTTTTCTTCTTCTTTATTTATTTATTTATACGGGATTTGATGCAGAAAGGGAGACATTTTCTTTTTTTTTTTATAAGGCAGATGAGGTGATTGTGACGAGGATGATAGTCGTGAGGTTTATCGTAAAGAAGGGGCCGGGGCAAGAAAAAGGGGGGGGGGGGGGTAGGATTGCTAGAATGTTCTCTCGGTCTTCGAATCTTCCTGCTCCATTTAATTTTATCATCTTGGCTTTTAAAAAAATCGTGACTCTCGTTTTTCTTCGTCTTCTTCTTCTTCTTCTTCTTCTTCTTCTTCTTCTTTTTCTTCTTCTTGAATTCGCTCAGGCGATTTTTAAATCCTCTTAGTTCGTTTGATTCCTCTTGGTCTCTCTTTTAACTCTCTTGGCTTTATTTTGGCATGGGAGGCCCATTTTAAAATTTTCGACACTTTCTTGTATCCTCCTGGTCTGCTCTTGAATTCCGTGCCCTTTTTAAAAGGCTTGGTCCAGTTTGAATCCCGTTGGCCCATTTTTAAATCTTGGCCCAGTTTTGAATCCTGTTGTCCCTATTTATATCATCATGGCCCAGTTTGGAAATACTATTGGTCCCTACTTAGATCCTCATGGCCCAGCTAGTTTTGAATCCTCTTTGTTCTTGTGAATGCATTAGCTCACTTGTTTGGAAGCATATTATCCTGACAGCCAAGCCCCATCCCAGAGCGACCGGTTTCACGTTGTTGGTTCAGAGGAGGTATTTGATTTTGAGGTATGATTGGGCATGATTTCTTTTTATTTATGTTTTGCATAAACTAAGGACTAATAATTGATGCTTTGATTATTCAGGTTGGATATATTGCTTCGTACATTACGAACATTGGGATAAAAGAAAAATAATGCTAGGTGTGGGCCGATTTGATTTTGCCTTGTTTTTCGCTGCAGGAAATGTCGAATATTGAGAAGAATAGGTGTGAATTATTATCTATTTTAAAAGTCGTGTAATCGTTCAACGGCAAGAGGTACGGAAGGTGGCGGAACTGATCCCGCACCGATGACTGATGACGTCACTCGAAATTACTGTAGAAGGCAAGGAAAACTCTACGTTGGACGTTCTCCGGTTTTCACTACGCCTCCTGTGGAGTCCTCCTTTTGACAGGATGTGTGCGTGTATATGTCGGGGCGTGTGTAGGGGGAGATAAAAACTCTTCGGGATAAGCGTGAGTGAATGAGTGAGGGAGTGGAGTGGATGAGTAAATGAATAAATAAATGAGTGCGTGAGTGAGTGCGTGAATGGGTGATGGGTGGGTGGTGGGTTGGTGGGTGGGTGGGTGAGTGAGTGGGTGGGTGGGTGGGTGAGTGGGTGGGTGGGTGGGAGGGTGGGTGGGGGTGGGTGGGTGGGTGGGTAGTGAGTGAGTGAGTGAGTGAGTGAGTGAGATGAGTGAGTGAGTGAGTGAGTGAGTGAGTGAGTGAGTGAGTGAGTGAGTGAGTGAGTGAGTGAGAGAGAGAGAGAGAAACAGAGAGACAGAGAGACAGCGAGAGAGAGACAGAGACAGAGAAAAACACGACTAAAACATGCATGTGTGTATACATTTCTCATATATTTGCTCGCGTTCCAGAAAATAGGAGTAGCCTTTCCAAATGTTCCGGAAAAAAATAATTTGGAAGTCATTAAAAACATTTTTTTTTTTTTTTTTTTCAGCAGTAATTTTCATCACAGACAATTGGACTATGAGGAAATACTCGTATCAAAGGGGGAGTAAATAGATTCATTTATTTTTTAGTAATGTTTAAAAAAGATACATTGTTATAGCAAAAGTAGTAATATTTATTTATCCTCGTACATAAAATGTAATTTTTTTCTCTACCTTTTCTCTTTCTCTTTCTTTCCTTCTCGTTCTCCTCCTTCCTCCAGATTCTCACTTTCTCTGCAATGTATTTATATAAACGAAATTTTATATATACAAAATATTTTGTTTTCTCTGTACATGCATGGCGGTTGTCATGTTGCTATGCGGTTAAGTGGTGGCTTCTCGGCGATTTTTTCTTTTCCTTTTTATTTTTTCGTTGCTTTTCTTTTTTGCTTTTCTTTCTTTCTTCTTCTTCTTCTTCTTCTTCTTCTTATTTTTTTTTTTTTT
Source organism: Penaeus monodon (assembly GCF_015228065.2). Taxonomy (NCBI): domain Eukaryota; kingdom Metazoa; phylum Arthropoda; class Malacostraca; order Decapoda; family Penaeidae; genus Penaeus; species Penaeus monodon. The sequence continues at coordinate 4,384,135 of NC_051402.1, forward strand.
TGGTCGCTAAGTAAAGTTATCATGATCTCAGGAGGCTGACCGCAGAGACAAAGTTGAGAGCGGTGTCTCTTTAATGTCTTAAGCTTTGAGAGATAGTATGTGATTGAGATAACAAGCGGCCTCGTGTCCCTTTGCCGCCTCACGTTAGTGTACGACAGGCCAGGAATTATGCACAGCAGGTTGGGCGGAGGCTCTTTTGTCCATAGAGTATATTGACAGGCTCATCCAAAGAGCTTTCTGGCCGGGACTAAGTTACAGGGCGATGCATGAATAATGTATTGCATTACGTAAGGAGGGAGGGAGGAATCCCGGGAGGAGGGGGAGGAGAGGGAGGAGGAAGAGGAGGAGGGGGAGGAGGAAGA
>NC_051402.1:4394496-4401996 GCF_015228065.2 Penaeus monodon
CGTATATATAAGAATATACATGCATATTCAAATAGGTATACATACACATACACACATGTTTAAATATATACACGTACATATATACATACACAAACATAAGCATACACATATACATACAGTGAATATGTATTCATTGATTGATTAATCTCTCTCTATCTCTCTCTCTCTCTCTCTCTCTCTCTCTCTCTCTCTCTCTCTCTCTCTCTCTCTCTCTCTCTCTCTCTCTCCTCTCTCTCTCTCTCTCTCTCTCTCTAAAAAAAAAATATATATATATATATATATATATATATATATATATATATATATATATGTGTGTGTGTGTGTGTGTGTGTGTGTGTGTGTGTGTGTGTGTGTGTGTGTGTGTGTTGTGTGTGTGTGTGTACGTATGTATTAGAAGGAGAGAGAGAGAAATTGATAAAGAAAGAAAGGAAACAATGGAAGGAAGGAAGGAATGAAGGAAAGGGAGAAAGAGCAAAAGATGAAGATAAAGAGAAATAGAGAGTAAAGGAGAGAAAGAGAAAGGGAAAGAGAGAGCAGTAAAGAGAGAGCCCTGAGGAAGAGGGGGGAGGCTTCGAGCGCGAGAGCCCATCCCGAGAACAGCTGAAGCCTAATGATGAAAGTTCAAAAGCAGAAGCAAGAATGATTAGGAAAGAGAGCTCAATTATCGGACTACTTTTTGTCCCCCCCCCCCCCCCCGGGTATTCTAAGCTTCGCCGAGACGCCGGTTGAGGCGATAATGACTAAAAGCCTCGATTTCTTAAGCCACAGAAAAAAAATACTTGAGGGATGTTTTCGTCTGCGCTCTCTCTCTTTCTCTCTTTCTCTCTTTCTCTCTTTCTCTCTTTCTCTCTTTCTCTCTTCCTCTCTCTTTCTCTCTCTCTCTCTCTCTCTCTTCTCTCTCTCTCTCTCTCTCTCTCTCTCTCTCTCTCTCCTCCCTCCCCCTCCTTCCATCCCTCCCTCTCTCCCTCTCTTCATCCATCCATCTTCTCTCTATCAACCCCCCCCCTCCCGCTTTCCCTCCTTCTTCCTCTCCCTCTCGCAGCCTATTTCCCATTCTCCACATATATTTGCCCTCTCCTTCACATCGCACCCCCTATCCTTAAACACACACTTATCTATTAGCGGCCTGCACATCCTTTGATCTCATTTACGTCCTCCCCTCCTTCGCTTGCTGCTTTTATTCTCTTGGTTTATGCCTTCTTCTTCCTTTTCGGCTTTTCCTGCATTTCATTCTGCACTCACTTTTTTTTTTTTTTACGTTGCGTTCCCTTGTTTTCTGACTCCCTCTCTTCATTAGAGCTTTCATCATTACCTCCGCTCCTCTGTCTCTCTCTCTCTACGTTTTCTGTTCTTTCCTGTTATCTCCTTTTTTGTTCTTTTTTTGTCTCCTCTACCTTCATTCCCTCTTTTCTCTTTTAATTTCTTTCCATCTCCTTCCACCTTTTCTCCACTCTCCTTCGTTCTCTTCTCTTCTCTCCTCTTTCCTCCCTTTCCCCCCTTTTCTCTTTTTTATCCTCTACTTCGTTCTCTTCTCTTCTCTCCTCTCCTCTTTCTTCCTTTTCTCCATTCTGTCTTCCTTTCTCCTTTTCTATCTCTTCCTTTCCACTTTCCTCTTTTTCTCCTTTCATTTTCTCTTCGCTTCTCTGCTTGCAGTCCCTTCCACCTTCCGCCAAAGAGATCAGGGAATTTTGAGCCTTGTGGCAAGTGTGTTAGGATCATTAGCGAAGTTTGGGCAGGACCCCCCCCCCCCCTGCATCTCCTCGTCTATTCCCCAGCCCTCCCCCGCTCCCCGGAAGAGCCCGCGAGCATCCTGGAAGGATTTCGGCCTCGCCAATGAGAGAAAACGCTTCTCGGGGCGTTCGGGGCGTGGGAGGGGAGGGGGGTCCTTCAGAAGAGACGTCTGTGAGGGAGGGATGTGGGTAATGGCGATGGGGAAGGGGGTTTCACATATTATTCTGATTTGGTTTTGTAATATCTTCTTTTTTTCCCTCTAATATCTTTGTTTTTTCTCTCTAATACTCTTTGTTCGCCGTCTTCTCCTTGTCATTCAGTCGTATCATTCTTCCCTTTTTCCTCTGTTGATCATTCATTCCCTCTTCCTTTTTTGTTTGTTTGTTTTTATTTACTCTCTTCCTCACCCTGTCTGTCCGCATCCATCATGTAACGCAACGCAGCACACTGCAAAGGGCAACGACCCCGGCAAGCCTCAATAACCAACGACTCAAAAAAGAAGAAGAAAAAAAGTAAAAAAAAAAAAAAAAAATACCCTCCTCTTTGTTTATTCCACAACTCGTCGAACTCTCGAGTTCATTACAGCTTAGGGATAACAAGCACTCGTGCCCTCGTGCCCTCGTTCGCTCGTTCGCTCGTTCTGCGGTGCTTTCAAACATTTGTGAACGTTTCTGTGATCGGCGAGTGACAGCTGCAGCGATCCGAACGTGTTTACGATAGTTTTCGGACACTGATACATGTGGATTTATTGAGCACGGAGGAGGGAGGGGGAAGGGAATTATGAAGGAAAAGTGCAAGGAAGGGAAGGAGAGAGGAAGGAAGCGAGGAAGAAGAGGGAGCGCGGGAGAGACAAAGAGAGAGGGAGTGGAAGAGAGAGGAGATACGAGAGAGAGAGTTTGGGTAGGAAAGAGAGGGGGTAGGAGAGATAGAGAAGGGGCAGGGGAGAGAGAGGGGGTAGAGTAAGAGAGAGAAGGGGTAGAGTAAGAGAGAGAGGGGATAGAGTAAGAGAGAGAGGGGATAGAGTAAGAGAGAGAGGAGGTAGAGAGAGAGAGGGGGGTAGAGAGAAAGAGGAGTAGAGAGAGAGAGAGAAAGGGAGAGAGAGAGAGAGAGAAAGGGAGAGAGAGAGAGAGAGAAAGGGAGAGAGAGAGAGAGAGAGAAGGGAGAGGAGAGAGAGAGAGAGAAGGGAGAGGAGAGAGAGAGAAGAGAGAGAGAGAGGAGAGAGAGAGAGAAGGAGAGGAGAGAGAGAGAGAGAGAGAGAAAGGAGAGAGAGAGAGAGAGAGAGAGAGAGAGAGAGAGAGAGAGAGAGAGGAGAGAGAGAGAGAGAGAGAGAGAGAGAGAGAGAGAGAGAGAGAGGGAGAGAGAGAGAGAGGAGAGAGAGAGAGAGAGAGAGAGAGCGAGCGAGCGAGAAAGGGAGAGAGAGAGAAAAAAAGGGAGAGATAGAGAGAAAAAGGGGGAGATAGATAGATAGAGAGAGAGAGAGAGAGAGAGAGAGAGAGAGGGGGGGGGGGGGTGCGTGCATGGATGCAATAATTGCGAGGTGCAGCCGCTGCGTTGTAGCATGGTGATGGTTTATCCCAGTTGCTTGCTGTCGTCGAGGGTTTTCATGTTATTGTTTCCTATTTTTATAGATCATACCATGTTTTTTTCTGTCTTCATGTCTTTGTCCGTTTTCTTTAAATTTGTCGCTTCCAGTTTCGTCCTGCCTTTCATCATCCTCCTCAACATCCCTCCTCACCCCCCCCCCTCCCACTGCCCCTTCCTCCTGTTGCTTCTCTTCCTACTTCTCCTGTCCCATCTTTCTTGCTTCGCTCACCTCCTCCTCCATTCCACCTCTTCCTATCTCTTCTTTCCTTCCACCCCGGGACCCCATCATGCTATTCGTACCTCCACCCCATCAACCCCTCTGTTCTCTCTTACCCCATCAGCCCTTCCCTCCCAACGCAGCCTCCTACTTCCACCCCATCATCCTCTCTCTCCCATCGCCCCCTCTCCCTCGCCCTCCCTTCTTCCCTGCTCTATTCCTCCCATCCTCTTCCCCATTAACCCGTCTACCCTTCCCTATCCCCATTCAAACATCAACCTCATCAGCTTCTCCTTAGTCTTCGCCTCTCTTTTATCAACCCTTCTCCTCCTCATCACCTCTTCCCTACCCCATCTCCCCCCCCCCCTCTTTTATCAACCCCCCACCTCCCCCCACACCCCTCCTTCCTCTCCTCGACACAACTTCGTGCCGCTCGCAGGGATGATATTCCACGCTGAGCAGTTGAGTTTCCGAGATAGCAAAGCTCTCGGAAATTCGCCTGCTCGGTGTGTGTTTGCGTGTCTCGGCGTGAGTGGTGTCGAGGGCCCGGGTGAAGGCGGCGGCGACGGCGGAGGAGATAGCGGTGGTGGCGGAGATAGCGGAGACAGCGGTGATAGCGGAGACAGCGGTGATAGCGGAGATAGGAGGGCGGGAGGGCGTAGATCTGTTTTTTTTTTCTGATCCTGTTTTTATTCATTTCTCATTCTCATTGCGACTGCTTTTATTTTGACATTTTGTTTTGATTTTATTAATCATATTGTAATTATGATAATGATAACGATGAGGATACTAGTGATGATACGACTACTAATGGAAAAATATGATAATGTTAATTATTGTCATTGCTCTTGTTATTATTATCATCATCATCATCATCATCATCATCATCATCATCATCATCATTATTATCATCATCATCATCATCATCATCATTATCATCATCATCATCAGTGTTATCATTATTATTATGATATTATTATTATTATTATTATTATTATTATCATTATTATCATTATTATCATTATTGTTGTTGTTGTTGTTATTATTATTATTATTATTATTATTATTATTATTATTATTATTATTATTATTGTTATTATTGTTTTTGCTGTTATTGTTGTTGTTGTTGATACTACCATTACTACTACCACTATTACTACTAATAATGATATTGATATTAATGTTAATAATGATAATAATAATGATGATAATTATTATAGTAATGATAATTATAAAGGTAATACAAATACTGCTCTTAGTAGTAGTAGTATTAGTATTGTTATTATTATTATTATCAGGATCGTTATCATTATTATCATCATGATCATTATCATCTTTATTATTACCATTATTATTTTTGTTGTTGTTGTTGGTAATGTTGTTATTATTATTATTATTATTATTTTTACTACCGTCATTATAGTTACTGTTACGTCATATTTCTTTGTAACCGTGTCGTTGCAGCTGTTATTTTATTAATCAGTTGAATTGAAGAAATGACAAAGCAATGATATGATCGGAATATCGAAATATTCAATAAAAAATGGGAATCACGGCATCGTAGCGGCGGCCACATTCGGCAGCGCCTTTCGCCTCCGCCCGCCCGAGGAGAGGCTGGGGGAGGCGGGTTTCGCTGGCGTGGGGAGGGAGGGGAGGGGAGGGGGGCGAGGGACGGAAAAGGGGGAGGGGGGGGGTAGGGGATAGGATATAACTGGGTCAAAGGGAGGTCGGCCGGTGGGGTAAAAAAAAAAAAAAAACGTCCCATTTTCATCGCTGGGAAAATGGCTGCGTACCCGGGCGAGCGCTGTCTTCGGCCTCGCCTCTTCGCCTCTCCTTCTCGCCTCTCCTCCGCCTCTTCTCGCCTCTTCTCTTTCTCGTTTTGAGTCATTTAGTTTTATTCCGTGTCTTCTCGCTGATTCTTTTTCCTTCTTTTTCGATTTTTTTTCCGGTATGATTCCATGCTTTTTCGCTGGATTTATTTGGGTATTTTTCTTTCTCGTCGGATTTCTGTGGATTTCTTTCTTTCCTTCCCTTTGGATTTATTTATCTCGAGCCTTCTCGTTGTTGTTTTTTATTTAATTTTCGCAGATTATTTTCCGCAGGATTTCTTTGGTTTTATTTCTGAATTTCCGTCTTCCCTTTGTCTTATCATCTTGCCACTCTCATTCATTTCGTCTCATTCATTTCGTTATTTGTATTTTTTTCTTTCTTTCTTTCTTTTCTTTCGTCATGGCTTCTCGTCTTTCCATTTTTTTTTTTGATATGCTTGATTTTATTACTCATCTTTTTTCTTCTTCTTCTTTCCTCTCCGTATGTGTTAATTTTTTCCTGAATCTTTGTGTCCTCTCTCTTTCTTCTTTCCTTCCTTCCTGTTCTCTTTAAAATCACATTCGTTATTTTTATGTACACTTAAAAAAAAAAAAAGCACAAAAGAATGTTCAGTGCTGTAGTTAACAACGACTCCCCTTCGCCTGTTACCGATGTATTTGGAAAATGTTAGTTACGTGGATGTCATTTGTCAGCTAGCTTGTCGTTATCATTTGTCGCTGGCGGTTTCACGGGCCGGGCGTGTGCTTGGCGATTCTGTTTATTTTTGTGATTGTTTATTTTTAATCTGTGTTTCTGTCGTGAATGTTTTTTTTTTATGGCTTTATTTGCCAAAGGTTTGCTGTGGATGTTTTTATTATTTTTGTTGTTGTTATTGTTGTTGTTGTTGTTGTTGTTGTTATCATTATTATTGTTATTATTGTTGTTCGTTGTTGTTGTTATTATTATTATTATTATTATTATTATTATTATTATTGTTGTTGTTGTTGTTATTATTATTATTTTTAATTATTATTATTATTATTATTATTATTATTATTATTATTATTGTTTTGTTGCTGCTGCTACTGCCTTGTTCTATTGTTATTATTATGGTTATGCTGTTTGTGATTATTGTTGTCTTGGTGTTATCATTGCTGTTATCATTATCGTTTATTTTGTAGCTATTTGCACTGTTCTTAGTAGCTGTACACGTAAAGACAGTAGTATCAGTAGTAGTATGTTCTAATTCTATTTCCAATTTGCTCTCCAGCAATTCATTAAAAAAAGGCTGATGCGTTAATCGGACATTTGCATTTTTTCGTTATCTTTTCCCCAAATAGTAGTCGCTAAGTAATTGTTATGCCCTCACCTCTTCCCTTCACCCTCTCCTCCTTGGTCTTCTCCTGCTTCTTCTCCGTTTCCTTCTTCTTCTTCATCATCATCTTTTATTTCTTGTTCTTGTTCTTCTTCTTCTTTATCTTTTTCTTTTTCTTCTTCCCCTCCTATTCTTCGTCGATTCCCTGAACGGGAGTCACCAAGTGATTCTTTTCCCCGGCTCGCTTGCGATCAGACAGGCTTACTCTGGTTTCTGACGCTACCAAATTGCAGTCAGAGGAGTTTGGAGGGAAGAGAGATACAGGAGGAATAAGAAAAGGATTGATGTAAAGAAGAGAGAGAGAGAAAAAAAAAAGAGAAAAGATATAACTCGAAATGTGGAGAAAGCCGGTGGCATGAAAAGAGGGCAGTAAATTGTAATGGAAAGGAAGAAATTTAAGATAAGTCTTGTGTGCGGTGGTGGGAGGGTGGTCGGAGGGGGCTTGAAGAAAGGACGAATTATCTGAGCGAATGCGACGATCCGCGTGGAAAGGGAGAGGAGAGAGAGGAGAGAGAGGTGTGGGAAGGATAAATGGATAAGAAAAAAAAAGAGGGAAATTGGAGTAGGTGGGGTGAGGGTAGGGTTGGGGGGAGGTGTCGTGACCGTCAGTGTGTGCACGTTAGGGAGATGAATGAAGAAGAGGAGAGAGGAGAGGGGGAGGGGGAGGAGAGGAAGGAGGAGGATGGAGATCCGTTTTTTTCCGCAGTCTCTCCGTGCTTCCCTTTCTTTTCCTTCTCTTCCCTGCCTTTCGCTTACATTTTCTTCCCTTCCCTTCTCTTCTCTT
>NC_051402.1:4406996-4414496 GCF_015228065.2 Penaeus monodon
GTGTGTGTGTGTGTGTGTGTGTGTGTGTGTGTGTGTGTGTGTGTGTGTGCGCGCTTATGAGAGAGAGAGAGAGAAGAGAGAGAGAGAGAGTAGAGAGAAGAGAGAGAGAGAGAGAGAGAGAGAGAGAAGAGAAGAGAAGAGTGATAGAAAGAGAGAGTGAGAGAAAGAGAGAGGAGAGAGAGAAGAGAGAGAGAGAGAGAGGGAGGATGAGGGAGAGGGAGGGAGAGAGGGAGAGAGAGGGCGACCGCGGGATGTGTGTCGTATCGGCAAGGGAAGCAGATGGGCCTCAGACACGCATAAGTGACGGCGCCGTAAAGCAGACAGCCGATAGACGCAGCAGAAGGCGAGGCAAACACGCGGCCGCTTGGACGTGCGCGCTGCTGGACGGAAAGCAGGCTGATAGGCAGGCAAGCAGGCTTTTGTGTGGACAGTCTTGCGGGTTGACATGCAAGTAGGTAGATAGGCAGAGAGGCAGCAAGGCTTTTATGTAAGCAGGCTGGCTCTCTCTCTCTTCTCTTCTCTTCTCTTCTCTTCTCTTCTCTTCTCTTCTCTTCTCTTCTCTTCTCTTCTCTTCTCTTCTCTTCTCTTCTCTTCTCTTCTCTTCTCTTCTCTTCTCTTCTCTTCTCTTCTCTTCTCTTCTCTTCTCTTCTCTTCTCTTCTCTTCTCTTCTCTTCTCTCTCCTCTCTTCTCTCTCTCTCTTAGGAAAGCAGGCTGGCGGGCAGGTAGATAATTAGGGAGGGAGTTAGGTAACTAGACAGGAAGGAAAGTAGAAAAGTAGGCAGGTAGGCAAAAAAAATATATAAAATAAAGGTAAAAAAAAAGTAAACAGTGAAAGTTACTGGAGGCAGACGTAGGGGAGAGAAAGAGGAGAAATAGAAGAGAATGACGAGTAGAAGAAACTAACTGAAGGAGGAGAAGGGTAGACAAGAAAAAGGAGAAAATGAATAAACCAATACAAGAGGGGATGTGAAGAAGGAGAAGTAGCAGGAGAAAAAATAGAAGGAATGAGGTTAGAAGGAACAAAAGGAGGAGGAGGAGGAGGAGAAAGGAGAAGGAAGAAGAAGAAGAAGAAGAAGAAGAAGAAGAAGAAGAAGAAGAAGAAGAAGAAGAAGAAGAAGAAGAAGAAGAAGAAGGAGGAGAAGGAGAAGGAGAAGGAGAAGGAGAAGGAGAAGGAGAAGAAGGAGGAGGAGACTGCGTGCGGGGTATCGAGCCTAACACAATATCAGAGCACCCAAAGGCGGACGCGAGGCAGCCGATACTTCAATCTCCAGAGATGGCAGGAACTTGCGGCAGGGACTGTGCTTCGAGGGCAGGCGGGCGGTCGGCGGGGGTTGGAGGTTGGGCTTCCGGGGCTGGCGGGGAGGGGAGGGGTTCGAGAAAGAAAAGGGGTTGGATTTGGGTTAAGGAGTGACGTTGTAACTGCCTTTGAAGGGTTGGCGAGGGTTCGTTGGGTTTTAGGGTTTTGTATTTCAGGGGAGGAAAAAATGGGGGTTTGAGGTTCATGGGATAGGGAGGAGATAGCATTTAAGGAAAGAAAATGGGTTGAGATGGACTGGGTTGAGGAGTGAGAAATGGTGTTTTGGGGTTGGGGGGATGGGGGTTGGGGTGGGGTCAGGGAATGGGGAGGAGAGCTACATTTTATGAATGGAATGGGGGCGGAGTGGATATGGGCTGAGGAGGAGGAGGGGGTAGTGACCGTTCTCTAGGGGTTGCCAGGAATAGATGGGGATGGAAGGGGAAGGGAGCGGGGATGGGGGCGAGGAAAGCATGGAGGACGGGTAGGGGAGGGTGCAGGTGCAGGAGGATAATCGTACCGAGGGAGAGGGGCACGGGGGGATAAGAGAAGGGCATGGAAGAAGTAAGAGAAAGGAGAAAAGAGGGGAAACGAGAGAAACGAAATCGAAGTATACCATACACAGAAATAGAGGCAGTAAAAAAGGAGAGAGAAGAGAGAGATGGACGCAAATGAAGAGTGAGGGGAAGCTACGGAGAGCAAAAAGGAAGGACAGAACCAAATATAAGAGAAAAAGCGTAATAGAAATAAATGTAAGTGAAACGAAAGGGGAAAGAGAAGCGAGGACATGTTCTCGGGAGAAGGTACGAGGAATAGGGCTTTATATGAGAGTGGAGTGCCAGAGTAGCGAGTGCCGCGGTTACCTGGGCACAACGCTGCCGCCTCACCTGACAGTGCCAGATGTAGTGTCAGTGCTCGGGCTCGTTGAGGGAACGGTCTTTTGTGTGCGGTTTATTTTCGTGTTTGGTTTTTGTTACATTGTTTTATTTGTTTGGGAGTTCGTTATTTCCTTCGCTATCTGTGTTATCGTCAGTTATTTCTCATGTGCTCTTTCGTTCACTGCAAATGTGGCTACTGCAACATTTATCAGATAAAGTAGGAGGTAATGAACAGGGGAGTGGGGGTGCTTAAGCCTTGTCTGGACCCAAGGGAAGTGCGTCTACCCCTTCCCCTCCACCTCCCCCTACATCTTTTGATATATCCCTTATCCCTCATCCCTCGTACCCACCCAGGCCAACTCCGTCGCCGCTTCACCCTTACTCTCGCCCTTACCCCTTATCGCTAACCTCTCTCTCCCTGTCCTCCCTTTTCCAAGTAATGGTTCACATTACTTCCACCCCTACCTTCACCCCGCCCTCCACCTGCCCTGCCCTTACCTCCGCCTTACCTTCGCCCATACCTTCACCCCACCCCCCCTACTTTTACCTGGGTCATTCCGCCTCCCCTCCCCGCCTCCCCCTCCCTGCCTCCTGCTCCTGCCTCCCCCTCCCCGCCTCCCCCTCCCTGCCTCCTGCTCCTACCTCCCCCCACCCCGCCCCACCGTTTAAGGGCGGCCGAGGAAGGAATCTCACTTATCGAACTGAAGCGGGTGTAAACCAGCGCAGCGAAGAGCCGATTCCCCTAAGTGGTTGATTTGTGGTCGTTTGGTATGGTTCCCGGTGTGGTATTTCATTCGGGGGCGACGGCGGTTGGCACTGAGGATCGGAAGGGTAGGTGGCGGTGGTGCCTCGGCTGTATGGCGGAATTTAATTGAACGCTTGGAGAGGGCGGGGGGGGGGAGGGAGAGGGAAGGAAATAGGGAGAGGAGAGGAGGAGAAGAGAGGTGGGAGGTGGGAGGGGGGAAGAGAAAGGTGAAAGGGGAGAAAGAAGAGAGGGAGGGAGGATGAAGAGAAAGAGAGAAAGTAAGAGAGAGAGAAGAGAGAAAGAGAAAGTCAGAGAGAGAGAGAAAGTCAGAGAGAGAGAGAAAGTAAGAGAGAGAGAGAAAGAAGAGAGAGAGAGAAAGAAGAGAGAGAGAGAAAGAAGAGAGAGAGAGAGAGAAAGAAGAGAGAGAGAGAGAGAGAGAGAGAGAGAGAGAGAGAGAGAGAGAAGAGAGAGAGAGAGAGAGAGAGAGAGAGAGAAAGAGAGAGATAGGCAGGCACGAGTGCCAAGGCGTGCTAGGGAACACAAGACGCTCGCTGGCATCGATTCCACGTCAGGTGGGTCATCAAGGTGGTGATGTGTGGCTCTATCACCTCACACACCTCCTACTTGCCTCAGGCTGCGTGCGTGCGTGCGTGTGTGTTGTGTGTGTGTGTGTGTGTGTGTGTGTGTGTGTGTGTGTGTGTGTGTGTGTGTGTGTGTGTGTGTGTGTGTGTGTGTGTGTGTGTGTGTGTATGTGTGTGTGTGTATATTCTTCTAGTGCGTGCGTGCGTGTGTGTATGTATATGTATGTGTATGTGTTTAAATGTTTGTGTGCGCATGTGTGCATCTCCCCCCCCCCCTCTCTCTCTCTCTCTCTCTCTCTCTCTCTCTCTCTCTCTCTCTCTCTCTCTCTCTCTCTCTCTCTCTCTCTCTCTCTCTCTCTCTCTCTCGCGTGTCCCGTTCCCTGTTTCCCTTCCGCTTCGGCCGGCCCCTCGCCCAGCGGCCGACGTTGCCCGAGTGAGGATGCCCCCGACCGTCACCTGTCGGGCGATGATGATCCCCGCCCTTGGCTTCCGACCAGCTGCGTCAGTCACGTGCTTCTCCTCGCGAGTGATGTTTGTTGATTCTGATTGCTCGGTGCTGTTCCTCTGCTGTCTTGGTGAACAGCATGAGCTGCGCGAGAGGGAGGTCGAGAGAGCGAGGGAAAAGGGAGTAAAGGGGGAGAAGGGAGAAACAGAAGGGGGAGATAGAAGTTGAGGGAAAGGGAGAGAAAAGGGAGAGCCAGACAAAGATCTCGCGGACGGACGGCAAGACAGACACAGTGATTAATTATAATTAGTTAGAATTAATTAACTGATTATAATCTGTCCTTCTATTGTTCCCCTCCCTCCTCTCTTCTCTTCTCTTCTCTCTTCTCTCTTCTCCCTAATCCCTCCTCCCTCCCCCTTCCCTCCTCCCTCCTCCCCCTTTCCCTCCTCCCTCCTCCCTCAACCTTCCTCCTTCCTTTCTACTCATTCACTCGCACATGTAAAAACTTTTCTCTTTATTCTTTCCAGTTTCTTCCCTAAGAGTCTTTGCAAGCCACAAAAAATCCTTATTACCCGAGAATATGTGATACAAGTCGAAAGCATTGCTGAGAGCGAAAAGGAAAAGGAAAAAGAAAACGAGAAAGGGAAGGAAAGGGAAAGAGAGAGGTTAGTAAGAGGAGGAGGAGGAGGAGAAGGAGAAGGACGAGGAGAAGGAGAAGGAGAAGGAGAAGGAGAAGGAGAAGGAGAAGGAGAAGGAGGAGGGTGGATTTCGCACCTGGTTGTGAAGCAGCCCGAAATGAGGGCGGGGGAAGAGGAAGCCAAATCAGGAAGTGGCAGCGCCGGGGGAAATGAATTAACTGGAGAAGACGGAGAACAAAACTGGGCGAAAAGAGAATGGGCGATAAAAAAGACAAGGAGGGTTGCCAGGTAGGGAAGGAGGGTAGGGACCAGGTAGGAAGGGAGGGGGCTAGGGAGGGTTTGAAGGAGGATGCCAGGGAGGTAGGAGGGATAGATGCGTGGATGGAGGGAGGGTAGGGGAGGCGAGAGTAAGGTAGGAGGGAACGTGGGAGCCAGGAAAGGAGGAAAGGGGGGGAGGGAACACGTGGGGAATGAGAGAGTAAGGTAGGGAGGGAAGGATTAGACGTAGTGAAGAAGGGAAGGAGGAAATCAGGAGAGGAGGGAGGTTTTAACTTTGAATAGCTTCCTTAATCCGAAGAAAGGACGAGAGAATTGAGGATAATAATTCAGAAGAGGGGGTGGACAAGGAAAACCTATAGAAAAAGCAAAAAGTGAAAAGAAGGTCGTAGAAAGAACAAAAACTGGAAGACAGAAAAGAGAGAAAGGAAAACAGGAATCGAAGGAGGAAGAGATAGACCACAAAATTCAGTGACAGATAAACACATAAATGAATAACCAAACAGGAGCAAGAAAAAGAGGAGAATGAACGGAGCGAACAGATAACACCAGCGATACGGCGAGAACGGTAGAACGAACGGGCACAAAGAACCAGAGACCGAGAGGAAACACAAGCCGAGTCCCTGTGAGCGCCCACCGCCCAATGAACACACCCGGGAATCTACAATGTGCTCGGGAGGGATAAAGTTATCAACAGATAGAGCCTTGCTATGGGGGCGTTGACAGGGGTGGGGTAGGGGAGGGAGGCGGAGGCGGGGAGGGATGGTGGGGGTGGGGCGAAGAGAGGAAGAGAAAGGTTGGGGTAGGAGATAGGGGTGGAAGGGGGATGGGATGGGGGAGGGAAGGATGGGGGAGAGATGAGAAGGGAAGAGAAAAAAGGGGGGTGGGGTTGATAGGAGGAGGAGGATAAGGAGATAAGAAGGGATTGATAGGGGAGGGGAAGAAGAGAGGTGAGAGAAAATGAAAAGGAGAATGAAAGAGGAGAAGAGGGAGGTGCGGGATGAAGGTAGGGGAAAGGAGGGGTGGGAGGAAAGGGGTAGAAGAATAGGAAGAGTGGATGGGGGGGCAGGAAAGTAAACAAGGGAAGGACGGGAGAGTTCGTATTGTTTTCCTAGTTTGTAAATAAGTTTCAACATTACAGTTTTCACCTTCACATTCAAATATGAATATGATTTTATTAATATTGTTATTGTTTTTTTCCCTGTATCCTTGAGAGAGAGCGAGAAAAAGAGTGAAATTAAAAATGGGAGTAAGAGAGAGTAAGAATGAGAGTAAGAGTGAGAATGAGAATGAGAGAGGGGGAGAGGGGGAGGGGGAGGAAGGGTTGGAAGAAGAAGGAGAGAGAGAGGAGAGAGGGGAGGGGAGGTGAGGGGAAGGGAGGGGAGGAGGAGTGTAATACCGGAACCAGGCCATAACATGAAACACTGAGGGGCATTGTTAATTGGAAGCGCGAAGACATGCAATAAGCGACGCAATTAATGATTTGCAAGAGGAAGGCTGTCGAACAAGACGGAGCAATCGGAAGTGCGAGGTACTGGCGCGGACAGGAAGGCAAGGAGAGGAGAGTGAGTCACACTTAAAGGTATTTGGTCGTGCCAGGTTTTTTTTAGTTTCTGTTCATCGGTTTACTTTCTTTCTTAGGCGATTGGGGATAGTTTTGCTATGTTGTTGTTGTTACTATCACGCCTCCTAGTAATAATACATGTTAATAAGGACGGCGATCTTTATTGAAATGTTTTAATGCCGGTAATTCTTCTTGTTCTTTGTCAGGACCAGCCAATGCTAGTCGCACTGACGGGCAACATCTTGCTCTTCTGTCAGTCAGATCACTACTAATAAAGCGTCGAGAGAAAAAAAAAATAGAAAAAAGCATAACGTTAGAAGCGACAGCTGTTTTTGATATGTTGCTATTTTTAGAGTTTCCTTGGACACCGATTAATTTCTACCTCCTCTTGCTCATATTATTATCATCATTAGTGGTCTTCCTTCCTTCTTGTTCTCTGTTCTTACTTGTGTTATTATTATTGTCGTTATTACTGCTGCTGTTGTGATTATTTATTTGTTTGTACTTTTATTTATTTAATCATTTATTAACCTTATTTTCTTTCTCATCATCATCTTCTCTTTCGTTTGTCCTTGCTGGATTTTACTTCGTTCGTTCACCAGCACCTCCTCGCATGTCTACCTTTTTTTTCCTCCCACGAGTTACTTTAATGGCAAAATCTATACAGCAACGCCCCCCCCCCCCGCCCCTCTCCCCTCTCCACCCTCCTCCCCTCTCCACCCTCCTCCCCTCTCCACCCCCTCCCTCCAACTCCTCTCTTCCTTTTTCATGTGTACTTCCATGCCACGCCCACCACCCTTCTCTCCTCGCCTTTCGTTGTGTGTTTGTATTCCATTTTGTTGCCTCGTCTGTTTCTCGTTCTCTTCTGCTTTCTCTTTCTCTTTTTTCTGGTCACTCTTCTATGTTATTTCTTTCTTTTCATCTGTTCTTTGTTGTTGTTTTTATCCCCCTTCGCGTGTTCGTTCCTTGTACATTTTTTTTCCCTTCACATCATATCTCTTTTCCTTCCAATCTCTTCCAGTTTTCCCTCCCACTCTATTATCGGCCATTCCCTTACCTCTCCCGTCATCACTTGTCTC
>NC_051402.1:4421996-4426996 GCF_015228065.2 Penaeus monodon
CTCTCGAGTACCTCCATCGATGGCACCCTATAGCTATGAATCCCTCCGTCCACATAGACACCCTATCCTGGAAAATCCACGATCGAGCTATTGTTGAATAGGTCCGTTGTCCAGCGATAGAAAGAGGGTGACAGCAGATAACGTTCTCACGCACTGCACGGCCGTATCGGGGAGAGTTAGGACTAGTCGGTTTTGGGGAGTATTAGAGAATTTTGAGAAGGTGTAGTGAGACTAGGTTAGAGTAATTGTTTGCGTTTAGGTTGAATTAAAAACTGTGGTCGCACCTGTATTTTCGTCATACTTTCCACTTTAAGAATCATTTAGTGTTAGTGGTCTAGCTTTAAAATGACTAGCATTTGGATAGTAATTCCCCCTCGTCCTTATCACCTCGTTATCTACAGCATCTTTATACTTACCCCGCTTCCTTAGAAACTAATTTTGTCTCTTTTCCTCCTCCTGTTCGACCATTATTTCCTCTGTCATCACTGCCTTCTGTTCACTTCCTCCATCCCTCCTCCTCCCGCTCCTCCTCCTCCTCCTCCTCCTCCTCCTCCTCCTCCCTCCTCCTCCCCCTCCTCCCCCTCCTCCTCCCCCTCCTTCTCCCCCTCCTCCTCTTCCTCTCCCTCCGTCCGTTCTTCTGTCTCCTCCTCCTCATTTTCTTCCTCTGGCTTTCTTCCCTTTCCTTCATTTGCTTCCCTTCCTTCCCTACCTTCTCCCTCCCTTACCTTAGTTTATCGACACCCGAGGTCGATTTATTGTAACCTCTCGACCACTCTTATTTTTGCAGGATGTTTTTCCTCTCTTGACCCGCACCTGGAAAGTTCGGGATATTTGCCTTTCATTTGTCCTTGTAAAATTTCGCCAGTTTCTTTCACTTTACTTAGATTTCACCCATTCGATGTATTAATTTGGTTTCATTCATTCACGCTTTCATTTCTCCGAGAGGCAGTCGCTCTTGGCACCTCTTCGTCTGCCCTTAGGATTAATCTAGCGATGATGATATTATTATATGTTTTTTTTGTTTGTTTGTTTATTTTTTTTTTTTTGCTGTTGATCGTATTAGTATTGTTAGTATTATTACTTATTTATTGGCTTAGTGGTTACTTGGATTGTTACCAGAGGGACTTAAAAGGGTGATAGGCGAACTGTGATGAAAATTAAGGCGTGGGTGTTCCATGATCCGGGGACCAGTTGCTTGGATTTGATGATAGAGGCGTAAGTAGGGAGGTAAAAATGGATAATGATGAATAAAGGTTGGTGAGGGTAGATTATGTGGGTAGATTGGGTCAGGTTAAGCGTAGATTTAGGGTACAGAGTTTGGCATTTTGTTATTGATTGAATAACTCCGAGATCCATTGACTAGAGCTTGGAGGTGATCCGGATTAGATGAGATATTCGCGTGGATTAGAGAAAATAAACGTGGTGAGGATTAGGTGTTCAAGATATGCCGAGAGTATAATGATCGTGTTTAAAGAGTGGACAGTGAGAAGAACTTTGGGATTGACTAAGATTGATGAGGCCGAGCGTTATGCCGGCTTGTTTTCTGGTTATTTATTTTCTTCGTCTTCATCATCATCACCGCCAAAGTTGTGTGGTTGTTAGTAATAGTATTAGCAAGTCTTATTCCTGTTATTAAATTAGATTCGCGTGTTCATTACATATATTAATATCCGATAAAGCATTGAATCATGTTTCAAATGTGTGATTTCTGGTGTCATCCTCCTCCATATTATGAGATATTGCTCATACAAAGTAAAATACACATTATTGATATTTATCATGCGATCTCATGGAAATAGAAATTTGGATCCACTTTTTAAGAACGTCACATCGCCATCCCACAATACTGCCCCGTAAGGCAGTATCTCCTGCCATAAGCAGAACTCAGCACAGCCATTCCGCAGCTAAAACACGTTTTATACCAAGCCAGAGGACACCATAGCACCACGACAACACACTAGAACCAGAACACAGCACAACTACATCACAATTATACCACAACCACAACCAAACCCGACCACACCGTTTTACAACCACATCCCACACTACACAACCGCACCTCGATTCTACCACACCGCAAGCATATTTACGCCACACCACATCAACAACCAGGCCACAGCACTCCGCATCACAACCACGCCAGGACTCGACCACGCCACAACCGCAACCACACCGACCCGCCACAGCCCACATCTTCCGCCTTGCCACGCCGATTCGAAGCGACATCAACACAAAGCCAAAAATGCACGCGGGGTTTGCGGGTCGGAAACTCAGATGGTACAATATCCTGCCATAACTTTTAGGAAAACGCACCAGCTGCAGGCTGGAATGGGGGGAAGGGGGGCGGAAGGGGGAGAGGAGGGGAGGGGAGGGGTGTTAGGGGGGAGGGAGGCGAGGGTGTTGGGGGTATGGAAGGGGAGGAGAGTTAAGGGAGGGAAGGAGAGGGGAAGGAGGAGGAAGTTAAGGGGTGTTTAGTAGGGGGTTGGGGCAGGGGGATACCTGTGAGGGAGGTTGGGGGGAAGGCATTTCGTTTCCAGTAGATTTCCTCCCCTCCCCTTGCTCTCATTTTATAGGAGTTATATTTGCGCTCTTATTATTTTGCTTTAGTTGTTATTATAATTAGTAACGTTATTATCATAATTGTAATAAATGATAACGATAATAATCATTATTATTATTATGATTGATTATTATTGCTATTGTTATTATATTGTTGTTATTGTTGTTGTTCTTATCTATCATCATCATCATTATCACTATTATTATTACTATTGTTAATTATTGTTGTTGTTATTGTTTTGTTTTTGTTGTTGTGTAATTTATATGTGACTTAATTCCCTCAACAGTTTTTTTTATCTGGTACAGCCATTATCAATAGAATGGATATAAATGACAATTCCTTTCTCCCTCTCTCTCTCTCCTTTCCTCCCCTCTCCCCTGTCGCCATCCTCTCCTGCTCTACTCCCCTTGTTCCCCTCACCTCTCCTCCCCCTTCCCTCACCTCTCCCCCCCCTCTTCCCCTGACACTCTCCTTACTCCCCACTTTCCTCTCCCTATTCGCCTCCTCGTCCTTCCCTACCCCCTATCATTCCCTCTCCTCTCCCCTCCCCCTTCCCTACCCCTTCCTTTCCTCTGCCTCCCCCTTCCCTACTGTGGTCTGAATCCAGTCGATCAGGTTACGTCACGGGAGAGGGGGGGCGGCGTAAGTTCATAACACCTCGGGTAAACACACACTCATTCCTCCCGCCTCCCACTGCTCATTCCTTTGCGCTCGCTTCCTCTTAGCTGTCTCGTTCTTATTGTTTTATCGTGTTGTTCGTGTGTTTCATTTTCTGTTATTTCGTGTCTGCTTTTCTATGTTCATTTGTTCCTCTTATTATTATTATGAGTAGTATTGGTAAATAGTAGTAGTAGTAGTAAAATCATCATTATGATTTATCATTATTATTATTATTATCATTGTTGTTGTTATCACAATTATTATTAGTAGCAGCATTATTATTATTATTTTATTCTTATCGTATTTTGACTTTCCTCTCGTGCTTCATTTTGAGCAACAGCCGATAAGGGATTAGGACAAAAAGACGCGGGGCAATTGCTTGGGAATGTCGAAGAGGCCCGGCCCGGCGAGACCTTTTGTGCGCGGGGGATTAGGACATTTGGCCAAGGTGTCTGACTCTTCCAGAAGAGAGATGTGGGGCTGGGTTTCGCCTCGATCCCTCGGTCTCCTTCTCTTTTCGCTCCTCTCTTTCTCTTTCGCTTGTGCTCGGTCTCCCTTTTTCTTTCGCTTTCCTTTGGCGTTTCACTTTCTCTGCTCTCGCCTCTCGTTGTTTTTTGGCTTTGTTTTCCTTTCTCTCTCTCTCTCTCTCTCCTCTCTCTCTCTCTCTCTCTCTCTCTCTCTCTCTCTCTCTCTCTCTCTCTCTCTCTCTCTCTCTCTCTCTCTCTCTCTCTCTCTCTCTCTCTCTCTCTCTCTCCCTCCCTCCCTCCCTCCCTCCCTCCCTCCCTCCCTCCCTCCCCTCCCTCCTTCCCCCTCACCTTCCCCTTTCCCCCTCCCCTCCCCCTCTCAATCAAACCCTCCTTCCCTCCCTCTCATTCTTTTCATCTCACTCTCGCTCCTTCCCTTTCTGCTTCTCTCCTTCCTACCCTCTCCATTTCTCTTTCCCTCTTTTCCTTCTTCCTCTCTCATATCAAAAGAAAACAGATCAGTCAGTCGTTGATCCTTCAGTCTGCCGGACAGTCACTTGCTCTGCCAGTTAGTTTGGTCAGTCATTGATCTGGCCGACAGCTGGTCAGTTATTGATCGGTTGAGTCGGATGTTCGGGGCATTCAGTCGGATGGGTGAATTTCCCGACGACCCAGCAGGGGGGGGGGGGTCGGGGGAGGAAGGGCCGTTCGAGCCATCTGCCTCCGCCGTCGTCGGGGCCGCCTTGGGGTCGGCTCGAGGGGCTGGCTCGCCCCCGTGCTCGCAAGCGCCTCTGGCTCTGCCGGCGGGGGCGTCGGGAAGCTGCGTCCGGGTCGCTGGCGTCGTTGTTGTTGTTTGTTGGTGGTGGTGGTATTATTTTTAGCCTTGTTTTTGTACGTTTGTTTTTTATGCCGCTGGTGTGTTTTCCCTTGAAAATGGTATGTCTGTATTATTGTTTTTTTTACGGCACTGTTATTTTTATAGTCCTTAATATTTTTTCATGAAAAAAGAAAAACAGCAACACCACCAAACAGATGTAACAAAACACAAAGTCAACCGCTATAAAACAGAAATAGATGTTGAAAAAAAAACGAAAGCAACAGTAAAAAAAAAAAAAAAAAAAAAAGAGCATCAGTAGTAACAACAACAGGGGGAGGGTTTGCAGGGCGGGACGGCAGGGGGTTTAGCAAAGGGGGACTTCGCGAAGGGGAAAAGGGTCCGTGAGTGCCTGTGGAAGGGATTTCCGCGGGCGCCGCCGACTTGCAACTTCTGCGTTGGTTCTTGACTTTTATTTATATTTGTTGATTGATTTGTGTGT
>NC_051402.1:4434496-4451996 GCF_015228065.2 Penaeus monodon
GATGTCTGCCCCCCCCCCTCCGCCCTCCTCTTGCTTCTCCCCCCCCCTCCTCCTTCCCGGTATCTTCTAATTCCTTCCTATCTACTTCTCGCTTTCTCTCCCCCTCTCCTCTTTGCTTGCCACCTTGCTATCTCCTCTTACCTCCCTTTCTCCTTCCCTTTCTTCGCCCCCACTACCTCCGTCTTCTCATCCCCGCTTCCCTTCCATCTTCCATTCCCTTCCCCTTTACCTTCCTCCACCCCCCCCCCTCCCACCTCCTCTTCCGAGCTCCGCAATTGAAACTCCTTGAAAGGCAGCCGAAGGATCTCGCAAAAAGAAGGCGATAACCAGGAATTGTCCGGCGAAGGGAGACAGGCATACTGCGGGAGATTAAGGGAAGGAGAGACGGAAGGTGGCGAAGACGGACACGGAATTAGGAGACGAAGACGGACACGGAAGTAGATGGGGACAGACATGAGGAAATAGAGGCTGGAAATAGACACTCGGACAAGCGCAGACACAGAAGCAGACAGACAAAGGGCGAATAAGGGAGAGAGAAATATATGATAATTGAATGCATGGATGTAGTTGTTTATCCAAGATAGTTACCAGAGCAAACAATATTCTGTGTATTCAAAGGCGAACCGAAACTGTACAGTTTGGTGCTTCATTTCCTACCTTTTTGTACCTTTTTTTGTTTTCCATTCTTAGGTGTTTCCTTCTTTCTTTCCCTTTTCTTTTCACTTAATATTTTTCATTATTTCATGCCCCCCCCCTCCCCCTAAAAATAATAATAATTAAAAAAATCATCATTTTTTTTTCATTTACGTCTTTTTTCCCTCTCAGTCTTTATACTTTCCACACCTACGCAAGAAATAAGAAAGTGATCTTTCTTTTTTTTTTTGCCTGTCTGTCACTCTTCCTTCCTCTCTTTCTCTCTCTTTCTTTCTTTTTCTGTTTCTCTCTCTCTTTCCTTCCCTCCTTCCCTCCATTTCCCTCTTCCTCCTCCCTTCTCTCTTCCCCCTTCTCCCTCCTCCCCTCTCTCTTCCCCCTTCTCATTCCCTTCCTCCCTTCCGTCTCCCCCTTCTACTTTCTTCCTTCTTCCCCCCTTCCCCCTCCCCTCCCTCCTTCCCCCCTCCTTCCCCCCTCCCCTCCCTTCTTTCCCCCTCCCCTCCCTCCTTCCCCCCTCCCCTCCCTCCTCCCCTCCCCTCCCCTCCCCTCCCTCCTTCCCCCTCCCCTCCCTCCTTTCCCCCTCCCCTCTTCTCTTCGATCCCGCCCTTATCACCAAAAATGACGCGGCGCGAAGCAAGGAGACGTTGACGATGACGTGCAACGCGAATCCTCCGTGAATGTCAGACGATTACAGCCGAGCCAGGCATCCAGCCGAGGCGGATGGGCTGGGGGGGAGGGGGGGAAAGTGGCGGGGAGTGGAGGGAGGAAGGAGGAGGGAGGGAAGGAGGGAGGGAGGGAAGGAGGGAAGGAGAGAGGGACAGGGGACGTAGGGGGTAGAGGGAAGGAGATGAAAGGCAAGGGGGCAGTAGAAAAGATGGAGGGGGAGGCGGAGGAGAGGTGAATGGAGGGAGGGAATACTAAGTGGAGGAAGGGGGGAGTGGGAAGAGGGAGGAGGGAGGAGGGAGGAGGGAGGAGGGAGGGAAGAGTTAGAAGGTTGGAGGGTGACAGCGGAATGGGGGGGGGGGAGTTAGGGGGAAAGCGTTATTTGTATATTTGATTTTTTTTATGACATAGCATTTGCTTTTATTATTATCATTGTTATTGATTCTGCTGTTGACATTGATTTTGTTGTTGAGTTTTTCACTATTATTGTTTGATTATTATCATCGTTGTTTTATTTATTTAACATTTCTTTATCTTCACTATTAGTGTTATTCGTTTTTGTTATTATCATTATCATTAATGAAAATGTAACACCTATCTTTGGATTTATATCCTGTAGATTTATGAATGATTTTATTAATTTATTTTGTTTTTGTTTTTGATAAAGGAGAGTGCACTGAACAGGAATGTTATATCAACCTTTTTAATAAGCATCGTTGTGTTATTAGTGTTAATTACACGAGCGCCTCATCATGAAATCTGGCATGTTCTTCATCAGCAAGTCTCCCTGAGTTTTTATATATATATATCTGGTAGTATCATGAGAATGCTAATTTTATTGCTATTCGTGGTATTATAATTCTTTTTTGGTTTTAAAGTTTTTGTGTCATTGTTGCTGTTGGTATGGACATTATTGCATATTATTTTCATATGCTGGATTTTAATTAGGTATGTTGTTGTTTGTTACATTTTTTTTTTTTAATAATCGTTATTATCATCGGCGATTTTTGTAAGTCGGTCTTTTTTTATTTGTTTATAAATTTGTTTGGGGAATGGATGCTTCTAACTACGGAAGTCTGCATTTGTATTTGACGCTAATATTTCAGTAAGTTATTATTCATCATTATTATTACTATGGACAGTATTTTTTGTTTAGCTTTTGTTTTTGTATTATACTCGCTTTATTATCACTCGGCAACTCCAGTACCAATATCATCGCGACGACAGACTACATTTCCATCACAAAAAGTGGGACAACTTCGCACCACCACGCTGCTTATACTTGCAACCCCCCCCCCCCACTACCATTTCGTCTCTATCTTTTCTTTTTTTTTCTCTCCCTCCTACCACCCCTTCCCCTCCTCTCCATTTCTTCCTGCCTTCTCTTCCCTTCAATCATCCTTCTATCTCCCCATCCCCTCTCTTCCCTCACTCTGTCATTCCTCCTTCTTCCCCCTCTCCCTACCTCCCACATCGTCTTCCCCATCCCCATCCTCACACTTCCTCAATCCCCCCTCCCCCTCCCTCCTCCCCTTCCCCTCCCTCCTCCCCCTCCTCTCCCCCCAGCCCCCGAGCATCACGCCGCTCATCTCATCCGCTTGAGGGAGGAGATAAGGAGGCTGTGAGGGACTGCGCCCCACCTGCTCAGCGCTCTCGAAAGGCCGCCGGGTCACGCACGCACGCACGCACGAACCGACGTGCCTCTTACGTGTACTGCACGCAAGCGGGGAGGGAACAGTCATGCAACGTGCTTGCATTGTGTCGGCTGTTTTGTTGGGAATAGATTACTGCTGTTATGCTTTTTCATTAAAAAGAAATATATTTTTTTGTTTTTGTTGTTGTTGTTCTTCTTCTTATTCTTATTATTATAATATTAATATTAATATAATCATTATTATTATTAAGAATATTATTATTATTGATATTATTATTATTATTATTATTATTATTATTGTTATTATTATTATTATTATTTTATTATTATTATTATTATTATTATTATTATTATTATTATTATTATTATTATTATTATTATTATTATTATTATTATTATTATTATTATTATTATTATTATTATTATTATTATTGTTATTATTATTATTATTGTTATTAATCATCATCATCAGCAGCAGCAGCAGCAGTCATCAACATTTTGTTGTTCTAGTTTTTATTATTATTATTACTGTTATGAAAATGACAACGATGAGAACAGTAAAAATAATATTTCAACTACTACTACTACTACTACTACTACTCCTCTCCTCTCCTCCTCCTCCTCCTACTACTACTACTACTACTACTACTACTATACTCCTCCTCCTCCTCCTACTACTACTACTACTACTACTACTACTACATAACTATTATTACTACTACTACTACTATAACTATTACTACTACTACTACTACTACTACAGCTACTACTCCAACTGTTTTTCTTGTTGTTATTATTATTTCTTGTGGGTATTGTTTTTATTTATTATTTAATATCTTCCATAATTTTTTTCTGTCATAGATTGTCGCATGATCACTGTCTTCATATTGCTCAAATTCTTGCATTATTCTGCTATTGCTGTTAATACGATACTCTTCCTCACCTTCATCACCATCGCCGTCCCCTATAATTTCCCTTCATTATGATTTTCAATCCTTCTCGTTCCCGTTGCTATTATAATTAATTGCAGTCCTATCTTGGATAAATAGAACGTGGGGGGTTCGGCGGAGGGGGGAAAGGGGGAGGGGGTGAAATGGGCCTATAATGGAAGCTTTGGTCGTTTCCCAGGCGGACAGTGTCGTTAATATGGCCACAATGGGATGTGAGGAAAATCCGATTTGCTATTTTTCTGGGTAAGGGGAAGGGGGGAGGGGGAAGGGGAAGGGGAAGAGGGAGTAGGGAGTATGGTGGAGGAAGGAGGGGGGGAAATAGGGAGGAGGGGTGGAGGGGATGATAGGGAAGAAGGGGGGAGCAGTGGGGAGATAGGTAGAGGCAGAGAGTAAAGGGAAAGGGGCTGGGATAAATGGGTAAGGGAAGGGAGGAGAGAGGAAAGGGGAAAGGAAAGGGGGAAGTGGGGGAGGACTGGACAGGAGGAAGGGAGGCGGCAGTAAAGGGGAACAAGGAATGAAGAGGAAGAGGTGGATATACTTTTTGTTTATATTTTAGTTTTTTTTTAAAGATGGGGGGGGGGGGGCTTGTGAGTGATTGTGCAGGAATGCATTTTTCAGGCGTAAAGGCGGGAGAGCAAGGAGACGAGACGGAGTTATAAAGAAATAGTAATAAAATGAGAGGCAGAGGCAGAAAATAGTAAGATAATTGCGAGGCAGAGGAAGAAGAGGAAAATCGTTAAAATGTGAGGCGACCAAGAATTTTCATTATTTGTAATGCAGTTTAGATAAAAAGGATAAGTAGAAAATACAGGCAAAGAAGAAGAAGAAGAAGAAGAAGAAGAAATAAAACTTAAAAGTTAAAAAATCATTAACAATAAAAAGAATAAACAGTAACAAAATAAGCATTACGGTAGATAACCCAAGACAAGTAATCTCGCTTGGCACTCGTGTTCGCCGCTCGGAATGGCTCTCGAACAAGGCACTCGGGCAGACGGCGAGGAGGGAGGGAGGGAGAGAGGGAGGGGGGAAGGGAGAGAAGGAGGGAGGAAGGGAGAGAGGGAGGGAAGGAAGAAGAGAAGGAGGGAAGGAAGGAGGGAGGAGGAAAGAAAGGAGAAGGATGGGAGGGGAGGGATGAAGAAGGGATGGAAGGAAGAAGAAGGAGAGGGAATGAAGGAGGAATAGAAGGTGAGGGAGGAAAAAGGGATATAGGAAGGAGAGAGAGAAGGGAATGAAGGGAAAAGAAGCGATGAAGAAGGAGGGAAGGGAGGGATAGGAGGGGAAGGGAGGAGAATAGACAGATATTTTCGTTCTAGAGGAGGAGAAGAGGAGGGGAAGGAAGAAGGAAGGAAGGAGAAGAAAGGAGAAGGAGGGAGAAATACAAAAATATTTTCTTTCGTTTCTTTTAGGTAGAAGGAAGGAAGGAGGATCGGATTCGCGGACGGGAGGAAAGTGAGGTGAGGGAGGAGAAATTAGAAAGTTTGCGTCTAGTGGTTTAGAAGTGGGATGGAAGTGGGATGGCGAGGTGAGTGGGAGAGAGGAAGGGTGGGCGGAGGAAAGGGAGGAGGGAGGAATAAAGGAGAGGTGATGGTCTGTTATCATGAGGTTAAAAATTTGATTAAGGAGATGCGACGGCAGGAGGGTTACAGGAGATCTGTTAAGGAGCACATCACAGCGCAACGACACACAGACACGAGCACAGACAGCACACGCACGAACACGCACACGCCACAAGACACCACACACACACCGACACACACACACACACACACACACACACACACACACACGCACACACACGGAATTACTGGGATAGTAAGTGTACTTCTATTATCAGTGATATCGGAGCACAGAGAAAAGCGAGAGAACCGGAAGAAGGAATGAGAGGGAAGAAGCATACCAGACTGATGAAAATGGGAATGGAAGTGAGAACTATGCTGTGTGGGTGATGGTAGAGGAGAGTGAAGTGAGGAGTGAAGATAAAGAAGGTAGGAGAGGAATGAGGAGAGAAGACAAACGGTGAGACGGAACGAGACGGATAATCTGGACCGACTCTTGGTGTGTCACGTCTTACGACCGGCGGAAGCCTCGTCCCCATCTCTCTCTCTCTCTCTCTCTCCTCTCTCTCTCTCTCTCTTCTCTCTCCTCTCCTTCCTCTCCTCTCCTCTCTCCTCTCTCTCACACTCTTCTCTCTCTCCTCCTCCCTCCCTCTCCCCTCTCTCTCTCCTCTCCTCTCTCCCTTCTCTCCTCTCTCCCTCTCTCTCTCTCTCTCTCTCCTCTCTCTCTCTTCCTCTCTCCCTCTCTCTCTCTTCCTCTCTCTCTCTCTCTCTCTCTCTCTCCTCTCTCTCTCCTCCTCTCCTCCTCTCTCTCTCATCCTCCTCCTCCCTCTGCCTCTCTCTCTCTTCTCTCTTTCCCCTCTCTCTCTCTCCTCTCTCCTCTCTCTCTCTCTCTTCTCTCTCTCTCCTCTCTCTCTCTTCTCTCTCTTCTTCCCTCTCTCCTTCTCTCTCTTCTCTTTCTCTTCTTCTTCTCTCTTCTCCTCTTCTTCTTATCGTCTTCTCCTTCCTTCCTCGTCTTCACTCCCCCCCCCCCCTTCTCCTCCCTTCTTCCTCCCTCTCTCCTTTTTTCTTTCACGTGAGCTTATGGCAATATAATGACGTCTGATTGAATCCTTATTTTCTCTGTCTCTGCATCTCATCCATCTACCTACGTTGGATGAAATAAGAGGGAATTGGGGTTTTCCATCCTGTATTTAATTATGGCGTGTGAGCGGGGAGTGAGCGGAGCGAATGCATAGATCAGTAAGGGCGGAGTAGGTTGAAAGGCGTCTGATGAACTGCTGCCCTCGGCTGGCGAGGGCTGAAGGAGGGAGGTTGGGGAGGGGGGGGGGTGAGAGGGAGGGGAAGGGATGGGGGGGGATTGGAAGATGGGAGAATGATGTGCTGAGTCAGCGTCTTGTTTACGAGATCTTTTTTTGTTGTTGTTGTTGTGACGGATGTTTTTTTTCTGTCTCGTTAGGTTCATTCTGGTGCTTTGTTGTATGTCTTTTTTTTGTGTGTGGTACTCTCGGTCTTCTCTCTCTCTCGCTTCTCTCTCTCTCTCTCTCTCTCTCTCTCTCTCTCTCTCTCTCTCTCTCTCTCTCTCTCTCTCTCTCTCTCTCTCTCTCTCCATCTTTCTCGCTCCCTCTCCGTCTTTCTCGCTCCCTCCTTCCCTCTGCTCTTCTCCTCTCCCTCTTCCCTCTCTTCCTCCTTCCCACATTCCCTCTCTCTCCCTCTTCCTCGTCCTCCTCCATCTCTCGCCCTCCCCCTCACATCTTTTTCTTTCATCCCTCTTTCCCTTTATCCTCCTCTCTTTCTTTTTCGTGTAGTATGGAATGCATGCACCGATGTATGTGGAAGCCCAGTTGGAAATCTTTAGTGTTACAGGCGGAGCTACAGAGAAAGAAAAAAATCCCAAAAGTCTATAT
Source organism: Penaeus monodon (assembly GCF_015228065.2). Classification (NCBI taxonomy): domain Eukaryota; kingdom Metazoa; phylum Arthropoda; class Malacostraca; order Decapoda; family Penaeidae; genus Penaeus; species Penaeus monodon. The sequence goes on from NC_051402.1 coordinate 4,441,875, forward strand.
TTAGCAAGTATTTTGCGTCTTGCTGTTCGAGTCGACGTGAAGAACAGCTGTCCATTGTGCACGTGTGGTTGGCATCTGTTCTCATCCTGCGACGTGGATTTGTCACCCGACGGATACCCGATTCGGATGTGACGAGAGCGGCGGGTCGTGGTTACCGTACCCGAGTGTTGTGGTGGCGGATGGGTGGGGTGGGGGGCGGGGGTGCCAGATGTGCGACGCGAGGGTGAGTCCGGGAGGGGGGCCGACTTCTCTGTATAGGTTGTTGCGAAGGAGGGGAGGGAGGGAGGGAGGGAGGAGGGGGGTAGGGTTTTTGTTATTCGTTTATGTATTTGCGTTTTTTTTTTTTTTTTTTTTTTTTGTCTTTTTTCCTTATTTTTTTTTTTCTCTCCTGCGTTGTCCTTGCATGCATACTGTGAATAAGAAGAGGAACAAGTAATAAGAAATGAAAAAATAGAAAGACGATGAAGGAAGGAAAATAAAAGTTCTCCAGAATAGCACCATGCGAAGGCGGATGCCGTGAGAAGGGAGCAACTGATAAAAGGCAGGAGAAGGACATAATTGCGATAAGAGAATTATGCCATGAAGAGCCAGTTCAACGGCCCTGGCGGTACTGGGCAACAGTGACGATGCAGTAGCTGGGGGGAGGAGGAGGAGGTGATAAACGAGGGGAGAAAGGGAAGGCTGAAGAGAAGAGAAGCATAGGGAGAAGATAAAGAACAGTAAGGAGGAGAGGAAGGAGTGTAAGGGAGGTAATAATTATAAAGTGTTCTTTTTTTTAGGCAGAAGAGAAAAGGGAAGAGGGAAGAAAAATAACTCGTGGGAGAAGACGCACAGTAATGATAAGACGAAGGAGAGGAGGAAGAGGAGAGCGAAGAAGAGTTGGTGGTGTTGTCTTTTCACCGCGTTCGTCATCCTACACATGCCCGGACGGCCACCCACGCGCCCGCCTTAAACGACCCTCATGTCTTTTTTCTCTTTCTTTATTCGCGTCTTTTTATTTCTCATTCCTTTCTTCCCTCCTTTTTTTTCATTTATCCAATATCTTGCCTTTTTCATATATATCCCTTTGTTTTATCTTTTGCCCGTCTTTCCCATCTCTATCTTATTGCGCCTCTCTTCCACCCCCTCCATCCTTTTGGCATTCGATATCCTCTCCTCTTCCTTCTGTTCCTCCTCCTCCTCCTCCTCCTCCTCCTCCTCCTCCTCCTCCTCCTCCTCCTCCTCCTCCTCCTCCTCCTCCTCCTCCTCCTCCTCCTCCTCCTCTCTCTCTTCCTATCCTTTCTCCTCCTCTTCCTCGCCCATCTCCCCCTCCTCCTCCTCCTCCTTCTAGTTGGCTGGCGGCTAATTGCGGGTCCCCAGAGAGGGGTAATGGCCTTGTAAGTGAACTACAGTGCCGCCGCTCTCGCTCTGTTCCTCCCTCCATCCCCCCCTCCCTCTTGCCCTTCCGCACACATCCCCCCCCATTCTCTCTGACTCCTCTTACCCACCCTGCCTCTCCTCCTCTCTCTTACCCTTCTCATCCTCTCTCTTTCTTGCCCTGCTCACCTTCCCTCTCCCCCTTCCGTCCGCCCTCCCTCACCGTCCAGCTGGCCACCACCGGCCACGGAGGGTGATGCTCCTTCCTCTCCCTTATGTAAGAGGGTAGGGTGTTGTTGGGGCCAGGGTTAGATCTCGCTGGGTAAGGGCTGTTTGGGGTTGGGTAAGGGTAGGTTAAGGGATTATATAAAGAGGGAGAGGAGGGTGAGGACGAGAGAGAGAGAGAGAGAGAGAGAGAGAGAGAGAGAGAGAGAGAGAGAGAGAGAGAGAGAGAGAGAGAGAGAGAGAGAGAGAGAGAGAGAGAGAGAAAGGGGGAGGGGTAAGACCAAGAAGAAAAAAAGTTGAGGAGAGGGAAACCAGTGAAACTAAAGTGAGTTTGAGATCGAACGAAAGAGGGAAGGGCGAAGGGAGAGAGTGTAAAGGAAGACGGGTAATAAAGAAAGGCGGAGGAGGAGTGGGAGCAGAGGACATCCACGTGGTGAGACTGTTAGGCTCCTGGACACTTGCGCGCGGATGACATCACCGCCAGGAGGGTTGCAGTTGCACACACAAACACACACGCACACAAACACGAACGCAATCACGGACATGCACATTTATACGTACATAGACACAAAAAGAAAGGTAAACAAGTACACATGCACATACACCCACACATATACACGAACATAAACACAAACATAAAAAAAACACACGCAAGCAGATGCAATTGTAAAAAAATGCACGCAATCAAACGCACACACGCACGCATGACTCGCATCCTTCCCTTTTGTTCTCCCTGTTGTTGGCGATTCTGCCTCTTATTGTCTTGTCTTGCGGTTTGGCTTTCCCGGCATTTCTCTTCCTCTTCGTATCTTTACTTGCCTAATTATGTTTTCGGGGGTAATTCTTATTTTGGGGTGGTTTTATATATATATATATATATATATATATATATATTATATATATATATATATATATAATATATTATATATAATATATATTATATATATTTATTTTTTTTTTTTTTTTTTTTTTTTTTTGTTTTTTTTTTTTTTTTTTGTTGTGTGTGTTTGTGTGTGTGTGTGTGTGTGTGTGTGTGTGTGTGTGTGTGTGTGTGTGTGTGTGTGTGGAAGGGAGATGAGTGAGATGAAGGGGAAAGAAGAGAGGGGAGAATGGAGTGATGACGGAGGAAAGGTGATGATAGGAAAGGACCTATTTCATAAGATACAACATATACGTATGTGTTGTAGTGTTTACAACAATCGTCTTTTACACAATTTCTTAAATTACATACGAAATCACTCCTCTTGTGACATTTCCCACGGCAGATAATGATTTCAGAAATGATTAAACATTAGTGAATTGCGAACTCCTCTTTCTCGAAAAAAAACACTTACTAACACAGAACTTTCGCATTTAAATAGCAAGCGTAAATGTTAGGGTGAGAAAATTATCTGTTTGATCGTCATCCATAAAAAGTAATATTAATAATAAAAAATAATAAATGAAAAATAAAAATAAAAACAGAAAATTACAGAAATCCACAGCCGTAGAAAGACAGAGATAAACAGACACACAGCCAGAAAAAGATAGAAACAGACAGAGAAAGACAGAGAGACATAGACACAACCAGAGAAAGACAAAACACACAGCCAGAAAAAGACAAACACACAGCCAGAGGAAGACAGGCACACAGCCAGAGAAAGACAGAAACAAACAGAGAAAGACAGAACACAACCAGAGAAAGACAGGCACACAGCCAGAGAAAAACAGACACAGCCAGAGAAAGACAGACACACAGCCAGAGAAAAACAGAAACAAACAGAGAAAGACAAACAAGCGCCGTTGCCGCTGTCCCTGCTCCCTCTCTCCGCTCCCCAGTACTTTTATAGAAGTCGGTAACTGTGACTGAGACACACATAAAAAGATTGAATGTAATTTGTGCGGACAATTGGTCAAACAGTGAGGCAAGCAGGAAAGAAAGGAGGGAAGGCAAAAAAGACACGCATGCAAGCAGGCAGGAAGGCAAGCAATTAGGATGGCGGGAGAGAGAGAGATGGAGAGAGGGAGAGAAAGGGGGAGGAAGAGAAGGAGAGAGGAGAGAGGGAGAGAAAGGAAGAGAAGGAGAGAGGAAGAGAAAGGAGGGAGGGGGCGAGGGGGAGAAGGAGAGAGGGTGAGAAAGTGGGGAGGGAGAAAGAAAGAGGGAAATAAGAGAAAAGGGACGATAGAAAAGAGTGATATATATATATATATATATATAATATATTATATTATATATATTATTATATATATATATTATATATAATTATTATATATATACACATTAAAAGAGAGAGAGAGAGAGAGAGAGAGAGAGAGAAGAGAGAGAGGAGAGAGAGAGAGAGAGAGAGAGAGAGAGAGAGAGAGAGAGAGAGAGAGAGAGAGAGAGAGAGAGAGAGAGAGAGCGCCAACCAGTGTGAGAAACAGAAAGGAAGAGAACAGACAAGCAAGCCATTGGAGCTGAATGACCGCCCTTACTTAGCTGCCAGGCAAGCAAGCAAGCAGAGAGAGATAGCCACATTGGTTGACAGCCACGCTCGGTCCGTTGGTGGACGAATATACTTCGTAATAGCGTTACAACCTCAAGAAAACAGGATTAACCCGCACTGGAATTCTGTTTACTCCGCTCCGCAAAATCACGGGCCCGTGTATTCTTTCCTGTCTTTTATTTCTTTTGTTTTCGCGCTGTTTCTCATGTCTTTTCTTTGTTTTCTCTTTTGTATCCTTTGCTTCCTCTTTATGTGTTGTATTCACGTTTTTTTTTCGTCTCTCTTGTTTCTATTTTGTCTCTCTTTTGTCATTTCCTCTTTTCTCTTGCTTTTAATTTCTTTATCTTGTTTTGATTTTCTGTTTTTTCCTTTTGTCTTTTCGTTTTGATTTGTCTTATTTTTTTAACAGTTTTCTTCTTTTCTCTTCAATTTATTTTTATCCCTCGTTTGTGTTTCCTATTTCTCGCTTTGTTTTTTTTTTTCATTTCTCTTTTTGGCGAGGTTGTCAGCGTCCGGGAGGGAATTAGGAAATGGATGGCCGCTTTTATTCTATGTAAAGGTTGAAGTTTATGAAGTTAGGACTTGGCCGAGTGATTAGTGTGTCTGCGTGTTTGTTGCGACGGTGGTTACTTCGCTGTTTTGTTTGTTTGTTGTTGCTTTTTTATTCTTTTTTTTCCTCGTTCGTCTGTTGTTATTGTTTCTTCTCTATTCTCTTTTACTTCCGTAGCCTCCGATTTCCTCCGGGATGTAATTTTTATTTCTCTTCTGCTTTTGTCCTTGTGTCTTATTGCCTGCTTTATCTCCTTGTCTCGTCCAATTTTGCTTTTTATCTCTCCTCTTCTGTCCTGTCTTTCTTTTACCTTTTCATTTTCCTCACATCTTATTAACTTTCTCGTCTCATTATCGTCTTACAATTTTTCTGTCGAAAAGATGCCCCAAGTTCCATTATTTTAGTTCGACTATTGTTGTTTTTGATATTATTGTTGTTGTTGTTACTATTATTATTTATTATCATTATTATTATTATCATCATTATTTATTATCATTATTATTATTATTACTATTATTATTATTATTATTATTATTATTATTATTATTATTATCATTATTATTATTATTATTACTATTGTAGTTATCATTATGAGGACAGACAGACAGACAGACAGACAGACAGACAGACAGACAGACAGACAGACAGACAGACAGACAGACAGACAGGGAAGCAGAGAGGGGGAAGCCCAGAGCGCGAGAGGCGAGAGAGCCAAAGGTTGCGACGCCAGAGGTGTGGGTTTTAAGGGGCGCGCGAAACAAAATGCCCGAGAGGCGAAGAAAGGAGTTCGGGGGCTGGCGAAGGCGTGTTGTTTTAGTGCCTTTAAGTACAATGAGAGGAGGGAAGGGTTTTATTTTTTTTGGGTTTACTTATTGAGAAAGAGGTGAAAATGGCTCGCGATAAAGAGCGATGCAAAAGTTCGGGGAGGGGTGACTTTGAATGGTTGTGATTTTTGGTGAAAAATGGAGCGTGTTGTTTATGGTTCATTGGTAATGATGATTATATGATGGGCATAATAACAACGTGAATGATAAAATTGGCTTAATAATTATAATAATGATAAAAATGATAATATATATAATTATGATGAGAATGACAGTAATCATTATCATCATCATCGACATTTTCATTATTATTATTATTATTATTATTATTATTATTATTATTATTATTATTATTATTATTATTGTTATTATTATTGTTATTGTTATTATTATTATTATCATTATTATTATTATACCTACTGTTACTAATATTACTACTACTCTAATAATGATAATAATAATGATGATAATAATAATAATGATAATCTTGTTGCTGTTTGTTGTTATTAGTGTTGTTATCACGATCATTATCTTTGGCAGTCGTTTTCCTGGTTTCCATATTGCCCTTCCCTTCCTTTTTATCTTTTTTTTTCTTCTCTTTTGCTATTTCCGATTGTAAAGTTATCCCCTTCGCTTAATCTCGTCGTGATTATCCTTTATTATCTCTTCAGTCGTCCTCTCGCGCCGGCTGCTTGGGGTTTCTCAATTTGCAGTTTTTTATTATTTTATTTTCTGTCTCCCCCTCTCTTTTTCTCTCTTTTGTTTAAAGTGCTGTTTTTTCCCCAATTTTGCTTCTTTTTTTTCTTTTCTTTTTTCTTTTACTGGCTGTTCTGACTCTCTCTCTCTCTCTCTCTCTCTCTCTCTCTCTCTCTCTCTCCTCCTCTCTCTCTCTCTCTCTCTCTCTCTCTCTCTCTCTCTCTCTCTCTCTCTCTCTCTCTCTCTCTCTCTCTCTCTCTCTCTCTCTCTCCTCTCTCTCTCTCTCTCTCTCTCTCTCTCACTTTTATTCCCCCTTTTGTAGCCAAAGACCTCATAGTTCCCTATCATTCTCAACATGATTATATGATTCATAATTGCCCTTCTCTCTCGCCCGTACTCGGTCCCTCACCGCCGCTTGTTATATGGTTCCCCTTACCTGTCGCCATCATGTCTGTTCTTCGCTCCCTAATTCTCTCTCTCTCCTCCTCTCTTTCTTTCTCTCTTTCTTTCTCTCTCTCTTTCTCTCTTTCTTTCTCTCTTCTCTTTCTCTCTCTCTCTCTCTCTCTCTCTCTCTCTCTCTCTCTCTCTCTCTCTCTCTCTCTCTCTCTCTCTCTCTCTCTCTCCCTCTCCTCTCTCTCTCTCTCCTCTCTCTCTCTCTCTCTCCTCTCTTCTCATTCTTCTCTCTCACTTTCTCTGCTACCTCGCTTCTCTCTCCTCTCCTCTTCCGACTCTGTCCTTTTCTTGTCGTCTGCTCTTTCTCTCCCCTTGTTTATTTCCTTTCCTTGCTCGTCCCCTCTTCCAGCCAACCCTCTTTTAATAAGGTGGTATTTAGTCATCTTTTTTTCTTTCTTTCTTCTTCTTTCGCTTCCCCTTTGATTTTTCGATTTTGATTCCTGCAGTGGTTTACCGTCCTCTCCTCGATTCCCTCTTTCTTTATCACAAACTTTACTGTTTACCCTCTGACACTCTCTACACCCTCTCTCGCTCGTCTCACTACCTTTCCTCTCCTCTCTTCGCTTCTCCTCTCCTCTCCCGCCTCTCCTCTCCTCTCCTCTCTCTCCTCGCCTTCCTCTCCTCTCCTCTCCTCTCCTCTCCTCTCCTCTCCTCTCTTCTCCTCGCCCTCTCCTCTCCTCTCTTCTCCTCGCCTCTCCTCTCCTCTCCTCTCCTCTCCTCTCCTTTCCTCTGCTCTTATTCGTAGAGAGAGAGAGAGAGAGAGAGAGAGAGAGAGAGAGAGAGAGAGAGAGAGAGAGAGAGAGAGAGAGAGAGAGAGAGAGAGAGAGAGAGAGAAGGGTGGGAGGAATAAGGGACCGAGGTGAATTTTAGTGTAATTCAAGAAACAGTTATTATCTCCTCTGTTTATTTGCCCTTTCTTTCTCCCCTATTGCCCTTCTCTTTCTTCTTACCTGAAAGGAGAAACCAGAAAGGGTGAAAGGTAAAGGAAAATAGCGAACGAAAGGAGATGAAAAAGAAAGAAAGAGGAAGGCACCATAATTTAGTTGTGATCATTAGTGAAGTCATTAGGAGGTAGCAAAGGGTTAAAGGGGGGGGGAGGGGGAGGTAAGAGATGAGTGGGGGGACGAAGCACTTATTCACAGATGGGAAAGGAGAGAGAAGAGGAGAAGAGAGGAGAGGAGAGAAGAGGAGAGGAGAGAAGAGGAGAGGAGAGAAGAGAAGAGAAGAGAATAGGAGAGAAGAGGAGAGAAAGAGAAGAGAAAGAGAAAAAGAGAAGAGAAACAGAGAACAGGAGTTAAAGGCACAGCGTACGCAAGAGGCGGCATAGCGACAGAAGAGAGAACTGGAAGAAGAAAGTGAGAAAGGAAAGGGAACGAAATCAGAGGCAGAGAGAGCTACCCATAAACAGACAGAAAAATAAATAAATAAATGAAAAATAAGGCGGTGAATTCATTGAGAGGGGCGCATTTAGGCTCACCCTTTCACCCTTAATTGTAAAATAATCAACATAGTTTGACAAGAAGGAAAAAGGGAAATTGTTTGGGAGTTACATGACGCTACTGCTTCGTGGCATGTCAAGGGGACGTTCCAAGACCCGGAGAATTGCTGCTGCTTCCTCCACGTGGATCCAGTCGTTCCTTCTCCTTTTTCCTTGGCTCTCCTCTTCCACCGCCCCTCCTGCTGTAAGTTTACTTCCGCCGCCGCCACGCCACTTTTCTTCCATTTTCTTCTTTTCCTGCTCCTTCTCCTGCTCCTGCTCCTCCTGCTCCTGCTTCCTGCTCCGACTCCCGTTCTGCTTCTCTTCATCTAAGTCCGCCTCTTCTATCTCCTCTTCCTGCTCCTTCTCCTCTTCCTCTTCCTCTTCCTCTTCCTCTTCCTCTTCCTCCTCTTCCTCTTCCTTCTCCTCCTCCTCTTCTTCCTTTCTCCTCCTCCTCCTCCTCCTCCTCCTCCTCCTCCTCCTCCTCCTCCTCCTCCTCCTCCTCCTCCTCTATCGGCACTTCCACCTCCTCCCGGGACTTACAGCCTTAAGGGGAGGGGGTGGTGTAGGTACACAGGCCTGTGCAGTTTAAAGGGGAAATGAGGAATACAGAGGATGAGACAATCACAGAGAAACAGGGACAGAGACGGAGAAAGGGATAGACAGAGACAGGGATAGACAGGGACAGGGACAGACACAGACAGGGACAGACACAGACAGGGACAGACAGACAGACGAAAAGACAAAAAGAAGCAGAGACAGAGAGGCAGAGAAAGAAACAGTGACAGAGACAGAGAGAATAACAGAAGGAAACAGTGACGGAAACAAGCAGAGAAAGATAAAGAAAAAGTGACGGAGATAGAGAGACAGACAGAAGAAAACAGAGACAGCGAGGGATGTAAAGAAACAGAGAAAGAAAGCAGAGAGAGGCAGAAAGCCAGAGAGGTAAACGAACAAAAGATTTCAGGGATGATTTAGTAAAGAGGAAGAGAACTAGAGATAAACCAAAATTAAAGTGTAATTGGCGATGATTGAAGTGTTCCTGAAGGAGAGTGATCACATGCCCGCGCGGACTCTGCAAATAGACCTTAGGCCTAGTCATTATTTCCATTTGAATCAAGTTTTGAAACTTTCCACACATTCTCTTTCTTTCTTTCTCTCTTTCTCTCTCTCTCTCTCTCTCTCTCTCTCTCTCTCTCTCTCTCTCTCTCTCTCTCTCTCTCTCTCTCTCTCTCTCTCTCTCTCTCTCTCTCTTCTCTCCCTCCTTTCCCTCCCTCCTCCTCCCTCCCTCCCTCCCTCCCTCTCTCTCCTCTCTCCTCTCCCTCTCCCTCTCCCTCCCTCTCCCTTCCTCCCTCCCTCTCTCTCACCATCTTTCTTTTCATTTGACAATTTCGTTCAATTTACGTTTTTTTTTTTTTTTTTTTTCTCCTTTCTTTTTTTCGTCTTCCTTCTCGACGTGAAAATGTGTCGCCAGATATTCACAGGGCGTAGAAGTTCGCTAGTCTATGGTCGCCCTCTTCTGTCCTTTATTTGTGTGTGTTGTATATCTCCTTCTCCCTCCTTGTTCGTTATTAGGCTTTCGTATATCTCCTTCTCCTTCTCTTTTTCTCATTTTGTGCGTTCCTCCCCTCATCGATTAATTTCTTTAGGCTACATTTAACTCCCTTCTGGTATCCGTTCCCTTTCCTTATTTTCTAGTTTTATTTCATTTTATTTTTGTCCCGGCTTTATCCTCTTTCATTCGTTCTCTATGTCTCTTTTTTCTCTCTCTCTCTCTCTCTCTCTCTCTCTCTCTCTCTCTCTCTCTCTCTCTCTCTCTCTCTCTTCTTCTCTCTCTCTCTCCTCTCTCTCTTCTCTTATTCTTTTTTCTCTTCTCCTTCTTCTTCATCTTTTCCTCTCTGTCTTTCTCTCTCTTCCACTCTTCGTTTCTCTTTCCTCTCTCTTCTCTCTCTATTTTCTCCTCCTCTTTCTCTCTCACCCTCCTCCTTCCCTCCACTCCTCCCTACCCTCCTCCCTCCCTTCCTCTCCTCTTCTTTCTCCTCCTCCTCTCTCCTCTCTCTCTCTCCTTCCTATTTC
>NC_051402.1:4454496-4461490 GCF_015228065.2 Penaeus monodon
GCATTCTATATCTCTGCGTGCGTATATGCCCGCGCATTCTTTATCTGTACGCGAGGGTCCTTCCCCCTCCGCCATCCTCCCTCTCGCTGTACTGATTTTGCGAAATTGCATTGTAGCCGAAGGCGCTGTCCTTCCTCAGATGAATGAAATGGAGCGTGCGTAAGGCGACCGAAAATATGCTCCCGAGCCTCATCCAGCTGCCATATAAATGTCTGTTGTGATGGGTTGAGGGGATGAACCTGACGCTCCATCTCTCTCTCGCTATTGTATATGCTTTTTATCTGTTTTTTTCTTTTTTTCCTATCCTGTATTTTGTTGTTTTCTGCCTTTTATTTGTCATTCGTTGGGCGTATCTGTCTTTCCTTTATTTTCTCTCATTCTCTATCTTTATTATTATTTTTTCATTGCCTTCGATTGGTCCGTTTCACTGTTCTCTTTACATGTTTTGTCATGTTTTATGTCCTATTTTCTCCTTTTTCTTTCTTCCTTTTGTCTTCCTTTTTGTTCCTATGATTGAGAGATTTTATGCGTCTCTGCGCTCTCTTAGAATTAAAAGTAGGATAATCTAGGAAAATAATATTAACGGATAGAACTCTTCAAGAAAATGTAAATAAAAGATAGGACACGTCTAGCAAATAAAATAAGTCTACGCGCCAAGAGAGTCGTAGGTGCAAAACGGAAAATGGAACTACAAGAAAAATCTTCGGTGTTTCTCTCCAGCCTTGATTCGCGTCGACCGAGGTGAGCGCGGGCGTGGGCGGCGCCGAAGCCACGTGGCAGGTGCCTCATCAGTGGCAGTCAGTGGCGCGGTGCCGGTAATGGCGGCGTTATTTAATTCCGTGGGATATTGTTTAGGCTTCAGAGGGAGAGTTAGATGAAAGCGCCTTTTGTGTATATACTTATTTATTTTTTCCCCTGTTCTGTTTGGTGCAGTGTTGTGATGGTTCTTTTTGTTTGGGCTGTCTGTTTGCTTTTTCCTCCTATCTCTCTCTCTCTCTCTCTCTCTCTCTCTCTCTCTCTCTCTCTCTCTCTCTCTCTCTCTCTCTCTCTCTCTCTCTCTCTCTCTCTCTCTCTCTCTTTTCCTTTCGTTATGCCCCTAAGAGTCTTCTCTTAGAGATTCCAAAACCTTCACTTAAAGGCGTGTGCATCAATAATGAAGAGGGTTGCTCTACTAATTATACAGGTAATGAGCTACTGCCTCAGGTGTGGTTGCTTGTGGATGTATTTGTTTATGTGTGCGGCAGAGAGAGAGAGAGAGAGAGAGAGAGAGAGAGAGAGAGAGAGAGAGAGAGAGAGAGAGAGAGAGAGAGAGAGAGGAGAGAGAGAGAGAGGAGAGAAGAGAGAGAGAGAGAGAGAGAGTGAGAGAGAGAGGAGAGATAGAGAGTGGGGGGACTGTCGACCTATGTATGCTTGGGTGCCCGTCTGCGTGCATATGTGTTTGCATTGTACGCGTGTCTGGCACCGTGCACGCGCGTGTGAATGGTGGTAAGTTGGCAAGCGAAAGGCAGTTGTCTCAGAGCCAGGGGGGAGCGGAGTGGACGGGAGGAGGGACGGGGGGTGGGGGTGACAGGGCGAGGATGATGAATAGGAATGGCTCGGCGAGCTGGCAGAAAAGGGCGCCTTGTCGAGGAGCCCAAGCTAGATAGGCGGGGTGGGCGGGCTCTGCGAGGACGCGGGCGGCGTGCAATGGATGGATGTTGTGCCGCCCTCACCCATCCGGAATGTTGAGTGACGGTGGGGAGTGGGTGGGGAGATCTCCCTAGGGAGAGGGCCAAAGGGAGGAGGGGGAGGGGGCGGCCGGAGAGGTGGGGGGTATTGATCGTGGAGGCCAACCACCACCACCAACGCTGCCACCAACTTCCTCCTCCTCCTCCTTTTCCTTCTCTTCTTCCTTCTTTTCCTCCTGCTCTTACTCCCCACCTTGTTTGTTTTCTTCCTCTTCCACCGCGTTTGCCTCTTTTCCGTCTTTTCCTTCGGCGAAAGGCCCTTGCGCAGAGCCGAGAATCCCCGGAGCGGTATCCGTCCTAAGCCAAATGTTCGTGTATTAACTCGACGTAAAAGTGACTCGATAACTTGGTGGTTTTTAGTAATTGTGTCAGATGTTTCTCTCGCCACAACCTCGTCCTCCTTTTCTTTTTTTCTCTCTCTCTTAAGCTCTCGCCAACATCACCACCGTCTCCTCCTCCTCCTCCTCCTTCTCCCTCCTCCTCCTCCTCCTCCTCCTCCTCCTCCTCCTCCTCCTCCTCCTCCTCCTCCTCTCCTCCTCTCTCTCTCATCCTCCTCTCTCTTTTCCCCCCTTTCTCTCCTACCGCTTCTTTTTCTCTCTGGTCCTCACATTTCCCTTCCTCTTCTCCTCCTCCATTTCCTTCTCCTCCTCCCCCTCCTCCTCCTCCTCCCCCTCCTCCTCCTCCTCCTCCTCCTCCTCCTCCTCCTCCTCCTCCTCCTCCTTCTTCTCCTAGTCCTCGTCCTTGACCTCTTCCTCCATCCCTCTTTCTTGACCTCTTCCTCCATCCACATCTCAGCCTCTTGGTGCTCCTCCTGCAGCTACACCGTCAGTAACCACAAATAACCACCCCTTCTCCCCCCGCCCCCCTCACACCTCCCCCCTTCCCCCTCACACCTCCCCCTCATCCTTCCCCCTCACACCTCCCCCCTCCCCCTCATCCTTCCCCCTCACACCTCCCCGTCACTACCCCTTTACTCCCAGCTTCCCCCTCTCTTCGCCCGCCTTTCGTCAGGCACTCTTCTTGTCCACGTCCCTTGCTGGTTTCTCTTCGTTTTTCTTGACCTTATTATGTTTCTCCTTCCCGAATTTCGTCTTCGCACTACTATACGATCTCCTCTTATTTCTTCCTCTCTTGTCGCCTTCATCTCCCTTTGGTATTTTTCTTTTCCCCAGTCCCATTCTCTCGTCCTCCTCCCCTTCCCATGCCATCCCGTTCCTTGCACTCTCTCTCCTGTCCTCTCCACCCTTGTCCTTTCACTCTCTCCTCCTCCTCTCCACCCTTGTCCTTTCACTCCCTTACCCCTTCCGTAGGCTTCCCTACCTCCTATTGTCTCCCCCTCCCCTCCTCCTCTCCTGCTCCCCTCCGCCCCCCCTCCCCCTGTCCACTCTCCTTCCCATTGCCCTCTCCGTCTGCCCCCACTTCCTCTTCCCCTCCCCTTCTCCCCCTCACTTCTCTCCCTCGCCCCCCCCCCCCCAGTGCCGGTCACTTCACTGGCCCCTGATGACGCCATGATGAGAGAAGCCGATTTATTTTTAACTTTCCCGTGCAACATAACGCTGGCTTGATTTGCATACCTACGCTTACAGGCCAGTAACGCGCCGCTACCACCGCTACGTCAGCCACCGCTACCATGACTCCAGTCTCCTCTTTGTGTCTCCCTCTCCTCTCCTTCCTCTTCTCACTCTCCTTCCTCTTCTCACTCTCCTTCCTCTTCTTCCTTCCTTCTTCTACTTCCTCTTCTTCCTCTCCATCCCATCCTTTCTCTCTGGTCGTGTTGTTTTTTTCTCCCTCTCTTTCTCCAATTTTACTGATTAGTCCCTGTGTCGTTTTCTTCCCCCTTCCTAACCCCATCCAACCCCCTCTTTTCTTTCCACCTCTCTGCTTATTCTTCCCCTCTCATTTTCTCTCTCTTTTTTTCACTTTATCTCCCCCATCTCATCCATGAGAACTTTCCAGAAATAGCTATATATCCCCACTCCCAATAAAGCTAAACCCGCGCTCGCTCCCAACCCAGCTGGCTCCAGCGCACCGGGAGTTTCTAACACACCATACTACCCCCTTATCCCCCCTCCCCCTCCTCCCGTCTCCCTTTCCTATCTATTTCCGATTTTTTTCCCTTTTTCCCCTCACTTGTTTTTTTTTCTTTTTTTTTATACTCCACTACCTGCTTCCCCACCATATACGCACCACGGTAACTTTAAACAGCCGTCCTCCCCACCCTGGCCATGTACTCCTGGCCAGCAGCGGCACGGTTACTCCAGTAGACCAGTTCTGGGCTTTAAAGTTCAGTATTCACTGGCCACGAGACCCGGTCTGCCTCCGCCTCGGTCGCTCGGCCCCGCTTGCATGGCCCCGATGGTTCCCTTCGGCTGCTTGCGGGTCTCGCTCGGGATTGGCTCTGGCGCCCTGTCGGCCCCTCTCGCTTTTGTTTTGGAGATGATATTCTTTGCAGTTGTTTTAGGGGTTTTTTTTTGTTTATTCCTTTGTTTAGGGGGCTTTTGGTGGTATGGGAGCTGGGCATTAGTTCGATTTTTGTTGTTTTTGTTGTTTTTCCCTTATTTCCTATGTTGGGTAATTTTTTTTTTTTACTTGTTCGCTTTCTTTCCGATTTTATCCCATTTTCTTGTAATTATCCGCTGTTTCTAATGATCAGATCTCTTATACTTTCTTCAAACTCCCGATTATTACTATTCCATCATTTATCGTTTTTTTTTCTTCAAATTCTGCTCCATCTTCTATATATTTTACACGCTCTCCTTTCCAATCTTCTTTTCTAGCTCATTATTTTTCCCCTTTCTTCCCCTTTCTTTCTGTTCACTCTTGTTATCCATCCTATGAAAAGAAAAAAGAAAAAAACAGGTTTCTTCAGAGATCTCTGATTAATCGGTAAATAGCAAAGCAAAAAGTGTCGAACCAATAAACTTACATATTGTCAGTCATTTAATTTCTATCTATTTTGTTTCAATTTTTTACCTTTGTGTATCTATATCTGTCTAAATGTGTGTGTGTGTGTGTTATATATATATATATATATATATATATATATATATATATATATATATATATATATATATATATATATATATATATATATATATATTATATATCACATGCACGCGCACTCGCACACGCACACGCACATGCACACGCGCACGCGCACGCGCACGCGCGCACACACACTCACACACTCACACACACACACACACACACACACACACACACACACACACACACACACACACACACACACACACACACACACACACACACACACACACACACACACACACACACACACACACAGACTACTACTACTACAACTACTACTACTACTACTACTACTACTACTACTACTACTACTACTACTACTACTACTACTACTACTACTACTACTACTACTACTACTATTATTATTACTACTATTACTACTACTATTACTACTACTACTATTATTATTATTATTATTATTATTATTATTATTATTATTACTACTACTACTATTACTACTACTACTACTACTACTAGTACTACTGCTGCTACTGCTACTACTACTACTGCGGATAAGGATAATAGTAATGATGATGGTGGTGATGATGATGATGACGATAATAATGATGATAGTATCAAACAATTAGAGTAGTGTATATACATTCTCAGTTTAGCCAAGTAGATGATACAAAGGTCATCACACTCTTTAAAGTTGGTGTTAAGTACACACTAGTTGTTGCGTCGTGCGTTATGAATCCAGCTGTTAGGTTTGTGTGTGTTGTTTGTGTGTGTGCGTGGTTTAGTTATGTGTGTGTGTGTGTGTGTGTGTGTGTGTGTGTGTGTGTGTGTGTAGGTATATATGTATAAGTGTATGTGTATGTGTTCGTATCCGTCTGTCTGTTTGTGTTTAATTCGCGGCCTGTTACGGAAGCTTTGACCAGGATCATTGGGTAAGGAGATTAGCCGAAGACAAAGGAAGTTCGCCATAGTTAACACAGAGGAAGTTAGGTAGGGCTTGTCTCCTCAGGCTGGGGTTTGGGGTGTGACTGGTAAGGTGGCGTCCAGCTGATTAGGAATGGCTAATTGGCAGCTGGCGGGGAGCTCAGTGTCATTATTTTTGCTGTATATATGTGTGTGTGCAGTTTGGGAGGTTAAGTTGGGCGAAATTGGGGTGTAAAATAAATAGGAAAATACGAGCATTTCAGGAAATGGAGGAAAGAGAGTAAGGGGACTGAGATGTCGAGATGAACTGAGAAAGAAAAAGAAAAAAAAAACAGTAGTAAGTTAGACAAAAGAAGAGCGAGTTGGAGAATAAGCGGGATGAGGTGGGAGAGAATGAGGGAGAAAGTGGAACGAGATGGATTGAAGTTAAAAAAAGTACAGAAATAGAAGATGAATATGAGTAGAAGGAAGGGACGGGAGGAGGAAGAGGAGGACAGGAGGAAGATAGGAAGCAACAGTGCAGTTCGTGACCAAGCGAACAGCGGGGATGATGCCTTAGCAACGAAACAACATGAGCCACTGCACATTTCTCCTCTCTCTCTCTCTCTCTCTCTCTCTCTCTCTCTCTCTCTCTCTCTCTCTCTCTCTCTCTCTCTCTCTCTCTCTCTCTCTCTCTCTCTCTCTCTCTCTCTCTCTCTTTATCTCTCTTTCTCTTTCTCTTTCTTTTGCTTTATCTCTCTCTTTCTCTTTCTTTTACCCTTTCCTTTTCTTTCATTTCTCTTCCTCTTATCGTTCTTTTAACTCCTCGTCCCTTCGATCCACCTCCCCCCCCCTCAATCTCATGATCCATGATCACGTGCTCATGGTTTCTGAGGCTTTGTAAACACTGTCACGTTTACCCGCTTATGCGAAAAGAGGAAGGAGTGGGGGGTGAGAATAAAGGAGGGATTGAGAGAGGAATGGAAGAGGGAAGGAGGAAGGGAGAAACGAAAGAGGGATAGGGAGAGCGAAGAGGGAAAGGAGAAACGAGAAAGAGGGCATTGGGAAGAAGGCGAAGTCAGCAGACTGATGGTGTGAGAGGACAGAGGGAGGAAGGAAGGAGGATATTGAGAAATAAATGAATAGATAAAGAGGGAAGGAAATAGAGAGGGGAGAGAGCGAGGGAGAGGGAGATAGAGAGGGAGAGGGAGAAGAAAATAAAGATGGGAGAGTGAGATAGAGAAGGTAGAAAGCGAGGGAGAGGAAGAGAGAGGGAGACAGAGAGGGAGAAAGAGAAGGGAGAGAGCGAGGGAGAGTGAGATAGAGAAGGGAGAGAGCGAGGGAGAGGAAGATAGAGA
>NC_051402.1:4461590-4481590 GCF_015228065.2 Penaeus monodon
ACACCCAAAAATCTCCCACGAAAGTCTAAAAGAAAAGCATGATACAATAACTAAGAATAGATCAATTGTGAGGTCTGCAATCTCCTTGATATTGCCAAATACGATAAACTCTATTTTTTCTTGCTTGCGTGGGAAAGGATATCAATTTGAATTCTTATTTGATGTTCGAACCAACACGATATCGCTGACGCAGGAGAGGTGGCCTGAGGCGAAGTCGTCGTCGGGAGTACCATTCTCGCCCGTCCCCATGACCAGATGTTTCCATGGCGAGTACTTTGAACTCCTTGAGAATCGGTTGAGTGCAATTCACTAAAGATTTAGTACTAGTGACACAACAATGAATATGTGAATTTTAAGAATGGCCATAACGATGATACGATTAATATTATTTTTAAAAAAATAGGGTGACTTCTCGCTGCGAAACGCTGCTGATATATTCCAAACATAAAATATAATAAAAGCATCAGAAACATCAGAAACGACAGAATACTAATAGTTGGAGCAGTAATCAAGTAACAACTACCGGAGTAATTGCAATGTCTAGAATATTTTCAGTAATAATATCAGCAACAGAAGCTAAAGTGAGGGTGCTGGTAAAAGCAGAAGCAGCATTAGTAGAAGTACAGCTGCTGACGAGGACATTAGGGTAAAGGCACGAAGCGATCAGGACAAGGAAGAGATGCAAAAGGGGAGAGCAGCGATTGGGTATAAAATGCAAGACAAAGGGAGGAGCGCAGGCTCGCAGGCTAACCAATCAGGTGTGAGCTGAGAGACTGTCCAATAACCGTCAGCGAGTAATTTCGGCTCGGAGGAAGTCACGGTGGCGCACGGTCGGGCGAGGTCCAGGCCATAAAACTCTACGGTGTAGCGCTGCCGCGTTTAACTACCGCGCAGCAAATAACGAAGTGAACCTGGATTTCTCATGTGGAAATATGCAACCCTGCACATTAACAATCATTGCCTTGAAACTATCGGTATGTAACAACAGCCATCTCGAATCCTTTCTTCTTTATTCGAACTTCATTGCAACGGTCTAATGAATCCCGCGCTGTTAATAAAAGAAATATGGGCGAGTAGAAGTAAAAAAGGGGAAAATGAAAGCCAAAGGAGAATCCGCCATTGCACAAGAAGCGAAAGGAGAGAGAAAGGAGAAAGGCACGAAGCATAAATAAGGAAATGAAAGACGAAGAGAATTGACAGAAACGCGAGGACGAGAAAAGAAGGCAGCAGAAAAACATTTCACAGCAGGTTACAAGGACGTCATGTTACATGTCAGAACATACTGCAGACGTAAGGCGACGCACTTCCTGTAATATCTTACAATGTCGTTATACCCAACCCTCCCAATGCAAAACGAAGGCTTACACTCTGGCACTTGTGAAAACGCTTGCTTACCTATCAGAATATCCAAAAACATACGTTCCTAAAAAAAAAATGTCCTGCTAATTCAGCAGCTTTCTAATTACGAGGAAATTTAATTTCATAATCAAATCTCAAGAGCAGTTTCAAAGTTCATACAAAACTCATTATACCTAAATGAAGAGATATCGTCATGGAAACCAAAACGCATTAATTAAAAAGTTCTATTCTCCGAACCACAAAGAGAACATAAACTTCCATGATCAACAGCGTTTGATGAACAATTCAATGTTCAAGGAAAGACATGACGTTGCAATGCAACCGCTTGAACGGGAGAGAGATAGAGAAAGAAAAAACATTAAAGATGTAAGAACAGGAAAAAAATAAGTCTAATTTCCTACCTCCTCGCATTCCCGACATCCAACGAATACCAGATGAATCCTCTTTGCACCCCCCAGCAAACCTCCAACCTTTATTTCTTCAACCTAAACTCTAAAATAAATAAATAAATAAATGTGTATGTATGTGTATGTGTTTCATAAAAAAAATAAAACACATTGCACCTACCCTATGCCCCGATCGTGCCCGCTCGCCCCTCCTCGCCGCCCCATTCACAACAACTCCCGCAAGGAACAGCGTCACACGCCAGCGAAATCCACGTCACAAATCCCCCAACACGTAATATCCTATTCAGGACACACCGCGCGCTCAATTCCACGAAAGATTAGGCTTGATTCCCGGAATTCCGAGCGCGCTTTCCGAAGAGCCTGGCGAGCTAATTGCCATTTCAGGAATGCTCTCTCTACACTTTCATGGCGAAGGAAGTAGCGGACGCCGTAACTCAAGCGAGCGCAAGGCCTGGTCGTGTCAGCTCCTCATGATGGAAGTAACACTGCCGCTTGGTGCCGCTGACGCCTGGGTTCGCTTCTCTTATCAACAGGGACGAATGTCTGCCACCGGATCCACGCGATCATGCGAGTCCGGCGCGGAAGAATGTTAACCGGATAAAACGGGCAACGAGGCTCGGATAACAACGGTCTAAAATCAGCTCCGCCTGTCGCCGTCTCCAGTGTCCTACGGCTTCTCTTCTTTCTCTCCCCTTCACCCCTTCGTCTTTTCATCGACGAAGACACGCACCCGCCTTCGTCACAAGCTAACATTTCCCTTCCCTTCCCATTCCATTCAATGAAAAACTAGTGCGCGGCAGCCAGCAAGCACGGTAAGACACGCAGGCTTCAGCTACGGACGACGGGGGCAAAAGTCAAGAGCTCATAAAAGGGGGGAGGGGGAGGAATAAGTGATGCGATGGGACGTGGGGGGAGCGACCCAAGGGCTACGTGGAAATAGGTCATCCCAGGTCATGCAAGCACCTACCTGTTACATGCAAGACGAAGCCTCTAGACCCTGCACCTACGCCGGGATCGGAAGCAATCAGCGATATTGACCTGCAAGGCTTTCCTCCTCCTCCTCCTCCTCCTCCTCCTCCCTTCTTCCTACCACCGCTCCTTTCTCTACCCCTCCTCACCACCAACCCCTTTCTCTACCCCCTCCCGACCACCATCCCTTCCCCACTCTTCCCCACCCTCGCCCCCTCCTCTACCCCTACCCCCTCCCTCTCGTCCAGCATGGTATGCTTCGTCCGAGAACAATGCCGACAAGATTGCAGGGCCGCCCAGACTGGTCCCCACGAAAAAATGGTAAAATGTCCAAGGGGACGCTCATACAAAAGGGAGAAGAAGAGGAGGAGGAAGAAGAAGGAGAAGGAGAAGGACGAGAAGAAGAAGAAGAAGAAGAAGAAGAAGAAGAAGAAAGAAGAAGAAGAAGAAGAAGAAGAAGAAGAAGAAGAAAAAGAAGAAGAAGGAGGAGGAGGAGGAAGACGAGGTGGAAGATTAGGAGAGGAGGCAAAAAAGAAAGACAATAATAAATAAGAAAATGACGAAGGAAGGGAGAGGACCAGGGCGGAGAGGAAGAAATATGGAGGAGGAAGAGGAGAAAGAAGAAGAAGAAGAAGAAGAAGAAGAAATAACGGTGGAGGAGACTGAGGAAAAAGAAAGGAAGGGGAAATACGAAAGAAGAAGGAAAAGATGATGAAAAAAGGAGGAAGAGGAGGCAAAAAGAAAAAGATGGGAAGACCCAAGTAAAACAAAACACGAACACAAAAGACAACCGTTTTTATCATGTTAATCACATCAACACGACTGGCCGCCCACTGAGCCTGGAACCGCCACAATTAGCATAAAGTTCACCAGACCAAATACGCCGAAACGAAATTAAAAACAAAATGAGACAAAGAGATAAACGGAGACCGAGAGAAATGCCGAGAGCAGTGGCGGCGTTAATGTCCTCAGCTGGGAATCAAGTGCTGAGATTCCTCACTGGAGAGTTATCAGGTCACGTAACACCTTCCAGAGCAGTCATTACGCAGCCTCAGACGAGGTCACGCTCAGAAAAGGGGAGGATCATCTTGCCCCTCTTGATCCTCGTTCATCCCCTTTTCTCCTCTCCCTGTACGCGTGTGTGTGTGTGTTTCTCCTCTCCCTGTACGTATGTGTATACACACACACACACACACACACCACACACACACACACACACACACACACACACACACATATATATATATATATATATATATATATATATATATATATATATATATATACATATACTATTATATACATATACATACACATACATACATATATATACATATACATATACATACACACACATACATACATAAACACACACACAAACACACACAACACACATACACACACATAAACACACACCACACACACTCACACCAACCCCACCACACCCCACACACACACACACCCCACACACACACCACACACACAAAACCCACACCACACACACACACACACACACACACACAACACACACACACACCACAACACACAAACACACACACACACATTATATAATATATATATATATATATATATTAAAATATATTTTATAATAGTATATATAATATATGTATATATTATATATATATAATTTTATAATATATAATTATTATATATTTATTTTAATCAATATATAAAAATATAATATATATATATATTATAAATATATTATTCTATATATATAGCTATACTAATTATCATATAATTTATTATTATATATATAATTATATTATATATTATATATTAATAATATATATCTAAAATCATAATATATTTAATTATCTATTATACATATATATTATATATCTATTATTATATATAATATTATATATATAATATATACATATATATATATAAAATATATATATATATTATATAAATTTCATAATACACATATATACTACTACTAATATATATAATACTATACATCTCATATCTATATAATATATTTCATACATAATACTAATACATAACATAACAACATACAAATACATACATACATAAAATACATATACTTCATACATACATATACATAAATAACATACACAAAACCCTCAAACAATATAATATATTACATATACATAAAATACATCTAATTAATATATATATATATATATATATAATAACTCCTCAAATAAATTAAAAAAATATTTCCTATCCAAAAAAACCTAAACAACCATGAAATTATCTAATCTACCTAATATGGTTAGTCATTAATAAAGAAAATAAAATATATTGAAAAATATAGTCCATGACATAAATTCAATTATCAAAATTGCTTAGGTCAAAAACATGAAATAAAGTCAAATCAGTAATGAACTATGCCATTATAATAGTAATCTCTTTGAATAAATTGTTATTGAAGTATAAATTTGGTATAGGAAATTGTTTTCTTAATTGGATTGTTTATGTGATAAATTCATCTATGACATATATAAATTAGAATATATAAATCTTATTGAATAAAAATATATGTAGACCTAAAAAAGGGAGAGGTTGGGTTTATAATATGGGGTGGTGTTGTGTGGTGGTGGGTGGTGTTGGTGTGTTTTTTGTGGTGTGTGTGTGTGTGGTGTGTTGTTGGTGTGTTTGTGTGGGGATATATATATCATTATAATTAATAAAAGATATATAGTAAATTTCTTATTATATTATATATATTATAATAATAAATATATTTTATATAATATATTATAATATATTGATTTATGTTATTATATTATAATAATATTATATTATATAATATTATAATATTTATATATATATATATCTATATAATAATATAATCAATATAATATAATAAATCTATAATATCAAATACTACTCATACATTATCTTATAGTATTATATATATTATATATTCTCCTATTATACTCTATATTTAAATACTAGTTTTTTTTTAAAAAAAAAAATAACCCCACCCCACACACACCACAAAAAAACCCACCACCAGCCCCAACCCCAAAAAAAAACATCAAAAGACAACCCTTTTACACAAGCCTGACGTAACCTCCTTGAGGTCCCATGAGCGTAGAACGTTTGCTCTGGAATCCAGGTGGGGGAATGCCCTTATTCCTAGGGGCAACTTTCTTCCATAGCGAATTTCATCAGGCTATCCCTGCTGTTACCCAAGCGGGGAATTTTCGTACACGCATCTTGGTGGCTCTCTAATGGCCATTTTTCCCCCAATTCACCCCCCGTTTATATCATCCCCATTTCTTGTTTTTAATTTTCTGTTTTGCTGTGTTTTGCTGGTAATTTTTGGTTATAGTTTTGTGTGTCGTTTTATGGTCTTTTATTATAGTATTTTATATTATATATTATGATTATTATATCATATATATTAATAATGTGTGTTTGGGTTTGGGTTTTTTGTTGTGTTGTGTTTTGTGTTGTGTGGTGTTGTTGTTGTGTTGTTTGTTATGTTTATATTTATTATATGTATTTTATATTATATATTTATATTTTTATTTTTTATGTGTATTTTAGTTTTATGTATGTATTGTATACTTGTATTATGTATTTACTTTTATGTATTTTATTCTATTATTATTTATGTATTTGTAGTAGGTATATATTAATTCTATTATATTATATTATTTTTATTATTATTTTATATAATTATATGATCCTTTTATAATTATGTATTATATAACTCTTCCCACTTATACTCTGTTTTAGCTATATATATCCTTCTTCTTTATTATATATATTAAATATTATCATATCTGTTCTCTAGATTTTAATATATTCTTTTCTCTTATTCTATTCTTAATTGTCTTCTATATCTATATTAATCCTATATTTATATCTTTTATTAATTTATATTATTCTTCTAATATTTAATTCTTTGTCTATTATTTATATCCCTTTATATATCAATGAAATATTATATTTATTTTATATTTATAATGCATATCTCTCCTATGTTTACATTTTACTCATTTTTCGATGAGTATCTAATATATTTAAAAAATTTTATAAAATTTTTTTAAATAATTTTAAAATAAAAATAAAAATTTTTTTATATAATTTTATTAAATTTTTAAAATTTTTTTATTATTTTAAAAAATTTTTAAAAAAGAAATTTTATTTATTTTTTAAATTTTTATATTTTTAAAAAAAATATATATTTAAAATTTTTCTTAATATTAATATTTATATATTTTATTTTATATTAAAAATTTTTTCTTTATTTAAAAAAATTTTCCCCCCAAAAATTAAAATTAATTTTATAAATTTATTAAATTTTAAATTTTTTTAAATATTTTTTATACATATTTTTTAATTTTAAATTTTTATTTTTTTTGTTTTTTTTTTTTTTTAGTTTTTTTTTTTTTTTGTTTTTTTTTTTTTTTTTTTTTATTTTTTTTATTTTATTTTTTTTTTGGGTGGGTTCTCTTTTTATACTTTATATTTTTTTTTTTTTTATTTTTTTAATCAATTATTTTATTTTTTTAATTTTGTATTTTTTAAAAATTTTTTTCCCTTTTAATATTATATATTTTAATATTATTTTTTTTTTTTTTTTTTTTTTTTTTTTTTGAAAAATAAAAAAAACCCCTTTTTTTTGGGGGGGTGGTTTGGGGGGGGGGGTGGTTTTTGGTGGTTTTTGGGTTTGGGGTTTTGTTTGGGTGTTGTGTGGGGGGGGTTTGTTTTTCGTGGGTTTGGGTTTTTGGTGTTTGGTTTGGGTTTTTTTTGTTTTTTGGTTTTTTGTTTGCGTATTTTTGGTTTTATTTGGTTTTTGTGGGGTTTGGTTTTTGGGGTTTTTTATGTTTTATTAAAAAGTTGTTTTTTGTTTTTAAAAGTTTTTTTTTTTTTTTCCTCTTTTTTTCTTTTTTCCAATTTTTTTTTTTTTTTGGGGTTTTTTGGGGGTTTTTTTTTTTTTTTTTTTTTCCTTAAAGGGGGGCCCCCCCCGCCAAAAAAACGGGGCCATCAAAAAACCTCCCCCTTTTTTTTCCCTCTTCTCTATTCTCTATTTCTCCTAAACTCTCCTTTAAATTTTTCCCCTGGGCTTCCCCCTCTCCCCCTTTCTTTTCCTTTTCTCTTTTCTCTTTTTTTTTTCTTTGTTTTGGGTTTTAAAAACTTTTTTTTTTTTTTCGGTTGGCCGTGGGGGCCATCTGTTGATTGTTCTGGGGGGGGGGGGGGGGCGGGGGTTTTTTTTGGGGGGGTTTTTTTTTTTTTGCCCCCCCTTTTTTAAGTGTGTGTGTACACACGCGTACAGGGAGAGGAGAAAAGGGGATGAACGAGGATCAAGAGGGGCAAGATGATCCTCCCCTTTTCTGAGCGTGACCTCGTCTGAGGCTGCGTAATGACTGCTCTGGAAGGTGTTACGTGACCTGATAACTCTCCAGTGAGGAATCTCAGCACTTGATTCCCAGCTGAGGACATTAACGCCTGCCTCTGCTCTCGGCATTTCTCTCGGTCTCCGTTTATCTCTTTGTCTCATTTTGTTTTTAATTTCGTTTCGGCGTATTTGGTCTGGTGAACTTTATGCTAATTGTGGCGGTTCCAGGCTCACTGGGCGGCCAGTCGTGTTGATGTGATTAACATGATAAAAACGGTTGTCTTTTGTGTTCGTGTTTTGTTTTACTTGGGTCTTCCCATCTTTTCCTTTTTGCCTCCTCCTCCTCCTTTTTTCATCATCTTTTCCTTCTCCTTTCGTATTTCCCCTTCCTTTCTTTTTCCTCAGTCTCCTCCTCCGTTATTTCTTCTTCTTCTTCTTCTTCTTCTTCTTCTTCTTCTTCTTTCTCCTCCATCATTTCTTCCTCTCCGCCCTGGTCCTCTCCCTTCCTTCGTCATTTCCTTATTTATTATTGTCTTTCTTTTTTGCCTCCTCTCCTAATCTTCCACCTCGTCTTCCTCCTCCCTTTTTTCTTCTCTCTTTTTCTTTCTCTTCCTTCTTCTCTTCTTCTTCTTCTTCTTCTTCTTCTTCTTCTTCTTCTTCTTCTTCTCGTCCTTCTCCTTCTCCTTCCTCTTCCTCCTCCTCTTCTTCTCCCTTTTGTATGAGCGTCCCCTTGGACATTTTACCATTTTTTCGTGGGGACCAGTCTGGGCGGCCCTGCAATCTTGTCGGCATTGTTCCCGGACGAAGCATACCATGCTGGACGAGAGGGAGGGGGTGGGGGTAGAGGAGGGGGCGAGGGTGGGGAAGAGTGGGGAAGGGATGGTAGTCGGGAGGGGGTAGAGAAAGGGGTTGGTGGTGAGGAGGGGTAGAGAAAGGAGCGGTGGTAAGAAGAAGGGAGGAGGAGGAGGAGGAGGAAAGCCTTGCAGGTCAATATCGCTGATTGCTTCCGATCCCGGCGTAGGTGCAGGGTCTAGAGGCTTCGTCTTGCATGTAACAGGTAGGTGCTTGCATGACCTGGGATGACCTATTTCCACGTAGCCCTTGGGTCGCTCCCCCCACGTCCCATCGCATCACTTATTCCTCCCCCTCCCCCCTTTTATGAGCTCTTGACTTTTGCCTCCGTCGTCCGTAGCTGAAGCCTGCGTGTCTTACCGTGCTTGCTGGCTGCCGCGCACTAGTTTTTCATTGAATGGAATGGGAAGGGAAGGGAAATGTTAGCTTGTGACGAAGGCGGGTGCGTGTCTTCGTCGATGAGAAGACGAAGGGGTGAAGGGGAGAGAAAGAAGAGAAGCCGTAGGACACTGGAGACGGCGACAGGCGGAGCTGATTTTAGACCGTCGTTATCCGAGCCTCGTTGCCCGTTTTATCCGGTTAACATTCTTCCGCGCCGGACTCGCATGATCGCGTGGATCCGGTGGCAGACATTCGTCCCTGTTGATAAGAGAAGCGAACCCAGGCGTCAGCGGCACCAAGCGGCAGTGTTACTTCCATCATGAGGAGCTGACACGACCAGGCCTTGCGCTCGCTTGAGTTACGGCGTCCGCTACTTCCTTCGCCATGAAAGTGTAGAGAGAGCATTCCTGAAATGGCAATTAGCTCGCCAGGCTCTTCGGAAAGCGCGCTCGGAATTCCGGGAATCAAGCCTAATCTTTCGTGGAATTGAGCGCGCGGTGTGTCCTGAATAGGATATTACGTGTTGGGGGATTTGTGACGTGGATTTCGCTGGCGTGTGACGCTGTTCCTTGCGGGAGTTGTTGTGAATGGGGCGGCGAGGAGGGGCGAGCGGGCACGATCGGGGCATAGGATAAGTGCAATGTGTTTTTTTTTTTTTTATGAAACGCATATACATACATACACACATTTATTTATTTATTTATTTTAGAGTTTAGGTTGAAGAAATAAAGGTTAGAGGTTTGCTGGGGGGTGCAAAGAGGATTCATCTGGTATTCGTTGGATGTCGGGAATGCGAGGAGGTAGGCAATTAGACTTATTTTTTTCCTGTTCTTACATCTTTAATGTTTTTTCTTTCTCTATCTCTCTCCCGTTCAAGCGGTTGCATTGCAACGTCATGTCTTTCCTTGAACATTGAATTGTTCATCAAACGCTGTTGATCATGGAAGTTTATGTTCTCTTTGTGGTTCGGAGAATAGAACTTTTTAATTAATGCGTTTTGGTTTCCATGACGATATCTCTTCATTTAGGTATAATGAGTGTATGAACTTTGAAACTGCTCTTGAGATTTGATTATGAAATTAAATTTCCTCGTAATTAGAAAGCTGCTGAATTAGCAGGACATTTTTTTTTAGGAACGTATGTTTTTGGATATTCTGATAGGTAAGCAAGCGTTTTCACAAGTGCCAGAGTGTAAGCCTTCGTTTTGCATTAGGAGGGTTGGGTATAACGACATTGTAAGATATTACAGGAAGTGCGTCGCCTTACGTTTGCAGTATGTTCTGACATGTAACATGACGTCCTTGTAACCTGCTGTGAAATGTTATTCTGCAGCCTTCTTTTCTCGTCCTCGCGTTTCTGTCAATTCTCTTCGTCTTTCATTTCCTTATTTATACTTCGTGCCTTTCTCCTTTCTCTCTCCTTTCGCTTCTTGTGCAATGGCGGATTCTCCTTTGGCTTTCATTTTCCCCTTTTTTACTTCTACTCGCCCATATTTCTTTTATTAATTAACAGCGCGGGATTCATTAGACCGTTGCAATGAAGTTCGAATAAAGAAGAAAGGATTCGAGATGGCTGTTGTTACATACCGATAGTTTCAAGGCAATGATTGTTAATGTGCAGGGTTGCATATTTCCACATGAGAAATCCAGCTTCACTTCGTTATTTGCTGCGCGGTAGTTAAACGCGGCAGCGCTACACCGTAGAGTTTTACGGCCTGGACCTCGCCCGACCGTGCGCTACCGTGACTTCCTCCGAGCCGAAATTACCCGCTGACGGTTATTGGACAGTCTCTCAGCGCACACCTGATTGGTTAGCCTGCGAGCCTGCGCTCCTCCCTTTGTCTTGCATTTTATACCCAATCGCTGCTCTCCCCTTTTGCATCTCTTCCTTGTCCTGATCGCTTCGTGCCTTTACCCTAATGTCCTCGTCAGCAGCTGTACTTCTACTAATGCTGCTTCTGCTTTTACCAGCACCCTCACTTCAGCTTATGTTGCTGATATTATTACTGAAAATATTCTAGACGTTGCTGTTACTCCGGTAGTTGTTACTTGATTACTGCTCCAACTATTAGTATTCTGTCGTTTCTGATGTTTCTGATGCTTTTATTATATTTTATGTTTGGAATATATCAGCAGCGTTTCGCAGCGAGAAGTCACCCTATTTTTTTAAATAATATTAATCGTATCATCGTTATGGCCATTCTTAAAATCCACATATTCATTGTTGTGTCACTAGTACTAAATCTTTAGTGAATTGCACTCAACCGATTCTCAAGGAGTTCAAAGTACTCGCCATGGAAACATCTGGTCATGGGGACGGGTGAGAATGGTACTCCCGACTTCGACCTCGCCTCAGGCCACCTCTCCTGCGTCAGCGATATCGTGTTGGTTCGAACATCAAATAAGAATTCAAATTGATATCCTTTCCCACGCAAGCAAGAAAAAATAGAGTTTATCGTTTTTGGCAATATCAAGGAGATTGCAGACCTCCATATGCATATTTGATCTTATTCCTTTAGTTATTGTATCAATGCTTTTCTTGGTTAGACCTGTTCGTGGTAGATTTGTGTGTGTGATGTTTAGGTGAGGTATACTGACATTTTTTCCCCGCGGTACTTTTAGTGCTGCGGTGATGTACTTTAGTGATGTTCGCATTATTTCTTCCATTGTTAGTAATATTATTTCTTTTCACAAAACTGCTGTTGTAATACAAACATTTACAGAACTTGTGCTATATAGGCTTGCTTTTAGACAACTCTGCCAGTAGCGCTGCAGCTGTTGCAACTTTAGTGTTACGCTAGTATTACTACACTAGAACTGCCGTATTGATGTTGCTGTTATTGTTTTGGTGTCAAATTACTTCTTTTCTTTTTCTTATCCTTCGTCAAACGTCTTCTCATTTCAAGTCTTTGATTTTTCTTTTCTTTCTTTCTCTCCGTTCTTTTTTCGCTTGCCTCAATTTCCCATTTCTCTGTTTTATTCTCCCACAATTTCTACCGTTTCCTTTTCTTCCCTCCCTTCCGTTTCCCCTTTCTTTCCTTTTTCCCTTTTTTCCTCTTCCTCTTTCCTCTCCGTCTCTCCCTCTACCTCTACCTTACCCCCCTCGCCCCAACCACGCTGGCCCGTTGCATTGATCGACGTGTAGTCCGGGTCTGCTGCCTCCGTGACTCACTCAATTGATAAACAGGTTGGTAGTCCGCCCAGTTTCCCCATTTCACTTAGTACTCTCGGTCTACTGAGTCCTCCCACTCTGCTTAGTTTCCCCAGTCAGCTTAGTTCCTGTAGTCTGCTTAGTCCCCTCAGTCTGCTTTGTCTTTTCAGTCAGCTAAGTCCCCGCAGTCAGTTGAATCCCTCAGTTTAATACACAAAGTCTGCCTAGTCCCCTGAGTCGTCTTTAGTCTCCCCGGTCTGTTTAGTCCCCAATAGTCAGCTTAATCCCCTGAGGCTTCTTCGTCTCCTCAGTTTTCTCAGTCTGCTAAGTCCCCTCAATTAGCTTGGTCCCTAGTCAGCTTAGTCTTAGTCAGTTGTCTTAGTGTCCCCAGTTCCTTCAGTCTGCTTAGTATCCGAATTCAGCTTAGTCCCCTCAGTCTTCTTCGTCCCTTCAGTTTCCTCAGTCTGATTAGTCCCCTCATTCAGCCTAGTCTCCTCAGTCAGCTTAGTGCGCGCATTCTGTATGATTCGCTTACCTCGGCCATTTGGCGCAATTACCTCGTTCCGTGCCTTTCGCCCGCTTGCCCGACCCGCGTAGTTGGCTCGGTCTGCTTCCTCGTGATTAATTTGCATAGTTTGTTGAAGAAGAAGTTAGCGTGCAGCTCACTCCGTTGACGAACTTTGGGTTTTAATATCTTCGTTGGAATGGCATTCGCTTCAGATTTCCTTTTATTATTTTATTGTGTGTATTTTATTGGTTTCTCGGCTTCGTTTGCGTTTTCCATTTCCCGTCTCTCTCTAACGGGTGCGAGATTTAAGAGTAGAATGAATGAATATGAAGAATAAAGAAGCGAAGATAAGGGAAAATGATCGCAAAAAGAAACGGAAAATACTTCGAGGAAATCAAAAGCAATATTTCTTCCACGGTTACAGCTACTGCAATTATTCTTCTTCCTCTAATTCTTCTATTTCTTCTTCTCTTTCTTCGCCATCTTTTCTTCGACAAATCTACAGCTAATATCGCTATTACTGCGGGTGCTTATGATGATGGTGGCGAGGAGAGAATGGCATTGCAAGTGTGCTGTTAGTGGTATTGCTTTTTTTCACTGCTAATGCTTCTACTGATACAATTGCCGAGGCTGATTTTGTTTCTGATACCGGCACCAATTCTCCAGTGTTGTACCACAATTCATTTTCATTGTCAGCATCAATATCATCACCATTATCATCATCATCCCCGTCATTACTACTACTAATACTACTACTTCTACTTTTTTTTTTTCTTCTTCTTCTTCTTCTTCTTCTTCTTCTTCTTCTTCTTCTTCTTTTTCTTCTTCTTCTTCTTCTTCTTCTTCTTCTTCTTCTTCTTCTTCTTCTTCTTCTTCTTCTTCTTCTTCTTCTTCTTCTTCTTCTTTACTACTTTTCCAAATGTTTTTACCATTATGAATCATCTTTTGATATATGGTGATGGTCATGATGATGAAAAAAATAATTGCTCATGTGTTACCGTAATAGTGAAACGGAGAAGTAGAAAAAAAGGAAACAACGAGGGGGGGAGAAAAGAGTAGAGAGAAATAGAAAAAGGAAAAAAAAAGAGAGATTAAAATTGGCATTGTGATAGAATATAAAACTGTGTGTGTGTGTGTGTGTGTGTATGTGTGTGTGTGTGTGTGTGTGTGTGTGTGTGTGTGTGTGTGTGTGTGTGTGTGTGTGTGTGAGTGTGAGTATGAGTGTGTGGCATACAGACAGAGACAGACAGACAAAGATTGACAAACAGAGACAAAGACAGAGATAAAGAGCGAGCGAGAGAGAGAGAAAGCGAGACAGATACCAGGCAAGGTGGGAAGGCAAATGAATTCACAGGGGGGGGATAGGGAACTCGAAAAGGGGGCGAGAGGTGAGGTCGGCTTAATAAGAACCCACCAGCGATGTGCTCGATTTCAAGGATCAGAACTTCAGGAAACATCTCGCAAAGCTCTGGGACGCAAGGCAGGATAGCCCGGAAGGCGTTGCGAAGATTTGCCTGTTTGTTTGCTTGTTTTCGGTGTCATAGCGCCGTGTTGGGGACAGATTTTGTATAATTGTTATGATTGGTTTTGTTATTGTTGTTATCGCTTTTTATTTTTGTTCGTCTTCTTCTTCTTATTATTATTATTATTATTATTATTATTATTTTACTATTATTATTATAGTTATTATTGTTATTATTTTTTATCATCATTGTTATTATTATTAACATTACTACTAATATTGTTGTTGTTGTTGTATTGAAATTGCCATTGTTATTTTGAATTCATCTCCACCCTCTTCATATTCTTATTCTTCTTATTATTATTACCATTACTATTATTATTATTAGTTATTATTCGTACTAGCAGTATCATCGGTATTATTTTTATTGTTATTATTATTATTGTTATGACTGAGTGTAAGCCATTATTAAGAGTTTTAATTGTGACACGCTGCTGATTTTTTTTTTTTTTCGTTTCGCTTACTTTTTTTTTCATTGTACTTTATTGTGATTCGGGGCAACTTGTTGGATTATGAAGGAAAGTTATCGGCGGGGGGGGGGGGGTACCGGAGGGAAGAGGTCGCGTAGGGAAGAGGAGAATGCTGTTGTCGGAATCCGCTGTCGGGATTCGGGAAAAAGTTTTTCTTCCTGGC
The DNA here is from genome assembly GCF_015228065.2 of Penaeus monodon. Taxonomy (NCBI): domain Eukaryota; kingdom Metazoa; phylum Arthropoda; class Malacostraca; order Decapoda; family Penaeidae; genus Penaeus; species Penaeus monodon. Next base: position 4,476,716 of record NC_051402.1, read on the forward strand.
TTGAGTCGAGGGTTAGGTTGATTGTCGTTAAAGGGCTTCGGGCGGGGGAAGTGGGGAGGGGGGGGGGGAGGGGGCTGCGGATGAGGATGAGGATAGGGTGGGGGTAGGATGAGGATGAGGGTGAAGATAGGGTAAGGATGGGTGGGTAGGATGAGGATAGGGGGGGGGTGGCATAGGGATGAGGGTGAGTATGAGGGTAGGATGAGGATGAAGGTAGGGATAGGGTAGGGGTAGAATGAGGATGGGGATGAGGATAAGGATAGGGAAGATGAGGATGAGGGCGTGAGGAAGGAAGGAGGAGATATTAGAAGTTAAGTGTTGAGGATAAGTGAGGTGATGAAGGAGGAAGAGGAATAGGAATAGGAAGGAAAAGGTAAAGGAAGAGAAAGAAGATGAAGAAGGGGGAGGGAGACGAGGGAGGAGGAAGAAAGAGAAGGAAGAGGATCAAGAAGAAGGTGGAGGAGGAGGAGTAAGAAAGAGGAGGAAGAGGAAGAGACAATAAAAAAGGGAGAAGGGAATGTGTAACGCGCAAGAGGCTTGAAAGAAAGGCGGTGGCCGCGAAGTTGATCGAAGTAATATAGCCAAAAAAGGAGGCGAATAAAGCATATACAAAAAAAAGAAGAAGAGAGAGAAAAAACAGTGAAAAATAAAGGTTTCTCTGTCATGAAAATGGCGCGCATGACTCAGACTTCTCTGGGAGTGCAAGTGAACTTTGTGCGCTGGTGAGAGACCTTTGTCATCTCATAGTTTCTGGAATTCCTAGGAAGATGCTTTTATCTTTGCTGGGAGCGGTGGAGAGGGGGAGGGGGAGGGGAAGGAGGGGAGGGAGGGAGAGGAGGAGGGAAAGGAGGGGAGAGAGGGAGAGGAGGAGGGGAAGGAGGGGAGGGAGGGAGAGGAGGAGGGGAAGGAGGGGAGGAATAGAGGGAGAGGAGAGGGGAAGAGGAGAGGAGAGGAGGAGGGAAAGGAGAGGAGGGAGAGGCGAGAGGTGAGGTGAGGTGAGGTGAAGAGAGGTCAGGAGAGGTGAAGAGAAGTGAACGCATACACGGACGCACGCACGTGTACGTGTATGTGTATGTATGCATATTGTATGTATGTATATATGTATGACATGGCATGATGCATGCAGTCCCCCAAAGGCCATCGCGGATAAAACGGCGGACATTATTTGATCGCATGGCGCCCTTTCCCGCGCTCGCCCTTCATTTCCGCCGTTATTCGTCACCCTTACACCGTCACCCCTTTCCCCCACCCTCTCCTCCCCCCTAGTGTGTATGGGAGGAGAAAGGGGGAGAGGAATTTTATTATAGGGTAGTGCAGACCGGAATCCCTTCCTCCCCCACCCTCTTCCCTCTCCCACCCCGAACCCTCTCCCCCTCTCCTTATCCCCTCCCCTCCCCTGCCGCCACGCATTCTTTCCCGTCTCTTTTTCACATTTTTGTTTCCATGTTGTTCATTTTACTTGTTTTCAAATAGAAAATCTTCCAAGTCATAATTTCTTCCTGAAAGTTATGTAAATCAAATACTGTTGCCCATTTTATGTGCTGTGATTATTTCATCATCCTGTGTATGTTCTTTTTCATACCAGTCCACCTTTTTCCTTCTTCTTTTTTACTTTTTAGTTATATTTCTCTCTTTTCTTTTCATTCCATTTCCCTTTTTTTTTTACTTCTGTCATCTTGGTCATTTCCTCATACGACAACATACCCCTCTTTCCTCTTCCTACCCTTTTTATCTGTCTGTTCATTATTAAATTTCATGATACCCATGTAATACCTTCGTGCTTATTCTGCCGGAAACGATACAATTCGCACTGAAGTGGCTCTCAGCTTCCAACCTGATCTAGAACCACTTTCGTAAGAGGCTCAGGGCACCGCCAGGGGACTCTTGCCCGCGGAAGGTTGCAGAAAGTCGCCAAGGAGGTGCCAGTGCCTCTTGCTTGTCGGGATGTAGGAGTGTATGTGTGTGTGTTTGTGTGTGTGTTTGTTCACGTGTAGGCGTAGTGTCTGTGTGTGCATGTGTGTAGGGTGGGTGGTGGTGGAGAGGGCAAGAGTGAGGGAGAAGGAGGGAGTGGGAGAGAATGGAAGTAGGGGTTAGGTAACGACTGAGAGGAGGTAGTGAGGTAGGGGGAAGAAGGAGTGAGGGAAGGAGAAGGAGGAGGGAAGGTATGTTGTAGGGAGTAGGAGTGTAGGGTGGGGAGGAGTAGGGAGTGAGGGAAGGAGTAAGGGAGTGAGGGAAGGAGTAAGGGAGTGAGGGAAGGAGTAAGGGAGTGAGGGAAGGAGTAAGGGAGTGAGGGAAGATAGAGAGAGAGAGGAGAGAAAGAGAGTAAGAGAGAGAGAAGAGATGAGAGAGAGTAGAGAAGGGAGAGTAGGAGTGAGTGAGAGTGGGAGTGAGTGAGAGTGGGAGTGAGTGGAGTGGGAGGAGTGGAGTGAGGAGTGGAGTGGGGAGTGAGTGAGTGGAGTGGGAGTGGGAGTGGGAGTGGGGAGTGGGAGAGGGAGGGGAGAGGGAGAGGGAGAGGGAGAGGGAGAGGGAGAGAGGAGAGAGAGAGAGAGAGAGAGAGAGAGAGAGAGAGAGAGAGAGAGAGAGAGAGATGGGTAGAGGTTAAGAGGAGAGCGGAATGGAAGAAAGTGAAAAGGAGGGAGAAGACCCAGAAGGCAAGACGAGGAAAATGCATAAGTAAGACGGCGGAATAAAGGCAAATTAAGTCAAACAGACAAGGAAGGGAGAAAACCCGAGAAGGAAAAGCGAGGCGGCAAAAGTCAGACCAAAAAACGGGAGGGCAAAGAAGCGACGCAAAGAAGGGACAAGGACTCATACCTCGGGGGAAGAAGAGGCGGAGGAGGGAGGAGGAAAGAGGAAAGAGGAAGGAGGGAAGAAGAAGGATGAGAGACGGAGGAGGAAGGATGAGAGGCGGAGGAGGAAGGGGGAAGGAGGGAGGAGGAGAGGCGGAGGAGGAAGGAGGAAGGAGGGAGGAGGGAGCAGGAGAGGAGGAAGGAGGGAGGAGGAGAGGCGTAGGAGGAAGGAGGAAGAGGGGTCGTGGCGGAGAAAGAACGCGAAGAGGAGAGGAATGGGCGTGTAAAGAATGAGGGATTGTTCGGTGAAGAATGGGGCGGTAAAGAACAGCGATCGCCATAAAGTACGAGAGGGTAAAGAATGGGGAGGAAGAAGAACGCAAGGGGAAGAATGAGGGAGTGATGGGTAAGGCGTGAGGGACTTGAAGGCAGGGCGAAGGGAGGGAGAGGAGGAGGAGCAGGAATACATGGAAGAGCAAAGGGAGAAAGCGGGATAAAGAATCAGGGGAGGAGGAAGATAAAAAGATGGTAAGAAACCTAATGACAAGAAAAAAAAAGAAGAGAAGGATGATGATAAAAGCAGCAAGGAAAGAAAGTGAATAAGAAAAACTGGGTCCAGTGAGTAATTGCGGTTGATTAGAGACAAGAACTAGGGCGAAGGGAAGCACGAGAGGGGGCAAGAAATGGGTAAAAAGTCGGAGAATGGATGGCAAAGGAAGGGATGGATAACGAGAAAAAAATGGATAACAAAGCAAAAGATGAATATAAGGCAAGGGATGAATAACGAGAAAAAAAAACTAAATAATAAAGCAAAGGGTGAATAATAAGGCAAGGGATGGATAACGAGAAAAAAATGGATAACAAAGCAAAAGATGAATAATAAGGCAAGGGATGGATAACATAACAAGAAATAGACAACAAAGCGAAGACTGGGCAGTAAGTTAGAACGAATAACAAGGCAAGAGATGGATAACAAAGCAAGAAAGGGATAACAAAGAAAGATAGTTAACAAGAGAGGAGTAGATAACATAGCAGGGAATGGATGGCGAGTCAAGAGATGTGTTGCAAATCAAGAAACAATAGAAGAACAAGCTATGGATAACAAAAGAGATAATGGATAACAAGGTAAGAGATGGAGTAACAAAGTAAGGGATGGATACCAAGGCAGGAAATGGATAACAAAGGGACGATGAAGATGGAAGTAGATAACAAGGCAAGTGAAGGATACCAAGAGGAGGATAGGGGCTAGGCAGAGAGGCGAGTTAAAAATAAAGGCAAAAGTATTTCAAAGCGGTGGAAGGGTCAGGGGCTAAGGGGGGAGGGGGTTCTGGGGGGGTGTAGTGAAGGGCAAGGGGAAGTAAAGATTGCGTGTGTATGTGGGCGCTGCATGGGGGGGGGGGGGAGAAGGGAGGAGAGGGAGAATAGGAATGGGAGGCGGGGAAGGAGGAGGGGGAGGAGGTAGAAGTATTGTGGGGGGGAGGGAGAGGGAGGGCGGGGGAGAGGAGGGGTAGGTATAAAGGAACGACTCCCCAGTGGAAGATAAACACGGAGTGAATGGGAGTATGACCCCCTCCTTCTTCTCCCCCCCTCCCCCTCTCTCCTCTCCTCCCTCCCTCCCTCGCCTCTTCCCACTGCTGCTGGAGGGCTGAGAGAGAGGGAGTGGGCGTTTCTTTGGTCTCCTCAGTGCCGGGGAAGGGAGAGAGCCGGATGAATGGGAAGGGAGGGAGAAAGGGAGAAAGAAAAAGGTAATAGGCGGAATGTAAACGAGATGGAGAGTGAATGGACAGAGGTGGAGACGGCCGAAACAGGGAGAGACAGACAGACAGACAGACAGACAGACAGACAGACAGACAGACAGACAGACAGACAGACAGACAGACAGACAGACAGACAGACAGACAGACAGACAGACAGACAGTGGGGAGGAGCAGGTATAGGGGGACAAATTAAAAATACGGGGAAAGTGGAAAATGTGATACAGCAAGAATTTTTCTTATTTTGGGAGAAAGCAAATAGTCTATTTTTCATATTATTGTTATTGTTGCCGCATCACGTTCCGGGTCCTCCACATTTTCCCCTGCCTACT
>NC_051402.1:4491590-4499090 GCF_015228065.2 Penaeus monodon
ACGTTATTTATTCCCGAGTTGTGTGTGTGTGTATGTGCCTTCTTTCTGGTTTTCCCTCTTGCTTCCATGTCTTACTGTTTTGGTTTTGTTTGGTTTAGATTTTTTTTTTTTTTTTTTTTTTTGTCTTCCATTTTTGTTTTTTTTTTCCTCCTGTTTGTCGATTAGTCTTTGGCTTACAACGTAGGGTCCTATTTTGTTATTATTATTATTATTATTTATTTATTCCATTTTGCCATTTCGTATTTTCCCCTCTTTCGTCCTCATTTCTCTTTTTCCCACTTCCTCCTCTTATTATCTCTTTCCCCACTTTTTGTTTCTCTTTTCCCCCTATCTCTTTTTTTCCTCATCTTGTTTCATCCCAGTCGTATTTTTTTCCATTTTCAAATATCTCTTCCTTATCTCTAGTCTTTGTTTCTCTTCTCCCCTTCTCGTATTATTTCCTTTTTTATTATCTTTTTTCTTTCTTCTGTCTTTATTTGAATTTCCTCTTTTCTTTTCATTTTCAACTAGTATTGTTTCCTTTTATTTTCTGTATTTCCTTTTTTTCTCTCTCTCTTTTCTTCCTTTCCTTTAGGTTTCTTTTTTCCCTTCTTCCCTCTTTCCTCTTCTTCTTCTTCCTCACTTTTCCATCTCCTTCGTCCTTCTCTTTGATCATGAGCCTCCGCGAGCCTTCCTTCCCCTTGACGTGGTACCTGATGGATGCTCGTTTTTTTATTTCTTTTTCGCCTTTCTGCTATCTCCTGTTTTCTTTTTCGCCTTTCTGTTATCTCCTGTTTTCTTTTTCGCCTTTCTGTTATCTCCTGTTTTCTTTTTCGCCTTTCTGTTATCTCCTGTTTTATCTCTTATTTTACGTAAACATTCGTGTGTGGGGGTGAGAGAGCGGGTGTAGTGTTGAATAGGGATGTGGGTGGATGTCGGTGTAGGTGTGATTTGGATGGTTGGGGTTTGGTATGTGTGTGTGGTTGGGGTTTGGTATGTGTGTGTGTGTGTGTATGCATGTACGTACTTATGTATGTATGTGTACGTGATTGTGGGTGGGTGATAACAGCTGATAATTTTACAGACGCTGAAAAAATACATCCTAGATTCCAGAATCTCATAAGAGGGGCTTTTGAGTTTCCAGCAACACCATTCAGCATCGGGGAAATTAATTATTTATAGTCAGCCTTTTTTCAGAAACACCCGTGAAATATTTCAGTAGTATTGAAGCATTTACATTGACAAGCGTAGGTAAAAGTGTTTCATTTAACCGTATTTCCAAAATGGCTTTAAGCTTTTCCATATGTGATGAGTTTGTATTCTACACACGGCGAGCTATGAAACATGTCTTTGCGATCCCTTGCCTGAAATGACAGCAAGAAAATCTCTCTTTTATGATAAATTATGATTCTAATGATGGTAAAGATATATTAAAAATGGAAAGTAAAATCAAAGAAATCCAATATTTTTTTCTGTTCATCTGATGCTGTAAGCTAGAGGACAGGTGTTTGAATAGCATATCACGAGAGAGAGAAAAGAGAGAAAGAAAAAAAAGAGAGAAAAAGAGAAAAGAGAGAAAGAAAAGAGGGAGAGGCGAGAGAGAGAAGATAGAGAGAGAGAGAGAAGAGAGAAGAGAGAGGGAGATAGAAGAGAGAGGGGGAGAGAGGAAGAGAGAGAGGGAGAGAGAAGAGGAGGGAAAAGAGAGAAGAGAGAGGGACAGAAGGGAAAAGAGAGGGAGAGAGAGAAGAGAGAGGGAGGAAGAGAAAGAGAGAAGAGAGAGGAAGAGAGAGAGAGAAAAGAGGGAGAGGCGAGAGAGAGAAGATAGAGAGAGAGAGAGAAGAGAGAGGGAAGAGAAAAGAGAGAGGGAGAGAGAAAAAGAGAGGGAGGGAGAGAAAAAGAGAGGGAGGGAGAGAGAAAATGAGAGAGGGGGAGAGAAAAGAGAGAGGGAGAGAGAGAAGGAGAGAGAAAAGGGAGTGGGAGAGAGAGAAAAGAGAGAGGGAGAGAAAAAGAGAGGGAGAGAAAAAAAAGAGAGAGACAGAAAAAAAGAGAGAGAGAGAAAAAGAGAAAAGAGAGAGAGAGAGAGAGAGGATGGAAGAGAGAGAGAGAAAAGAGAGAGAAGAGAGAAAAAAGTGAGAGGAGGGAAGAAGAGCGAGAAAGTTGAAGAGATGGAGAGGAGAGAGAGAGAGAAAGAGATGGAGAGAGAGAGAGAGAGAGAGAGAGAGAGAGAGAGAGAGAGAAGAGAGAGAGAGACTTCCCCTCCCCCACCCTCGTCTCGACGGCAAACATGATGAAGCAAGCCATTAAGCTATGAATCAGCCCGGCTGTGGGGAGTAAAGCGGGCAGGAGGGGAAGGAGAGCGCGAGTTTGAGGTAGGGGGAAAAAAAAAAAATCCACGTTTTCGATCACTCAAATGATGAGGGACTTCCTGTCCTTTTCACCTAATGGCCACCAGCTGTGAATGAAAAAGAGGAGTAGTTGGGATAGAAAATAGAAATGTAAGAAAACAACACGTAAACATATTTACATACTTGCATATACAACTTTTAGTCCTGTAAGTATGCAGTCAAGTATTATAATTTTGATATTCATATTTGTGTCACCGTAAGTTTCATAAATAGAATACAGTGATGATAGAATATATAAAGTATCTCATCGTCATCCTTATTTGTTTTAAATAGGCCTAGGTATCTTTTCTGTTATTTTTTTGGCTTGGCAAAATGCGTAGTACGTTCGGATGAAAGATAGCGACGTGTTCAAATTCACATTTTATCCCTGTAGAAAATGGGACGTCACTTTTTCTGCCGCATAAAAAACGGAAATGACAGCTCGGCCTAATGCGTAGGCCAACCGGCGCATGTACTACATACGCGGAGGGGCTTGCAGTTTTTCGATAGGGGCATTATTTTCGTACATTTTTTTTTTTTTTTTTTTTTCTTTTTTTTTTTTTTTGTAACAGTCAACTTCCAAGAAACAAAGAATATCGCATTTATAACCTGCTGCTGATAAGTGTTTTATGATATGCGTCCTTTTCGTGAATTGAAAATATATCTGTTCAGATATTCGAAAAAACAAAATCTTGCTCCCTTCCTCACCTCCTCTCCCGCTCTTCCATTGCTTCCCTCACTGTCTTTCTCCCTTTTTCTCTCTCCTTCACTCCTTCTCCCTCCCTTCCCTTCTCTCCCCCCCCTCCCTCCTCCCCTCTTCCTCCCTCCCTTCTTTTCCGTTTTTCCCAATTTCTCATTCCTCTTATTTTTTTTCCCCCTCCCTTTCTACTCAGGGGGAATCTGTTTCCTTCACCCCTCACTTTTTCTTTCCCCCTTTTTCCGTTTCCTCTCCTCTTTATTTTTTCCCCTCTCCATTCTCCTCTGGCACCCTTTCTCACTTGGTTTCTTTTTCGGTTTTTCTTTTTTTCTCTCTCTCTTCCTCTCTTCCTCCTCCCCCCCTTCTCTCTCTCTCGCTCCTCCTCTCTCTCTCCTCTCTCTCTCTCTCTCTCTCTCTCTCCCTCACTCCCCCATATATATTTTATAAAATTATTATATAATATATATTTAAAAAAAATATAAATTATATATATATACATACCATATATACTTTAATTATATCAACACAAACCCCACACCAACCACACACACACACACACAACACAACACACACAACACACCACCCACACCACACACACACACACAACACACATCACAAACCACACAACACACACACACCACACACACACACACACACACACACACATTAAATAATATTATATATATATTATATATTTTTAATATAATATATACATATTAACACTATATACACATATAACCCCCTATATACAATATACATTAAAAAATACAAATTACATATTACATACATACATGCAAAAACATACATACATACTACATACATACATACATACATACATACTACATACATACATGCTCACACCCACACACACACCAACCACACCCCACACCACACACACACACACCCACACCAACAACACACAAACACACACACACACACACGGTGGTGTGTGTGTATATGTATTGTTTTTTTTATATTGTCTCCCTTTTATCTATTTCCATCACTATAACCCACAAACAAACCCCCAAAAGCACATAATGCCCCTCCTATTCCATTTATTTATCTCTCTTCCCCCCCTTTCTCTCCCTCTCACTCCCTCCATCCCTCCTCCTCCCCTCCTCCCCCTCGCCCCCCCCCACCCCGCAATAGTTCTTCCGCTTGGGACTCCCTTTTCCCCCTTTAACTTAATAGCCGCAGTCTACCCTTCCGCCTCCTCGCGCTCACTCCGCCACAGTAATGAATACATATGTGTCGCTCGTGTGAGCTTTGAGCTAATAAATAAAGGCCAGAGTGACGGGAAAGGGGGAACGGGGATTTTTTGGGGGGGAATTGGGCGACTTTTCATAGCATCTCGTACGCGCACATGGGCGCTCACGTTCACTTACTCGCACTCATTCTCATATTCACACTCGTATTCATACTCTCATACATTAATTCTCATACTCACATTCATTGTCATATTGAAACGCACAGCCCACGCGACCAGCACGCCGCACGCACGCACGCCGCCCCCCAAACGCACCCCCACACACACACACACACACACCACCCCACACAACAACACACCCACAACACACAACAAAAACACACTCCTCTCTCTCTTCTCTCTCTCTCCCTCTCTCCGCTCCTCTCTCTCCTCTCTCCCTCTATCCCCCTCTTCTCTCCTCTCCTCTCTCTCCTCCCCTCTCTCCTCTTTCCTCTCTCTCTCTTCTCTCTGTAAGTGGTCCCTCCTCGCAGCCTCGCCAGGGGGGCGCAAAAAGAAAAAGGGCCCCCCTTCCCCCCTTCACCTTCACCCTTCACCCTACTCACACTCGGCCACGTCCTCCTCGTCGGGTGCTTCTCCTCTTGCATTACATGTTTCTTCTCTCCTGTTCTTGTTTTGTTCTTTCTCTTCTTTTGTCTTCTCTTTTATTTTTCTTTGTTTATTTTTCTCTTCTCTTCATGATTCTTTTTTTTTTTACTTTGAATTTCATTTGCAATGTTTATTTTATTATATTATTATACATCTTATTGTCATAGGAATGATAATGATAGGTGTGTTAATGATATCGGTGAAGATGATGATGATTACGATGATAATTATAATGATATATAGAAATAACAAAATATTGAGGTAAAAAAAATGCACGATATGATGGTTTAAACCTATTTTTTTTCATGATGATGTTTATAAGGGTGAGATGTTATTGATTTCATACAAATTCAGTGAAAATTTTATTAATAAGCTTATAATTGTTGATCTCATCAATAAGGGTATGTTCATGTTTAAGCGCCGGGGACCCTCCCCCTCCTTCGCCACTCAAACTCGATCTTGGCTTTTCTTTCCCTTGTACCTCGACACCCGCAAATATCTTTGATGTTGTCGCTCAGTTTTGTCTTGGGTTTGCCTCTCCCTCTTTTTCCCTACCCCCCCTTTGTCACAATTTTTTCCCCCTCAATACTTTTCTTTCTCTCACATGCCAAAACTTTAGTTTCCTTTTCTTCAAGATGTCCCAAACCCCGGGTCTTTACAATTTATTTTCTAAAAGCCTTTCATCATTCGTTTTCTTTTCTGCCCGTTAATAGGTAGTACCGTCTGTAAAAACCAAATTTTCAAAAACCCCGATTGACCTTTTTCTTGTCTATCTTCAGCACCCAACACTCAAACCATATGACGAAATTGGGGAAAACTTTTAAATTCAAAAACCTCAACTTTGCCGAAAGGAAATGCTTCTTTCCAATGTTTTTTGAGAGAAATTTGGGGCTTTTTTTTGGGAAGGGAAATTCTTTTTTCTCCGGTAAATCTCTAGTATTAGTTAAAATATTTTCCAAGATAAAAACTCTTTAAATTTTTTCCCAAAAACCCTCCTTCATTGTGATATGTTCTCATCGTTCTTGCCGGTTTATCTTCAAATCTTCATGATTTTATTTTTCCCTTGGCATTAAGAAAAAAACCCCTTTTTGCTTGCTTCTCTCTTTATCAGTATTGTAGTTCATGATACTTGCTTTTAGGAAAAAAACTATTTTTATAGTACTGTTAATATTCTTAATGGTGCCTATGATGGTAGTGATAACAATGAAAATACGTTTTTCATAATAATTTTTCATTCATTGTTTCGTCTTTTCTTCGACAGGTGAGTCGTCTTTGGGCGAGAACTTACAGTGTGTGGTTGCTCTGTGGCATTGCACGCGTGGCCAAGGGTGTGTTGCGGTGAGTACATGTTCGTTGGTTTTGAAGTTTGTCTTCTGACAGCCTTTTTGGGATACTTAAATGTTCATTTTCATTTTTGTTGGTTTTCGAAGTATGTGTGCGGAGGTAGGTTGTCCGTGTGTGTTTGTGTTTGTGTATGTGTCGTGATCCCCCAGGAGTGACAAGGGTTGGAGAGACTGGGGAAAGGGAAAAAAGAGAGAGAGAGGAGAGAGAGAGGAGAGGGAGAGAGAGAGAGAGAAGAGAGAGGAGAGAGAGAGGAGAAGAAGAGAGAGAGAAAGAGAAAGGGATAGAAAAAGAGAGAGAGAGAGGAGAGAGAGAGAGAAAGAGAGAGAGAGGGGAAGAAGGGGGATAGAGAGAGAGAGAGAGAGAGGAGAGAGGGGAAAAGGAGTTGAGAGAGGAGAGAGATTGAGAGAGAGAGAAGATTGAGAAGAGAAGAGTTGAAAAGGAGGGGGAGAGATTGAGAGAGAAAAAGGGAAATTGAAGAAGAGAAAAAGATTTGGAGAGAGAGAGGAGATTGAAAGAGAGAGAGAGAGAGAGAGAGAGAGAGAAGAAGAGAAGAAGAGAGAAAAAAAAACTTTCATAAACATTTCCCGATTAATAGGTGCGTCAAAGAACTTGTCACAAAACAACAACAACAACAAATTACTCCCCCAGTTGTTGTGATCCAGGGTTGGCCTACCTCCAAAATAATAAAAAGGGGAAACGAAAGAGAAGACGAATGGAGAAAATAGAAGAAGAGGCAACGAAATGGAAGGTCGCTCTTTTGATCTCGGAGATTTTTCCTTCTTATGGAATATTCGTTTCACATCAAAGGATTTTTTTTATATACCATTCACGGATGTTGGATTGGGGGTGTTTTGATGGTAGATCGTAATGCTGTTATATAAAACGTGTTTGTTTTTTGCGAGCGTGCGGCTGCGTTGTGTGTTGTTGTGTGTTGTGTGTGTTGGGGTGTGTGTGTGTGTGGTGTGTGTGGGGGGTGTGTGTTGTGTGTGTGTGTGTTGTATGTGCGTGGGTGTGTGTGTTGTGTGTGTGTGTGTGTGCTTCGAGAGTGTGCGTGTGAGAGTGCGCGTGTGCGTGTGCGTGTGTGCGCTCGCGCTTTTATTTGTGTTTGTACTTATAATTGTGTTTGTGCTGGTGTGTGTGTGTTTACTGATGCGTACACATTCATATTCACATTCACAGACATGCTTTGGGCATATGTATTTTAATTTTGTTTAGTCGTATGACGTTTTCGTTGGACATTTTAC
>NC_051402.1:4504090-4511590 GCF_015228065.2 Penaeus monodon
AGAAAGATGGATAGGGAGAGAGAAAGAGGGAGAGGGGGGAGAGAGACAGAGAGAAAAAGAGAAATAGAAAGGGGGGAGGGAGGGAGGGAGGGCGGGAGGGATAGAGGGGGAAGGAAGGAAGGAGAGAGAGAGAGAAAGTAGAAAACATATAATTACTTGAGAAAAACAGACACACACAAACACATGAAAAATTCAGCAACAATACTCGTTTTCTTCTTCTTCTTCTTCTTCTTCTTTAATCGGAAGAGTTGAAACAAAAGACAAACATTATAATTGCAGCCGGTTCCCTTCCACCCATGTTGTCTCCACGGTGATGGCCATTCCGCCGACCGAACCTCCCCTCCCCCCTCCCCTTTCCCCTTTGACCCAGAGGAGGTCGTTATCATGCGGTCGTCGTTATGGACACGCCAGCCATCCCGGTTCACTTTCGAATTTACACGTATTCAATCTCCATTACCCCGGCCGCTTCGACTGGCGCCAATGCCGACGGACGGAGCTCGCGCGCTCGACGCTCCGGAGCCGTGTTTTCGGGCGTGTCCTGGTTAGGGGTGGGGGGTGGGGGTGCTTAATTTTGTTTGTTGTTGTTTTTGAAGGCGGCAGTTTTCTTGAGGCGTTCTTCTCTTTTGTTCGTTAATGATATTAAAGTTGTTTTTCTCATTGTCCTTATCATACAACTGCTACCACGGTTGTTGTTGTTATAATTTATTATTATTATTATTTTATTACTACTTTAATTGTTGTTACTGATATTGCTGTTGTTATTGTTATTGTTTTTGTTATTATTATTATTATTATTATTATTATTATTATTATTATTATGATTAAACAATTATCCCTTTTACTGTAGTGTTTTGTTCATGTTTATCCCATTCCTCATATGTTTAGAACTTTTTTTAGCTTGTCAAAGTGAGAGTGAAAAGAAAGACGGTGAAGGAGAAATTGAAAAATGAAGATAATGAATAGCAGAAATAAAGACAGGTGAACAAGGAGCGAAGGGGATTGGGAACACAGCGACCTGTAACGCGATAGGGAACATTAATTGATAACATCGAACGGCGACGAGACTAATGATAGCGATATTGGCAATAGTGATAGGGGACCCAGCCGTTAGAGCAGATAGTGCTGGCGAGAATGAAGGGGGTGTTGATAGGGGCGATTTGGTGGTAAAGATGGTACGGATGTGGAGGGGGAGGATAATGTTGAGGATGGTGATGGTGGTGGTGATGGTGACGGTAGTGATGGAGGCGCTGGAAATATTTTTGTGATTATGATAATGACGACGGCGTCAGCGATGGTTGAGAGGTCGAGAGGCGGGCTGGACCAAAGGCTTGACCTCCTCCGTGGAAGCCGATCGGGCGACTTTGATTCTCTCTCGCCGGCGATCCCTCCTTTTGGGGAGAGGTCGACGCTGTGACGGGGGGGGGGGATGTCGCCTTTTGGGTTTGGATCTGTGTCGTTTTTGTCTCGCCCTTTCTCCGCTCTTCTGCTCTCCCTATCTCCCTTTCTTTTTCCTTCCTAGTCTTTCTCCACCCTCCAGTCATCTTTTCCTCTCTTTCTTGCCCCCTCTCTCTTCTCTCTCCTTCAGTCTCTGTCTCTCCTCCCCCCCCTCCGTTCCTTACTTTCTCCCTCCCTCTCTCCCTTTCTCCCACTTCCTCTCCCTCACCCCCTCCGTCACGATCTCATCACACGTCACGCGCGTTGCGTCACACCGCCGCCACGTGGTAATTTGCATGTAGAGCGAGCCTGATAGGGGAATGGGAATAGCGACGGGAATGGCGAGGGATAAAAGGACCGTCGGATTTCAGGTTCCATGGTTGGACGGTTGGCTTATGGTTGCGTTCGTGTGAGTTGGTTGGGTGGACGTCGGGCAGGTTGGGTGGGCGGGTGGGCGGGTTTCTGGGTTGGGTGGGCGTTTATCTTAGTTAGGTGGGCTGGTGTTTGGTTGGGTGGGCGGGTGTCTTAGTTGGGTGGGCGGGTGTTTGGGTTGGGTGGGCGAGTGTTTGGGTTGGTGGGCGGGTGACTGAGTTGGCTAGGCGGTGTGGTTAAGGTGGAGTGGGTAGGAGTCGCGGTGGTTTGGCTGCATGTGTGTTTCGCGTAGGTTGGGTTGGGCGGCGATGGGTGGCGGAGAAGAGGGTGGCTGTCAGGTCGGTGAGATAAGAGAGTCAGTGGCTAAGGCTGATTGGTAGTCCTGGGTTGAAGTGTTGGATGTCGACAGTGGTTTGTTGGGGGAATTCACAGGTAGATCTTGGTGCGGGCACGCATGCGCGCGCGGGCAAACACACACACACGCACACGCACACGCACGCACGCGCGCGCGCGGACTGCAAATACACAAGCCAAGATCTAAATAAGGTCTTATGCCTTGACACAGCCACTTGTGACATGGGAGATAGTGAGGTGAGGTAGTGACGAGGCCAGGTATAGTGAGATAGTGAGGAGGCCAGGTAAGTACATAAAAGGATTGAGGCTCCGGCCATGTGCAGTTTACCGGCCAATTGCAGCAGCCCCGTCGCCACGGCTGGCAAATGTGGGAAAGCGCTTGCCAAATACTAATTACTTTCTAGCGGTGTTTTAGCGGCGGAGACGAACACAGTACTCGGCTCGGCTCTGAAATAGTGGCCAGCGCCATTCCTGACTTTTAACGCGTGACTTACGGTTGTTCTAATTACCTCATTTCGAAGCGCGCACGCACGCACACACGTACACGCACGCACGCATGCATGCACACGCATATGCACGCACGCACACGCATATATACAGTCTCACAACCCCACTCATCGGAAGTAGAGCAAGGGAAGGGGTTGTGAAAGAGAGAAGGTGTGAGTGAGTGAGTAGAATAGAGAGGAGGGAGGAGAGAGAGGGTGAGCGTGGTTGGAGAAGACGTGGAAGTTCAAATGAGTAGAACTGCGAGTGAGAAAAGTGCGTCCCTGGAGCCAGGTGCGGCAGGTGTCGACCGACCGGCGCCCATGGGAACCGCGGATGCTTATGGGCCTCTCTTGTTTACGGAGAGGCGACAGTAAACGATTTTTCAGTCGCCATGAGGTCGAGCACTCTTATTTACTCGAGCCGTATGAGTGGCCGTTATTTGTAACTGAATCTCTCTCTCTCTCTCGGTCGTCTCTCCTTCCCCTTCGCCTTACCTCCCTCCCTCCTTTCCTTTCTTGTTCCCTCCTCCCCTCCTTTTCTTTCTTCTCTTTCTTCTTTCCTCACTCCTTCCTTTTCTCGCCTCCACCGTCTCACCTTCCCTTTTTCCTTACCTCTCTCTCTCCATCTCTTTCTTTCCTCACTCCTTCCTTTTCTCGCCTCCTCCCTCTCGCCTTCCCCTTCTCCTTTCCTCACTCCATCTCTTTCTTCCCTTTCTTCTTCCTGTCGTCATTCTTACCCTTTCATCACCACTCCCTTTCTCTCTCCACCCTCCCCGTGTCTCGTCCTTGCGTGTCTGCGTGTAAGGGTGTGATTGGGACGAAAATGGGGAAAAGGGAAAAGTTGGAAGGTTCGACCGTCGATTCATTTTTGATTCAGAAATTTTATTTATTTATATTTGACCTTTTATCTATATTTAATAAGCGGCCGCACCTGCTACTTCACATTTCCTCTCCGTCCTTCTACGATCTTGTCACCTTATGTTTATTTATTTTTTTCCCATATACCTTTTTGTTTAATCATTCCTACTCCAGTTTCGGTTGGTTTTCCTCCCTCGCTTCTTCCTCCCACATTTCTTAACTCTCCATGTCTCTTCTTCCTCCTTTATCTCTTCCTCTCCCACCTTCTCCTTTCCTCCTCCTTCACCTCTTCCTCTCGCACCTTCTCTTCTCCTCCCTCCCCGCCTTCTCTTTTCCTCCTTTCCCTTCTAGTTCCATTCATTCCCCCTCCTCGTCTCCCCTGTAACCTAATTACCTGCTACTTCCATGAGCGCTGTCGCCTGTCCGCCTCTCCTCTTCACACGGATATTCGCGTCCCGTTAAGTAAGTACTTTCACCACGCCCCTTTGTCAGGAGTGTCGCTCGAGGCTACAGTACCGCCGCCGCCGTCGCCGCCACTCGGGAAACGTGATTCTCAGGGGCGGTTCTTGCGTAGCGTTTGTTCTCCGTTCATTTTTTTTTTCTCTCTCTCCCTCTCTCTCCCCCTTCTCTCTCTCTCTGTTCTCCCGCTCTCTCTCTCTCTTTTCTCCCGCTCTCTCTCTCTCTCTTCTCCCGCTCTCTCTCTCTCTCTCTCTCTCTCCCTCTCTCTCTCTCTCTCTCTCTCTCCCCCTCTCTCTCTCTCCTCTCCTCTCTCCCTCCTCTCCTCTCTCTCTCTCTCTCTCTCTCTCTCTCCTCTCCTCTCTCTCTCTCCTCCTCCTCCTCCTCCTCTCTCTCTCCTCCCCTCTCTCTCTCTCTCTCCCCCTCTCTCCTCTCCTCTCTCTCTCTCTTTCTCTCTCTCTCTCTCTCTCTCTCTCTCCTCCTCTCTCTTCACTCTTCTCCTCTCTCTCCCTCCTTCTCTCTCTCCTCGCCCTCTCGATCCTCTCGTCTTCATCTCTCTCCCTTACTCTCCTCTCTCTCCTTTCTCCCTTCCTTCTCCTTCTCTCTGCCTCCGTCCTCTCTTCCGCTCTCTCTCTCTCTGTCTCTGTCTGTCTGTCTCTCTCTCTCTTCTCTCTCTGACTTCATCGTCTGTTCTCTCGTCTCTCTGTCTCTCTCGTGGTTCTCTCTCTTCATCCTTCTCTCTCTCTCTCTCTCTCGATAGATAGATAGATAGATAGATAGATAGATATGTACTATTTTTTCACGTTTATTCCCACCTCTCCCCAGCCGCCTTGCCCTTCCTCCCCGCCCCTGTAAATACCTTCGTATGATTATGTTTGTTCACGCCGTTAGACTTCCTTTGCCTTACCTTTACCACCTTCCTGTTTCCCTTCTTCGTGTTATCTGACCCTTCCGTTCCTTCTTCCTTCCCAGACACAGGATCTCTCACGCCGCCCTGTGTGTGTGTGTGTGTGTGTGTGTGTGTGTGTGTGTGTGTGTGTGTGTGTGTGTGTGTGTGTGTGTGTGTGTGTGTGTGTGTGTGTGTGTGTGTGTGTGTGTGTGCGCGTGCGTGGGTGCGTGCATGCTTTCTGCTTCCAACCTTTGTTTTAAATCTTATTTCATTTTTTTCTGTTGTTTACTTTCCCTCTGTTGTTTGTTTTGTTCCATTTTCCTCTCTTCCTCCCCTTTATCCTTCTTAATTATTCTCCTTAGTCACCATCGTCCATCTTCTCTTCTTGTCGCTGTTCTCCTTCAAGTATTTCTCCCCATTTTCAAAAGTGCTCGTTATGCTCTTTTTTTATGCCCCCCTCTTCTTTCTCACCTGTTCTCCTGTTTCTCCCAGTTGTTTGTCCTCACTTTTCGTTCTCTAGTTATTTCCCTTTTCTCTCCTCACTCCGAGTGATCTTCGTTCCTCCCCCCTTTTCATAGGGTGTTTCCTATGCCAGCTCACACTATATCATTTTCTGTCTCCCACTTCCTTTTTAATCCATCCCCTTCTCTCCCAGCCGTTCCCTACTATTCTCCGTTCCTACCTTATCTCTGAATCACCCTTCTTCCTCCACCTTCCCCTCCCCTTTATCAAGTGTTCCCTATGCAAGGCCACACCTCGAGTTTCTCCATCGTGTGGCGTCATCGCGGCACCAGGACTCGGCGCGTGTGACCTGACTCCACAAACCCCCCGGTCAGATGTGAATTCCATGATGTGAATTGGAGAAATGTAGTAGCGTGTGTGCGTCTCTGTGTGTGTGTGTGTGTGTGTGTTTAGAAAATAACATCAGAGAGAAAATAGCTAGATTAGGAGAGAAGGTTGAAGTTTCGACACCAGTTTCGCAACGTTTCGAACTGCTTCGCTCGTTTATCCGTTTAAGTAGGGTTTGGTATTGAGTATGAAACGTTTTTTTTTTTCTGCGTCGAAAGCTAAGCCAAAGCTCCACAATATTAAGGAGGAATGAAATAAGAAAAATATGTATCCTATAAGAGGAAATATGCAATACTGGTTTTTCTGTTGATATAGGAATTTGATATTACTCGAAATAAGGCCTCTGTGTGTGTGTGTGTGTGTGTGTGTGTGTGTGTGTGTGTGTGTGTGTGTGTGTGTGTGTGTGTGTGTGTGTGTGTGTGTGTGTGTGTGTGCACGCATTCCTTTGCCTCCATTTAGAAAATTCAACTTGTGTAATATTTTATTATGTTTGTTTTCTAGAAATACATTTTGAATCCATGGTGAAATGAAAAAAAAATATTAGCAAGTTATTAGTCAACTCAACAAACAACACTTCCCGCTTACCCTGCGAACAACAAATGGAAAAAGAAGCGTGTGCTAGCAAAACAACATCATTACTATCAAGCTGGAAAAAAAACTTCTAATTAAGTTCTTAATCCTCTCCTTGCCCAGTCTCGTAGAACAGTCATCTTGGGAAATATTATGTGTTTAAATGTAATAATCTTAGTACTAGTAATGATAATGATAAAAGGAGGAAGGGCGACATAAAGAAAAAAAGATAATTAGAGGAGACTTTTATCAATATTAGTATTAATAGTTAAAATACTGGCGATTGTGATGATGCTATTAATATGAACATCTCTTGTGCTGCTCTACATTATTTTTTGAAGGATGCCACGCGCAATTAAGCAGTTTTAGGATCTTTTTAATCCCCAGCGTCAATACCCCGGAGGTAAAGCATCCTTACAATAAATGTTTGGCAACTTGTCCTGAACAGGAAGGACGACCGTGTACCGAACACGCGTCGACAGGGCAGGACAGGACGGTGCCAGCGGGATGAGGTATTCCTGGGTTGTCCAAGTTCATTCCTACCCAGAGTTCGCTTCCTTCAGAGGAGTGGGTTGCGTTGCTCTCTGTTCCTGCTGCTGCCTACGGGATGACCTTGTTGGTGTGGTAGTTAGATAGGATGATATTCTAAAGATATCCCCATAGATGGTTTTAAAAGAGTGAGTTATGCAAGCGAAAAAAAAGCATGCAGATATAAGAGGGGTTGCTTTAGAGACTGGACACAAAAACGTAGTGACATAAAGAGCGATTTCGCAGTTAAAACCACCTGAGCGTTACATGTGGAAACTGTGTGCTTAAGAGGTATCGCTTGGGAACGTTTGTACGAGCTGTAATTCGTCGTAGATGTTATAGCGAGTAAGAGGCAGGCAGGTGCTACCAGCGCGCATGTTATCGTAATTGTCAGCGCAGATAATAGACGTGATTAGCGGTGATATGACATATGACTGTGAGGGCTTCTGCGTCGGGAGAATGACCCCGAGGGTGTTATGAGGTCGAGAACGTACGCATGCACGCACACGCACGTAGAGAGAAGGTAGGGAGGGAGAGGAAGCAGGGAGCGCGTAGTAATACAGTGTAGTGAAAGTTGACGCATTTTTTCCCAGTTCATGTGTGTGGTTAAGTCTGTATATGTGTTCTGGAAACGTATGGTTTAATATTAACGTGTATCTGTGACATGTAAATGATTTTTCCTTTCTTTTCTTTTCTTTTCTCTTC
>NC_051402.1:4521590-4539090 GCF_015228065.2 Penaeus monodon
TCTCTCTCTCTCTCTCTCTCTCTCTCTCTCTCTCTCCTCTCTCTCTCTCCCTCTCCTCTCTCTACTCTCTCCTCTCTCTCTCTCCTCTCTCTCTCTCTCTCCCTCTCTCTCCCTCTCTCTCTCTCTCTCTCTCTCTCTCTCTCTCTTCTCCTCTCTCTCTCCCTCTCCCTCTCTCCCTCTCCTCTCTCTCTCTCTCTCTATCTTCTTCCTACTCTCTCTCTCTCTCTCTCTCTCTCTCTCTCCTCTCTCTCTCTTCTCTCTCTCTCTCTCTCTCCTCTCTCTCTCTCTTTTTTCTCTCTCTCTGTTTATCTCTCTCTCCCCTTCCCCCTCCCTCCCTCCCTCCCTCCCTCCCTCCCTCCCTCCTTTCACCTTCTCTCGTTCGCTCTTTCCTTTTTCGCTCTCTTTCTCCTTCCGTCATCCTTTCATTCTTCTTCCACTCTATCTTCATCTCTTTATTATTTCTCTCGCTCTGTTCTTCGCTACCTCCGTCGCTTCATCCTTCCCTCGTTCCGTCTTTTATTCCTTCCGCCATCTCTTCCCAGTTTTTTCTATTTTCCAATATTCTTATCTGTCTTCTGTCCTACCTTTTTGCATCTCACATGACTATGCCTGTATTTACTCCCCCTTTCTTTTTTTTCCTTTTTCTTTTCTTAACTTCTTCCCTTTCCTACTTCGTTCGTTCGTTCCTTCCTTCTTTACTTCCTTCCTTCCTTTCTTTCTTCTCCCCTTCCTACCTCCCCTCCTTCCTTTCTTCCTTCCTTGTTTAGGTACTTCCTTCTTTATTCCAATTTTCTTCCCAGAGCATATCATCTCGAAAATCCGATTGTAAGTTTTTTTTTTTTTTTTTTTTATGAGGAAAAAAGGCTTCTTCCAGAATCGTATATTTTAAGTCTCTATTGTGAAGACTCAATTTAAGGAAAAACTGTATTTATAAAAGACATTTTCTTGTTATTGTGCTTTGTTGTTCGTCTGTTTTAGGGTATTTAAAAGTTTAAATGTTTCATTTAGTAGGGTAGTAGGTGTAGGTGTAGGAGAAGGAGAAAAAATAAGGAGAAAGAGAAGTAGGGGGAGAAAGAGGAAGAGTAAGAAATGAGAAGTGATAATGGATAAAACGTGGTGATAGGTGCAGGGCATTAATGAAACAGAGAGAAGGAGAGAGTTGAAAGAATTGGACAGAAGAAAGTGCACGAGACAGGAGGGAGGAATGTATCAGTTACGAAGATTAAACGCCTGGAAATTGTGCGCAAACACAAGAAGGAAAAGGGAAAATATCCAAGCAGGTGTAATCAGTGATATGGAAGGTGAGTGATTATGTTAGTTGATATATGTATGTATATATATATATATATATATATATATATATATATATATATATATATATATATATATATATATATATATATATATATATTATATATATATATGGAGAGAGAGAGAGATAGAGATAGAGATAGAGACAGAGACAGAGACAGAGACAGAGACAGAGACAGAGACAGAGACAGAGACAGAGACAGAGGGATAGAGAATGGGTGAAGTAAGGATAGATGCAGGAGTCCTGCCAGCTGACTGGTCGTGATGAAAGAGCCCAGAGAAACATTTCTGTGTTTGGGTCACTTGGCCACACTCCAGGGAGGGAAGGGAGGGAGGGAAGGAGGGAGGGAGAGGAGGAGGAGGGAAGGAGGGAGGGAGCTAGCGGGCGAGGAGGGGAGGAGGGGAAGGTTAGGGGAGGAGGGAAGAGGAAATGAAGGGTGGAAGGGTTTAAGGGTGGAAGAGAAGATGGATAGGAGGAGGGTGGGAGGGAGGGGGAGACGGAGGAGGAGGAGATAAGGAAAAAGAAAGATAGTGGACGGAAAGGGAGAAGGAATGTAGGTAGGAAGGAAGGAAGGAAGGAGGGTGATGGAGACTTCAGAGAGGAGGAAATAGAGGTTGAGGAGTAAACTAAAGCATGGATAAAGGGAAGTAGTAAAAACAACACTAGAAAAAGAAATAAAGGAGAAAGGGTAGAACGGCGTAAAGAGAGAATTAGAGAGAGAAATACTTGATTTAGGGAGAACTACGAAGGAGTGCTTACATGCGATTAGGGTAAAAAGTGGAATCGATTATTGTAATAAATCTAGATTTCTAATTACCAGGGCGAGAGTTGGGGCCAGACGACACCATCTGGCGCTCTCTATTGGTTCTTCCCTCTTCCTTCTATTCTTCTCCCTTCACCCTCTCTCCTTTCTCCTCCCTCCGCCTCTCCTTCCTTTTATTCCTCTCGCTTCACCCTCTCTCCTTTCCCCCTCTCCTCCTGTCCTTCCTTCTATTCCTCTCCCTTCTACCCTCTATTTTCTCCTCCTCCTCCTCGCCTTCCCTTTATTCCTCTCGTTTCACCCTCTCTCCTTTCTCCTCCCTCCGCCTCTCCTTCCCTTTATTCCTCTCGTTTCACCCTCTCTCCTTCCTCCTCCCTCCTCCTCCTCCTCGCCTTCCCTTTATTCCTCTCGTTTCACCCTCTCTCCTTCCTCCTCTCTGCCATGTCCCGTCTTCCTCACGGTAATTTCGTTTCGCTCTTTATTTTACTTTGTCTTTCATTCCCGTCCTGTTCACCTTTCCAGCCTCCTTTTGCTATTCTGTTTTGTTCATGTTCTCTCTTTACTGTTCCTCTCTGTCTCCCTTCTGTGTTTATGTTCTCCCTTTCGTCTCCTTTTCTCTCCTTTCTTCCTTTGTTTAGGTCGTGTATTTATTCTCTGCTTTTGACTTTTACTTTGTTTATGTCCTCATTTTATTTTCTGTCTTCTTTGATTATGTTCTTCGCTGTCTCCCTCTTTCCCTTTTTTCTTATTATAATTATTTTTTTTCCTTCACTTCCTATCTCTTGTTTCCTTTGTTTATTTTATGCCTCTCGTCTTCACGTCTCGTCTCTCCTCTCACCCTTTTTTCTTATCTGCCCTCCTTTTCTCTCTCCTCTTTCACCTCTTTTTCTTTAGTCTGCACCCCTTTTCTCCTCTTCCCCTTCAAGCTCTATGCCACTATGTTTATTACGTTCCTCGTTTCATCCTTTCTTTCCCTTCTCCCTCTTTCCTCAACCCCTCAAGCTGACGTGACTCGATCCAATATAGTAAATTGGTTTCGTTTTTCTTGTTTCTGAATCACGCGATTGTTTTGTTTTTCTGTATTGTGTTTGTTTGTGTTTTTTAGGTGGTGACGTTTGTGTCTGATGGTTGGTAAGTTGTGTGTGTTGTTGTTTTGTTTGTGAGGTTTTTTTGTTTTGTGTGTGTTTGTGTGGTGTGTCGTGTGGGTGTGTGTGTGTGGGTGTGTGTGTGTGTGGGTGTGGTGGTGTGGGTGTGTGTGTGTGTGTGTGTGTGGATGGGTGTGGGTGTGGGTGTGGGTGTGTGGGGTTGTTTATTATGGGAGAATACAAGTGTACGAATGTGTATTTTTCAACGCGCCTATGTATACGTTCGCCCGCGCCTTTGCTTGCGTGCTTGAATAGTGAAGCCTGAGAGGTTCCTGGAGAGGCGGCGAGACGAGGCGGCGTAATGAGTGTTCTCGACGGTGCTGTCAATTCGCCGAGAGCTTGATCCTTAAAGCTGCGGCTAAAAATAGGTGAATGATCATGCCGCCGCGGTGCTTCAGGGAGGAATGCCATTGCCGCGATTTATTTTGGTGCAATACTTAGGTGCAATTATTGGACTTTTCGATTTTATTTTTTTTACCCGTTAGGTTATGGTTGGGTAAAGGGCGGTGTTTGGGTTGCGCTGTGTGTAATGCCTTGGGCGCCCTTCTTCCAACGGTTAATGGGATCGGGACAGAGATGGGCGGGAAAAGGGGGTTAAGTGAGTGTTAAGTTTTTTTTTGGGTGATCTCTCTCCTTTCTTCTTTCTCCTTATGCACACATGTACGTACATGGATACTCACAGGTGCACATACGTATGTAAATGCATATTTGTGAGCACGCAAACGCACTCCACGCCCTCAACCCCTCCAAACACATACACATACAGACTCTACCGTCCGAGGATGTGTGTGTGTGTGTGTGTGTGTGTGTGTGTGTGTGTGTGTGTGTGTGTGTGTGTGTGTGTGTGTGTGTGTGTGTGTGTGTGTGTGTGTGTGTGTGTACGCGCCGCAACAACGCCGTCCATTCACAGACAGTGGGGGGGGGGGGGTTGGACTCGGGGCTGTCTCCCTCCCTCCCTCCCGTGGCACTCTTTATTGACCCTCTGTTTTACTCTCTCTCTTCAGTCTTTCCTCTTTCCAGGTCTTCCTTTATTTTTACTTTTTATTTATTCATTTTAGTTCCTATTTTCTGTATAAATGAAGATGGCGTTTAGATATTTGCATAATCTGCAAAAAGGTTTTTAGTTTTTCTTCTTCCTCTTCTTCTTCTGTTTTTATAATGTTATTTTTGCATCCTCCATACGTTAGGCTTATTTATCCGTCAATAAATATAGTTTGAAGTGATCGTCGCTGTCTTGTTGTTTCTAATACCCCCCCCCCCATCCCCCCTCACCTCCCCCGCTTATCTCCTTGCTCTCTCTCATTTTTACAAGGTAGTAAAACAGTATGGGGGGAGGGGGGGGCAAAGGACAAAAAGGGATATTGGGGCGAATAAAAGGATGGAGAGAAGGGGGAGGTGAAAGGGCTGGAGGGGAAAAAAATGAGAGGGAAGTAGATGGCGAGACGGAAGGAAAGATGGAGAGAAAGGGAGAGAGAACGATAAGGTAAGGTGGGGAAGAGGGAGAAACGGATCGAGAGAAAGAATGAATAAAAGGCAGAAAGGAGGGAGGGATAGAGGGAAGGAAGGAAGGGGAGGGGGGTGAAGGCCCTCCTTACGCAACGGTGCCTTTTATTACGGCCACTTGAACCATTGCGTCACCATCATCAGTCAATGAAAACCTTCCTCCCCCCTGCTGTTCTGCTGTGCGGCTGCTGTTGTTTAGCGCCTCCCCTCGCGGCTCCCCTTCTGCTCCTGCTCCTTCTTACCCTCCCGTCCTGCGTTTCTTTTCCCTCCTGGTTCCTCGGGGATCATCTGCGAAGATTTTCCTCTCCCTCGCCAAAGACCTGACAGAGTTCCCCCTCCCCAGCCATGCAGCAGGCCCGTGAGGCGAACGAAGGCGGTAAGGACGGCCACGACGACTACGACCGACGCCCAAGAAACCAGGGCCCTCTTCGTCGGCCTTGGGTTTCCCCTCGTCTCGGCACTGCTCCCCGTTTGGCTCCCCTCTGCGACGCCTTGTCACGGGGAGGGAGCCGCACAAGGTCACGTGACAGGGCGCGACCCGTGGGAACGAGAGTCGGGAGAGAGAGAGAGATGCGCCGGGCAGTAGTGGCACAGGAGAAATGAAATTGACGAAAGAGGGAGGTGAGGGAGGGAACGGGAATGGAGGATGAGATGAATGTCTGTTTGTCTATATGTCTATTTATTTATCTCCATCTATCTATAAACGGACGGACAGACAGACAGACAGACAGACAGACAGACAGACAGACAGACAGACAGACAGACAGACAGACAGACAGACAGACAGACAGACAGACAGACAGACAGACAGACAGACAGACAGACAGACAGACAGACAGACAGACAGAAAAGCATACAATCAGAGAAGAAGAAGAAGAAGAAAAATAAGAAGAAGAAGAAGAAGAAGCAAGAACGAATTGAGATAAGATGTACGGCATAGATAAGAAACAGTTTTTTTCTGTTTTGCTTGTTACTGTTGGGTCTTTGTTCATCTCTAAAGCACCGTTGACAATAGGCGTTTCAAGACGATCCATCCACCATGACCAGATAATGATGTTTAGATTTTATCGTTGTTGATGAAGATGATTAATATAAAGATGGACTGACACCGTTATAGGAGGGCAGGAAGGGCGTATGCCAGCCGATCGACCAGTATTCATATTACGGATAGATGGAGATAGATAGATAGGGAGAGATTAGATATGTAGTGATAGGTAGAGATAGGTAGAGATAGGTGGATAGATAGATAGAGATAGATAAATAGATAGATAGGTAGAAATAGATAGATATATAGGTAGAAATAGATAGATAAGTAAAGATACATAGATAGGTAGAGAGGTAAAGATACATAGATAGGTAGAGATACATAGAGAGAGAGAGAGAGAGAGAGAGAGAGAGAGAGAGAGAGAGAGAGAGAGAGAGAGAGAGAGAGAGAGAGAGAGAAGAGAGAGAGAGAGAGAGAGAGAGAGAATAAGACTAAAAATTACTTCACTAAGCAACAAGTAATAACATGATATTGCATTGTAAACGAGCGTATGAAGCGAAGGATTATATGCCTGTAAAAAGCTGTAAAAAGTGTGAAAGGAAGATGAAAAATGTGTGTGTGTGTGTGTGTGTGTGTGTGTGTGTGTGTGTGTGTGTGTGTGTGTGTGTGTGTGTGTGTGTGTGTGTGTGTGTGTGTATGTATGTATGTATGTATGTATGTATGTATGTATGTGTGTATGTGTGTGCGTGTATGTGTTTGTTTGTTTTTATTTGTTTTCAAGGGGAAGATGACAGCATATGATATATTATGAAAGGGAGTGACAAAAAGACGCCGCCCTTGGTTCTTTCTTCTTCTCCACCTCCTCATTCTACTTCGTCTTCTTCGTCTTCTTTTTCTATTCCTTTCTCTTCTTTTTCTTCCTTTTCTTTTCCTTTTTTTCTTCTTCTTCTTCTTCTTCTTCTTCTTCTTCTTCTTCTTCTTCTTCCTTCTTCTTCTTCTTCTTCTTCCCTCCTTCCTTCCTCCTTATTCTGTTTCTGCTTCTTCCCCAAGTATGTTAGGGGAAGAAGCAGACTAAGCAAGACTCGCCTAATATTTTACGTGAGTCTTACTCAGTCCCTTGGATTTCTATTGCAGCTTTAATAGCACAACATTTTCTTGGGGATTTAAATCAAGATTCATTTAAGATGAACCAAGATTTATTAGTGTTATTGTGATAATGTATTCAATAGATATCTCCTTAAATGAGCAGAGACTATGCTAAACAAGAATTATCGAGATTATACTTACTGTAATATATGCAGATACAGTCCAGAATGGGTTCAACTCGCGCAGCATCAGTCATGGTACTGTTAAGCGTGTGGCTCATTACTCAGAATTGTGTTAAACTTGCATGAGATTAGCCTTATACTTGCAGAGAACTAGTTGGAATTGTGTTAGATTTGTACATTCGTATGGGGAGGTTATGCTTGCCATGTGCAAAAAAAATATCTCAACAAATATAAGATGAGATTTGTGTTTGGCATTACCCGGATTTTTTTTTTTTTTTTTTTTTTTTTATGTTGTAGAAACGAGTCAGTATTAATATTAACATGCAAAAGCGGGTCATAATAGTCTTCAGCTTATAAAGTGGTCCATTGTTGAGCCTGTGCGAAGGCAGTCAAGACGGTGTTCGGATGCGCAACCTCGCCCGATGAAATCACAGCCAACAGCCTTAATTGACGATATTCCCCTCCGCCTGTGGCTGTGTGGCACGCACAGCACAAGCACACATGAGCAGAACTACTTGACGTTATCATTGTGTGCAATAGACCTGCTTATGTAGCCTTGCAGCGTCTCTCTAAAGACTCTTGTTGTGTCTTCAGCCTCAGCCTTTAGAACACAGTGCCATTTATTAAAATTGGACTTTTTATTGTTATTCCACGGAATTGATAACTGGATTTATTCCTTGGATTTTGTTCTTGGTTCTTAAATGTGATTGGTCTTCGTGGTGATGACTGTGATTATTTTTATTAATATTAACATCATTGTTGTTGTCATTATTATTATTATTAATAGATAGATATATAGATCTAATTATTATTATTATTATTATTATTATTTTGTTGTTGTTATTATTATTATTATTATTATTATTATTATTATTATTATTATTATTTCATTATTATTATTATTATTATTATTATTATTATTATTATTATTATTATTATTATTGGTATTGGTATTATTATTGTTGTTATTGTTATAATCGTTGTTGTCTTTATTGTTTCTTATATTGTTATTGTTAAGTAGACAGACAAATACATCCAACATGCAGCCAGCTCGGTTTTGCTTGCTGGTAACATTGTCTCCGAAGACACCGCAGCGCGACGGCAACACTGGTGACTCGTAAGGGCAACAATGTGCCACGTGAAGCGCACAGCTGCTGCTGCTCCCAATGCGAGCTTAATTGTCGTGGTAAATAAGGGATCACATGTTGCCAATTGGTTTGTTGTCTCTAGAAGGTTGTTTGGCTTTGTGTGGGTGGAGGGAGAGGGGAGGAAAGCGGGGGAGGGAGGGAGGGAGGAGGGAGCGAGGGGGAGGGAGATGGGGAAGAGGGAGGGATGGTTAGTTATAGGCCATGATGCCACATGCCAGATCCATGGTGTGATTGCCTTTGTTTCGCCGGGCGCTTCGTGGTTTATATTTTCGTGTCCTTATTTTCTTGTTTTGCTTGCGCTCTCTCCCTCTCTCTCTCCCCCCCTCCCTCCCTCGCTCTTCTCCTTCCTCTGCCTCTCCCTCTCATTCTCATTCTCCCTTTCCCCCTCCTACTCCTTCTCCCTTTCGCTCTCATTCTCCTTCTCCCTCTCGCTCTCATTCCCCATCTCCTTCCCTCTCCCTCTCTCCTTGCCTTTCTTACTTGGCCTGAAAAGCACGGCCGTCGACAAAGGGCCTGAGGTGCGGATCCTGAGGCAAATCATCCACACCAATGTTAAGCAATACGGCCTTCGTGCGAGCAATCTCAATTTGGATAAATATCTAGCGTTTCCTTTCATTTATTCTTTCTTTTTTTCTTTGATAGCAGGAAACTGAACGGCGTTATTACCCGGGAGTGGGGAAGAACACCTTTACTCACGGGCAGAGGCCATTGACTCGAGTACCTCTTTCAGTAGACTAGAAGCAACACGCGCTTTTCAGTGTGCTATTCTCAGGCACAAGAACTTGCTCCTTGTTCGTTTTTTTTCCTTTTTTAAAATTCTTTTTAGCAATAACTTCCCTTTGTCCATTGGAAATACATTTTGTCAGTCACGAGGTTTCAATTAAGAGTTTATATCTATTAATTTCTTCAATAATAGTAGGGTGTCTTATCTACATATATATAGATTGGCTGTAATGTATCTCTGTGCGAAAATCGGGCTTAATTTTTACTGCTGAAGTGTGTGTATGATTTCTGTTTTACCTTTTCTTTCGCCACAGTCGATTATAAACAGGACTGGCATCATGCTGTGCGGGTCTGCAGTAAGGGATGTCGAGCAGTACCCAGCCCACCGCCTCACAGAAGGTCGAGCTCATTCATCAAGTTTTATGGCCTTTAAAGTAGCTTTTCAGGCGGTTATCCAGAGCGCGATGGCCATTTGGGCAGTTAAGGGTAAACTCTTGGAATGACTATGGACAGCAAAGGCGTTTTATGAAGGAAGATAAAGCATTTGAGAGTATTTTCCTCCAATTATTCTGTGTATGTACGTCATGCAAACAGGGAACGCGTTAGCTACAGGCGAATGGTGCCGCTTGACTCTTTTAACTTCCCTCATATTATTTACAGTATCTACAGTATTTTTTCTTCCATTCTCCTCGAAAAATAGGCCCTGTCAAGTAATTGGAGGTTTTATAATATAGCATTTGATATTCCTCTTTTGGGCACAAATTATGAATAAAAAAAGCCTACAGCCCACGTGACTTCTAGCTTTCAACTTTTAATCGCCTGGTAAGTCTAATGTCAACATCAAAGGTACCTGGTGTGTTATAGCTCTTAACTATGCGTTAAAATCTTGTTTAATGAAATGAAGTGCGTCCCATCAGCCTGTACATCGCGTTTACTCAATAACCCTCTTCTATCAACTGCAGATATGCCAGAGTGGTATTTCCATTGCTTTATTGAAGATCATACTGTGAGTGTTCGGTAAATATGCCTTGGTCATTTGTCTCCCTCTCACGTTCTCCCTCCCTTCTCCCTCTCCTACCATTTTTGTCTTTCGTTCTCTCTCTCTCTCTCTCTCTCTCTCTCTCTCTCTCTCTCTCTCTCTCTCTCTCCTCTCTCTCTCTCTCTCTCACACTCTCCTCTCTTCTCTCTCCTCTCTCTCCTCTTCTCCTCTCCTCTCTCTCTCTCTTCCTCCTCCTTTTCCTCCCTCCCTGTTTCTTCCTCCTCCCTTTCTTTTCCTATCCCTTTCACTCATTTTCTCCATCTGCTTCGCCCTTCCTTCTTCCGTTCCCTGTTCCTCTCTTTCCCTCCTTTCCTCTGTTCATTCCTCCCTCCATCTCTCTCCCTCTTTCCCTCCGCATCACGCCTCCTCTCACTCTCCGTTGCCCTCTCTACTTCCTCCCTTCCGTCTGTTCTTCCCTCTGTCTCTTCCTTCTTTCCTCCGCGTGTTCTTCCCTGCTTCTTCCCGTTCCTCCCTTCCTTACCCCCCTTCTTCCCTTCTTCCTCACCCCCTCCTCCTTCCCTCTTTCCTCATCCCCCTCCTCTTTCCCTCCTTCCTTTCCCCCCTCCTCCTCCCTCCTTCCTCACCCCACCTCCTTCTCCCTCCTTCCTCCTTCCTCACCCTCTCCCCTCTTCCACTCCCCGCCTTTCACCTCCAGCTTGTTTGCTCTTTTCACCCCGTCTTTCACCTCTATCCACACTCACTCCGTTCCCTCTGTTTGTGTTTCTTTGCGTTGTTGTCATGTGCAGGTCTCAGGAATTGTTAGTGGAGTTTGTGTGTTTGTGATTGAGGTGTCGAGTGTATAGGAAGATTGTTTGGTGTGATGTTTGGTTTGAGCTGTGTGTGATGTGCTGTGCAGTTATTTTGTGTGTGTGTATGTGTGTGTGTGTGTGTGGTGTGTGTGTGTGTCTGTATCTATATGTGTGTCTGTGTCTGTGTCTGTATATATATGTGTGTGTGTGTGTGTGTGTGTGTGTGGAGGGAGAAGGGTAGGGTGCACGCGTTGTAGGTCCTATGGCCTTGCAACCAGCCTGCGCGGTCGCCACAGCCTTCAACGACTCCTCAAGGTCGTGTGTGGGTCAACACCCGAGCGAACGGGGGGGGGGGGGGCAGAGGAGAGAGGGAGGATTGTAAGGGAGAAGGAGGAGAGAGGAGGAGCAAGAAAAATAATAGTAGTAGGGGAAGAAATAAGAAGAGAGGAAGAGGAGGGAAGAAAGAGACGAAGATAAAGAAGGAACAGGAGTAAAGAAGAACTGTGGTGGGGCGGCCGGCGATGCGCCATTACGTGGTTTTATTTATTCCTCTCGTCTTCCCGTGCTTCATATTTTATAGAATGTGTTGCATTTTTGGGACTTTGGAAGAAGTTGCCATACTTCTTTTTTTTCCCTTATTATTCTCTCATTTTGGTGTATTTGATGTAGATCATCCTCTTTGCTCTCTCTTCCATCTCCTTCCCCTTGTTACCTATCATTTTCTCCCTCCTTTACTCCCCTTTCCTCTCCTTTATTTTCTCCTCCCTCTATTCGTTTTTTTTTTCATTTTCCTCATCTCCATTTCCCCGCTGTTCTTGTGCGGGCGAGGGTGTGGTTCCTCCCCCGTGCCGTGTTGTGACGCCGCCGCTTCGATCGCTGTGTATCTTTCCCCTTTCCCTTCCTCTCCTCTTCTCGCCCCTCTCTCCGTTCTTTCGTTCTTTTATTTGTTTCGTAGATTTCTATTTTATTATTAGTTGCAAGTATGTTTCCTTGTGTCTTCTATTGCTTCTTTGTTTGTTCCCCCCTCCCCCCCCCGGTTATTTGGTCGTTTATCGGGATTTATTCTTTTTCTTCCTGTTCTCTTTAGATTTTATTTTTAATCTTCCTTCACACTTTCTCCCCCCCCCCCCCATTATCCGCCTTTCTTCTCTCCATTATATACCATTCCCCATCACCCCTTCTCCTCCTCCTCCTCGACCTCCTTCCTCCTCCTCCTTTGCCTCCTCCTCCTCCTCCTCCTCCTCCTCCGCCTCCTCCTCCTTCGCCTCCTCCTCCTTCGCCTCCTCCTCCCTCTCCTCCTCCCTCCCTCCTCCCCATATCCCTTCTTCTGCCGGAAGTCGCTTCCGCAGCTGTTGCGTGCGCGGCCGCGTCTGCCCGGCGAAGGTGTAGCTAAAACGGATTGTGATGAATGGCGACGTTTAATGAACCCGTAAAGGAGTCATGCTTTCCCTTTTTGGGCGATGAAGTTTGCTTGTTCTTCGCTGACCGTCGTTTTAGTTGAACGCGCTCGGTATCAATCGGCAGAATAAGATCGCAAATTTTGTGGTGCGGTGCCATTGCAAACCTCGCCATATTCGTCATAACCATCGCCATCACAGTTATTAGCGAACGGCTCTTCCGTCAGAGCACTCGTCGTCTCGCCACCATATCCCCGGGTGTCACCATTACTCCCTGAGCGATGGTCACTGCCACGCACCATAATGATTCCCATCTCCGGCAAACAACTTGCGATGCTATGATGGATGACGGGATAATGGATGCGGGAATCCCACTCTCCGCCCTCGATTCCCTCTCGTCTAGGCCTTGAAAAAACAAGTCTCCCTTCCATTCTCTCTCCTCCCCTTGCCTTCTTCTTCGTAATTCCTCTGTCTTTCCTTCCCTTCCTCCTCTGATTCCTCTCTATCCTCCCGCCCTTCCTTCTTTCACTACCATCGCCTCCTCTCTGTCTGTTTCCTTCCATTCTCTCTCTTTTTCTCACTCAGTTTCCTCTCTCTTTCTCTCTCTTTTTCTCACTCCGTTTCCTCTATCTTTCTCTCTCCTTCATCTCCCTTCCATCCTCTTTCCCCTCCTTCCCTCTCTCCCTCTCTCCCTCTCTCCCTCCCAGCCTACCTCATACCTCCCACATTTTATTTTCATGTCCCTTTTCCCCCGCTTCTTCCATCCCCCTTCCTCTTCTCCTTCCCTCCCTCCCTCCCCTTACTTTTCTCCACCTTCTTTTCGCGTCCCTTCCCCCTCTCCTTCGATCCCCCTTTCTCTTCTCCCTCCCTCCCTACCTCTTTCTCCCTCCCCTTTACTTTTCTCCAACCTTCTTTCCGTCTTCCCCTCCCTCTTTCCCCCCTCCCCCCGCTCCTTCCACCCCCACCCCCCCATTCTCTGTTTCTCTTCCCCTCCCTCCCTCGTCCTCCTCCCTCCCAGCGAGTGATGCTAGACTCTGGACGTGGCCCAAGTGTGTCTCTGGAACTTTCCTTACGTGAGCTCGCTGTAAGGAGAGTTGGGGGGCGGGGGGGGGGGAGGAGAGAGCAGATGAAAGGAGAAAGGACAGCAGGCGTGCGGAGAGAAGCAGAGGAGAGTAGGAAGAAGGGAGAAGGCGAGAGGAGTAAGAAAGATGTGTGGGGTAAGAAAGAGGGAGAAGAGAAGCGACATTGTTTGAAAACTAAAAGATTCATAAAATGCAAGAAAAACCTAAAGGACAGAAAGAGGTAAACGAACGATAGAGTGGCAAGTCTTTAATGATTAGCCTTGTTATTATCCTTCTCCCTCTATCTCCACCTTTCTCTCCTCATCCCCAGCGGCTTCCGGGCCCGGTGCCAAGTGCCTTTTTCCTTGTGTCTTTTAACGCCGGCCTCGTCTTTTAGTGGGTGAGAGTCTCCTATTGTGAAGGCGCAGGATCTGTGCTGTGCGTGCTGTGCGAGGGGCACGATGGGGGGGAGGGGAGGACGCAGGAGGGGGAGGGGGAGTCTCGTCTCCCGTGGGATGCTCGAGGAAGATCTCTCAGCATCCTCTTCTTCTTTTTCTTCTTCCTCTCGACAGTCTCGTCCTCCGCTCGTTAATTGCAAGGTGCACGAAAGAGGACTGTACTTTTCTTTCTCGCTCTCTCTCGCCCCGTTGTAGGTTTGTTATCTCGTGTTTTTTTTTCCTTCTTTTGGGCTTTCTTGCGTTTGTTTCCTCTCTTCTTTTCTGTTTGTTCAATTTTCTCTTCCCACTTCTCTTCTCTTTTCTTTTCTTCTTTATTCTTCTCTCCCTTCCTCTCTTCTATCTTTCCCCCGTCCTCCCTTTCCTCCCCCTCTTTTCCACACCTCATTCCTCCCAACTTTCCTTCCTTCTTCCTTCCTTCCGTCCTTCCTTCCTTCCTTCCTTCCTTCCTTCCTTCCTTCCTTCCTTCCTCCCATTCTTACTTTCTTCTTCCTTCCCTTTCCTTCTGTGTGTTTCATTTTCTTCTCGTTGTTTTGATCATCTAATGTTTCTTTCCCCTCTTCTTTTTATGTCATTTGTTATCTTTATTTCCTTCTGGAGGAGATGCCATCTGTGTCTCTTCTTGTCTCTTCTCCTTTTTCTTCTGCCTCTGCTTCTGTCTCCTTCTCTTCCATTTCGTCATCATTATATTCATCATCTTCTACCACTTTCTTTTGCTCCCCCATTATATTAATAATTTCTTACCTCTTCTTCTTCTTCTTCTTCTTCTTCTTCTTCTTCTTCTTCTTTTTCTTTTTCTCCACCTCCTCCTCCTCCTCCTCCTTCGCTACCGCCGCCGCCACCGCCGCCTCCTCTTTCTCCCCTCCTCTTCCACTTCCTCCCCCCCCTTCTTCTTCTCCTTCTCTTCCTCCTCCTCCTCCTCCCCCTCCCCTCCCCCCTCCTCCCCCTCCCCGCCTCCTCCCCCTCCCCCCCTCCCCCCCTCCCCCCTCCTTATCCTCCCCTCCTCCTTCTCCTCCTCCTCCTCCTCCTCCTCCTCCTCCTCCTCCTCCTCCTCCTCCTCCTCCTCCTCCTCCTCCTCCTCCTCTTGTTGCGTCATTATCTGTTTCCCTTCATTCTTCTTCTATACCTCCTCTTCCTCTTGCTCTTTTCCCTTCCTCTTCGTTTACCTTCTATCCTCTCTCCCATCATTCCTCCACCTCCTCCTCCTCCTTCTCCTCCTCCTCTTCCTCCTTTATCCTCCTCTGTCCTCCTCTGTCCTCCTCTGTCCTCCTCCTCCTCCTCCTCATCCTCCTCCTCCTCCCTCCTCCTCCTCCTCCTCCTCCTCCTCCTCCTCCTCCTCCGTTTCTCACACCTTTCCGACACTGCTCATCTTCCCTTTCAGTTCGCTCGACCGAAAATTTCGCCCAGAGATATGATCCGAGGCTTATATTGCGATAGTCACTCATTGGATTTGCATGTGGTGGTTTTGTCCATGTGTCACGGACGGAAGGAAGGGGAGAGGGAGAGGGAGAGGGAGAGGGAGAGGGAGAGGGAGAGGGAGAGTGATGGGGGTGGAGATGGTAATGAAGGGATAGCAAGGAGAGATAGGGAGAAACAGAGGACGAGGGAAAAGGGGGGTGGGGAAATGGAATGACAGTCAGACAGACAGATGGTAGGTAAAGAGGAAGGAAGAGGGGAAGGACGAAAGAAAGAAAGAAGGTATGAAGGTAAATAGGTAGATAGGTATGTAGATAGGTAGGTAGGTAAGTAGACAGACACAGATAGAGGGATAGATAGATTGATAGAAGATAAATAGATTGATAAGCAGACAGATACCTTTTGGGGGAGATCTTTGCATATTTTATTTTCTGATGTTCATACTCTGAATTTACTAGATTAAAGTGACTGATAACCCCCCCCCCTCTCTCTCTCTCTCTCTCTCTCTCTCTCTCTCTCTCTCTCTCTCTCTCTCTCTCTCTCTCTCTCTCTCTCTCTCTCTCTCTCTCCTCTCTCTCTCTCTCTCTCCTCTCTCTCTCTCCTCTCTCTCTCTCTCTCTCTCTCTCTCTCTCTCTCTCTCTCTCTCTCTCTCTCCTCTCTCTCTTTTTCTCTCTTTTTTTTCTCTCCCCCGCGAATATGTAAACAAACACACACGCGCCACCTCGTCACATGTACTTAAGTAGAACTATCTATTTATCAATGTCCTTCCGGAACCTTCCAAGCGCGACTTGATTATAGCTGACTTACTACAATGTCTCGGCTCTCTTTATCACGCCCCCCCCCCCACAACTCACACTCTCTCTCTCTCTCTCTCTCTCTCTCTCTCTCTCTCTCTCTCTCTCTTCTCTCTCTCTCTCTCTCTCCTCTCTCCTCTTCTCTCTCTCTCTCCTCTCTCTCTCTCTCTCTATCTCTCTCCTCTCTCTCTCTCTCCTCACTCTCTCTCTCTCTCTCTCTCTCCTCCTCTCTCTCTTCTCTCTCTCTCCCCCTCCCTCTCTCTCTCTCTCTCTTCTCGCTCTCTCTCCTCTCTCCTCTCATCTCGTCTCCTCTCTCTCTCTCTCTCTCTTTTCTCTCTCTTTTTTTTTTCTCTCCCCCGCGATATGTAAACAAACACACACGCGCCACCTCGTCACATGTACTTAAGTAGAACTATCTATTTATCATGTCCTTCCGAACCTTCCAAGCGCGACTTGATTATAGCTGACTTTACTACATGTCCTCGCTCTTCTTTATCACGCCCCCCCCCCCCTCCTCCTCTCTCTCTCCTCTCTCTCTCTCTCTTCTCTCTCTCTCTCTCTCTCTCTCTCTCCCTTCTCTCACTTTTCTCTCTCTCTCTCTCTCTTCTCTCTCTCTCTCTCTCTCTCTCCTCTCTCTTCTCTCTCACTCTCACTCTCCCCCTCACCTCACTCTCACTCTCACTCTCACTCTCACTCTCTCTCTTCTCTCTCTCACTCACTCTCTCTCTCCTCCTCACTCACTCTCTCTCTCTCTCTCTCTCTCCTCTCTCTCTCTCTCTCTCTCTCTCTCTCTCTCTCTCTCTCTCTCTCTCTCTCTCTCTCTCTCTCTCTCTCTTTCCCTCTCTCTCTCTCTCTCTTTCTCTCTCTCCTTCGCTCTCTCGCTTCTCCTCTCCTCTCCTCTCCTCCTGCTTTCCTTCTCTCCCTCTTTCCGCGCATCCCCCCCTCCCCCCCCCCCTACCTCCCTCTCTCCTTTTCTTTCTTTCCATCTCCCTTTTCATATGCACCCTCACCTGAATACAGACACACACACACACACACACACACACACACACACACACACACACACACACACACACACACACACACACACACACACACACACACACACACACACACACACACGCACACACACACACGCACACACACGCACGCACACAAATACACAAGTTTTCCTCTTTTTCTTTTCTCTCTTAAATATTTTTCTGTGGGCCTCCTTCTTTTATCCGGAAATAATGGCTTGTGTAACGAATTCCATTATTCTTTCTATTTTTTTACGTCATGGAAGTTGGTTCATTGAATAAGGATAAAAGGGAAGAGCAAGAAGCGAAGGGAGAGAGGCAGAGAACAAGATTAAAAAGGTCGGAGGATACGTAATCATACAGATAACATCAGACAAAAAGTTAAGAAGAAAAATATCAAGAACGTTGGAAAGAAAGAGGAATAGGCACAGAGAAAAGAAGCGGAGAGAAGCTTCCGCCACGTCCACGCTATCCACCTCGTTGTTTTGTTGACGAAAATTGTTTGCAGCAGAATTCCTCTCGTGGACTAAGTGCTGCTTGATGTAAAGTGAAGTGGCTTTTAAGGAAGGGCGTTTTTCGTAATACTGCTATGGTTTGTTATGCGAATTCTAATGTCGATTAAAAGATAAAACGTGGAATAACTTTGTTGGCGGGTTTCGTGGCCAACGTGTCAGGTGATGGATGGGCGGCTGGCGGAGGCGGAGGCTGATAGATATTGCGGGATGG
>NC_051402.1:4544090-4546590 GCF_015228065.2 Penaeus monodon
CTCTCACCCTCACTCCCTCTCCGTCTCTTTCTTCCTCCCCCTTCCTCCCTCCCTCGTCCCCAGAAGTGTGGGAATTAGACGCTTGTCAAGGGGGTAGGGCTGAGCTGTTCCTGAATCTCCCCAGAGCGTGTTTGCAAGACATAGATTCCGGTGAGCGAGATTCCCCCCTCACCTGGCCAGGCAAGGGGGGAATGGGTTAGGGGGACGGGGGATGTGGAAGAGAGAGAGAGAGAGAGAGAGAGAGAGAGAGAGAGAGAGAGAGAGAGAGAGAGAGAGAGAGAGAGAGAGAGAGAGAGAGAGAGAGAGAAATGGAGATCAAGGGTGGATGGGAAATGTGAAGGCTGTTGAGAGGGTGGACAAGTGATAGGGAAGGGGGTGAATGGAGATGTGGAAGTAGGCAACGGGAGTGGACGGAGGATGTGAAAGAGGAAAAGGGAAGGTGGACGGGGGATGTGAAAGAGGAAAAGGGAAGGTGGACGGGGGATGTGAAAGAGCCGGCGGACGTGATGATAGAGAGGGAAAGAGGAAAAGGGAAGGTGGACGGGGGATGTGAAAGAGGAAAAGGGAAGGTGGACGGGGGATGTGAAAGAGCCGGCGGACGTGATGGATAGAGAGGGGAGGGTAAGCGGACGGTAGTTGTGGAAGAGGTGGAGAAGCAGGTCGATCGGGCAGGGTGAACGGGGATGCTGAAGCCGTTACATTTCCCGCCCTGAGTATGAATTATCGAGCTTGGCTGAGCGACAGCAATCATCAAGATGGGTTATTCATCACGGCGAGCGCAGGCCGCAGTAGCGCCACAGGAAGGAGGCGGAGGCGCGGGCTGTTGGTCGAGCTGTTGCCTCTTATTTTCATTCGGGTTCCTTGTCGAGGGGAATTTTTCGCTCATAGTTTCTGTTGTTGTTTCTGAGAAGTGGAAACGGTAATAACAGGAAGAGTAATATTGATAATAATGATAATGATAATGGTAAAGATGAAAGTATTAATGATGATGATGATGATGATGATGATGATAAGAATAAAAAATTGTGATGGTGGTGATAATGGCAGTGATTATAATGATGTCGGTAATTATAATGGTAATTATAATGATGATGATAGGAATGTTGAGAGTAATGATGATTATGGCAGTATTAATGATGGTAATGATAGTTATGATAATAATTGTAGTAAAGATGATAATGGTAATGAAAGTAATAAATAATGATAATAGTAAATGATAATGTAATAATAATGATAGTTAAGAACTATAATAGAAATAAAATTAATAATAATAGTAATGATAATAATACTAATATAATAATGATGATAATAATAATAATAATAATGATAGTATTGATAATAATAAGAATGATGGTAGTAATGATAATGATAATAGCGCTGGTGGTGGTGGTGAAGATGATGATGATGATAGATGATGATGAGTGATGAGGTTTATATATTGATATACTGATTATAATAAGTAATATAATAATGATAATATAAATGATAATAAATAGTATATGATGATATAATAATAATATAATATATATAAATGATGATAATAATAATGATGATGATAATAATAATAATAATAATAATGAAAATAAAGGACAACTTGGATATTGATGATAACAATAATGATGATGATGATATGATAATAGTAATAGATATGTTAATATAATTATGTAATAATAGTAGCAATGAATATGGTGATGGTGGTAATGATGATGATGGCGATGATGACGATAGTAATAGTAATAATAATGATGACAGAAGTAATGATAATGATTATGATAACGATAACAACAATAATGACATTCATAATATAGTAATCACAGTAGTGATGATAATGAGGGTAATGTCACTAGCACTGATGAATAATAATAGCGATAATAATGTAAAGAGATTAACGAATATTTACTAAAATAATTGAGAGATTCGAGAGAGATGTAAAGTCAGAAAAATAGAGAACGAACGGGGGCAAGGTACAAAGAAAAAAATGGTGGTTTCAGAATGATAAATGGAAGTCAGAAAGTTAGTTAAGAAAAGGAAGTGTTGAGAACTTCTTTTCCTGGAAAACAGCTTGGGAAATAAGAGGAATGCAGACAGGCAGACAGACAGACAGACAGACAGGCAGACAGACAGGCAGACAGACAGACAGACAGACAGACAGACAGACAGACAGACAGACGCACGCACGCACGCACGCACGCACGCACGCACGCACGCACGCACGCACGCACGCACGCACGCACGCACGCACGCACACACACAACACACACACACACACACACACACACACACACACACACAACACACACACACACACACACACAGGAGGCTTACCGGCGGTTGGAAGGCAAGGTAGCCGGTCAGACTAGAAATCTAGCAGGCAGACAAGCAAGCAAACAATCCGAGAGACTAGCAGGTCCGAAGACAAGCAGACGGAACGAAGAGAAGAGTCCCCACGGCCATGATGTTCCATGCGCGCCCCGGTCACACAAAGGGCGCGAGGTGGGAC
>NC_051402.1:4551590-4594090 GCF_015228065.2 Penaeus monodon
TGAGAAAGAGACAGAGATAGAGAGAGAGAGAGAGAAGAGAGAGAGAGAGAGAGAGAAGAGGCAGAGAAGAGAGAAGAGAGAGAGAGGGGGGGAGGGAGAGGGAGAAGTGCGAGAGAGATAGAGAGAGCAGAGCGAGAGGGAGAGGAGAGAGAGAGAGAAGCGAGGAGTAGAGAGGGAGAGAAGGTTATGTAGAGTGATCATTATGTGGGATCTAGATGATAGATATTATATCTGATATGAGAGAGTGGAATGTGGAAATGCAGATATACAAATGTTTACACTCTGAGAGACACCTCCAGATACACACACACAAACATGAAAGAGACATGAAACCCAAAATCTCACGTGATGAAAAATGAAGTCGACATTTCCGCGTTTAATCATGAAAGATAGTCACGAATAACAATAAAGTATTCTTAAAATCACCGGGAGGTTAAAAAGAACGATTATACATGCCTCAAGTACGCAGCGGACGCCTTTAAGAGAGATCAATATCCAGTCTGACAAAAGGGATGAGTTAAGTGGTCGGGCTCTGTGTGTGTGTGTGTGTGTGTGTGTGTGTGTGTGTGTGTGTGTTTGTGTGGTGTGTGTGTAGTGGTCTGTCTGGTGTTCTGTGTTCTGTGTCTGTGTCTGTGTCTGTGCGCGTATGAGCGTGCCTTTTTGTGAGGTATGTGACCGAAAACGAAAAGCTGTTCTCTCCTGTCGTGGCATAGGTCTTATGTGTTACTTTAAACGATAAAATGCACTGATAAGAAAAACGCAAAACTATTTCTTTTATGATAGTAATATAGAATATTGTTTTATATATGGATTTAACATCATCAACTGATCTCTTCATACGGACCAGACATGAAACGGAAACTCTATCATATCATATAGGTAGATTTCGCTCGTAAGGGACTGATCTAACCTGAACCTAGCCTTGAAACATGCGCTGAAATGTGATATCCTATGGTTTGCATTATAGTAAATTGCAATCTCTAGCGTAACAATGAATGATAAAACTGTCCCATTGACAAGTAAGTCACTGTATGTGATTTTTCAAAATGGTACTCGTGTTTTGATGATCTATTTTTTGATGCACTGATGTCACTTCTTTGCATGTGTGCATAAATTTATGCGTCGTTCGAACATTCCATATCGGTCGTTTTGGTCCGAAAGCAGAGCAGAAAACATCGAAACGGTCCCTTCCCGTCCGACATCAGCTGAAAACTTTATCTGTGATTCTGTGTTCACCCCCACCCCCCCTCTCCCGCTCCCCCACTCCTTCTCATCCTCATCCGCTCGGCTATTGTTCATATCTTTTTGTTATTGTCTGTAGAAACTTTAATTTGAAGGCAAGTATAATTCACGCGTAGTTTTCCTTTGCGTGTATGGCCAGCTGGTTATTTGTTTACTTCATTGCTATTGGGGTCAGTGGGGCTCTTGATAGGGGTTTTATGGGGTAGGCTGTTGCTGCTATCGGCTTGTGTGATGGAGGTGTTTTATCGCCCTGTGGCCTCTCATGTTTTTGTCTGATTGCGTCTTTATCTGCGCCAGTATCTCTCTTGATCGTTACCCAGTTCCTCTCCCTCTTATCTGTACACTACTTACCTGCTTCACCATTTGTATTTTCAAATTTTACGTGAGTACATTTGGTGTCCATATCAAGATTAACCGTTGGATTTTCATCTTGTTGTTCGGAAGCACCTGCGGCCACTCAGCGTATGCGCCCCGGGGCATGATCATGTGGTGTGTGGGAAACCTTGCAAGGGCAAGAGTGGGTGTGCTAGCTAGGCCTGGCATTAAGTCCTCTTCTTCGGAATTTCTATGTTCTCTAGTATACATTTTTCTTCTCTCGCTGCCTCTCCCTCTCTCTCTCTCTCTCTCTGTCTTTCTCTCCCCCCTCTCTCCCCCCCTCTCTCCCTCCCCCTCCTCTCCTCTCCCTCTCCCCCCTCTCCCTCCCTCCTCTCCCTCTCCCCCCTTCCTCTTCTCTCTCTCTTTTCTCCCCTCTTCTCTCTCTCTCTCTCTCTCTCTCTCTCTCTCTCTCTCTCTCTCTCTCTCTCCTCTCCTTCCCTTCTCGCTCTTCGTCTCTCATCTCTCCCATCTCTCTCCTTTCTCTCAACTCACGGTGGAAACAACGACTGTTTTCCC
The DNA here is from genome assembly GCF_015228065.2 of Penaeus monodon. Taxonomy (NCBI): domain Eukaryota; kingdom Metazoa; phylum Arthropoda; class Malacostraca; order Decapoda; family Penaeidae; genus Penaeus; species Penaeus monodon. The sequence goes on from NC_051402.1 coordinate 4,553,724, forward strand.
TGAAGGTTGTCGAAAATACCATAGGCCATTTAAGTCCCTCTACTGCTATCTCTCCCATTTTTGTGTTGGCATATTCTATACTTTGACAGAAGTATGAGAGGCCATTTAAGAGAAATAAAAGATCTGTTGTCACTGGGGTGCCACAAATTGGACATATGTAACCTGACGTGGCAAGCTTATTACACAATTCTGGCCGTTAAAAGTCTCCATTGCTGTGAATTATGCATGACGTAACCTATGCATCACTGAATGTTTGCCTCTCTATTGTAACACAACTGTCGTTCCGCTGGTCAGTCAAAGGACGCCACAATGTGCGCAGTACTGTGTCGTTTGTTAATTGTGTGTATTTTGTGTTTTCGTGTTTACATTATTTTGCGAACTTTAGCAGGACTCGATTAGCACTTTGTTGTGTTGACACGAATGATCTGGATTGGTGTAGTCGCAGGGTATGCCAGTGCACGTGTGGTAGGTATGGTTTGCAATTAATATTAATTCAGATGCGTGGGTGCTCAAACATTGTTTAATATTGTACAGCAATGAGGCTTTATATTCTGAAGAGTAGGAAAATTTCGCATCTCCTATCCTCCGAACTTTGTAGTGTACGTATTATGTGTTATCGTTCTATAAATTATCTGTAGTGATACCAGTATCTCGCCATATCTAACGATCCCTCATTCTCTGTCGGGATCACCCCTCCTCAATTTCCTTTCATATCTAATTTTCCTCCTTGAGTCTTCCCTTCGAACACTGCCATTTTTGCCTATTAATCGTCCCTCCTTCATTTCCATTTTCCCCTTCTCTTCTCACCCCTTTTCCCTCAAGGCACCTCTTTCCCCTCCTCGTCCCCCACGCTCCTTCCCTCTCTCCCTCTCTCATTCATCTCTTTGTATCACCTGCTTCTTCTCACAATTTCCCTCTCCTACTGTGGCACCCTCATTTTTTCACCCGCCTTCCCCTTTTTTGTCACCGCTGTCTTCTCGTTTTCCTTTTTTTCTTCTAAAGTCCCCTTTTCCTCTCGGTCGCCAAAGTCTTTCCTCTTCTGCATGGCCGATGCCCTCACTTTCTCGATTTGCATTATCTTCACGCAGCCTTCCGCCCGGAGCATTTTTTTTTCTCTCGCATACCTCTTCATTTTATATGCTTCGTCTCCATTTTTTATCTTTGTTGTATCTTTCGGCGCTTTTTTGTCTGAATCTTCTAGACCCCTCCCCCCCCTCCCCTTCCTCATACCCCGTCGGCCTGCAGGTGTGAGGTGTCGCGGTGGCCCTTGTGCGTCGGGTATGAGGTGATGGAGTACGATTCACCCTCATTCTGATCTCTCTTAACGCCCGATTGTGTCCCCTCACTCCCCTCATACTCTGATGCCGTGTCTAAGTGTTATAGAAACGGACAAAGTCGATGGTTTTATCGCATTTGCATGAGAGCGATTTCAGGAGTGGAAGAAAAAATCTAAGGGAGAGACGCAACTGAAGACGGCCTCGGAATATAAGACAGGTGGTGGTCGAGGGGGGGGGGGAGGTGGGGCGGGCAAGGAAGTGTTAGACGAGGTGGGCGAAGAGATTGAAAGAGATTGAAGCGAATGCGCTGGTGATCTGCAGGCATGGTCGGTCCAGTACCTGAGTGTGGAGCGAAAAAGGCCTGTCCCCCTTCCCCTGCCCACCTCCCCCCGTCCCCTGCCCGCTCGCACCCCCCGGCATACCTCAGTCCCTCCCTCGCCCTCCCGAACCAGAGTTACCAGTTTGCCTTTTTATCTTAAAAAATGCCCTCCTCCCTACGTAATATTCATTCTAACTCCGTGTCGTTGCTTTTCCTCGCTTCATTTCAAGGAGCAGCAGAGTCGTCGGCGAGCAGATCGCCATCGTCGCCTGTGTAGGCCGAGCCACGACCCGCCTCCGCCGCCTGCATGACGAAGCCCCGCGCCGCGCAGGTGAAATAAATGCGCATCACATAGCTAGCCGTCAACCCGCGGCCCCGAGTCGAGTACTTCCAAACTCGCTATTTGAAATGAACCCGCAAGTCCCCCCCACCGCCCTGCCACCACTCCCCTCCCCATCTCTCCCTCTCCGTTCGACCTCTACCCCCTCTCCCTCGCCCGCTCTTCCCCCTCCCTTTATTCACCTAGCTCTTCCCTCCCCCAGGTCCCCTCTCCCCCTCCACTATCTCAGGAATATCTTATGACATATCGTAACGAGCGAGGAGTGTCCTCTGCGTGCTCTGTTGTTCTCCTCTCTGTCCCGTGACTCGTTTCCTTCACTACGTGCGGCCGAGTCGGAAACTGTGTGATGAACCCGCGGGCGTGAGCAAGGGCAGGGGGAGAGGGGGGAGTGGGTTATTTCGCCGTCGGAAAGGTCTTCTTCTGTCTCTTTCTTCCTCTTCCTCCCCCGCCGACCCTATTTTTTCTTTGTTCTTCTTGATCATCTGTTAATACAGCAATTTCGAATTTCATCTCTCAGGATGCAGGAGGTGGGCAGGGGGAGGTCAATCCCGCAACGGTCGGGCGGAGGAGCTTCCGTTGCCTTCGAAGTCGCCGCCAAGAAGGACGTGGACACGTAGGCTCGATGGCGGGGCAGCAGTGGGTAGGGGAGGAGGGGGAAGGAGGGGAGGTGGGAAGGAGGTGGGGAAGGGAGCATAGTCTGAGAAAAATACCACCGGTTGCATAGGCTCGTTGTTGCCACAGTCCCGAGGTTTTGTTTACCCCGCTGGCCGGGCTAATGAGAGCGAAGGATGTTGGGCGCTCGGGATGTGACGACGGCGCTCGCTCTGGGCCGTGGTGGCCGGTACTGGTCAAGCCCTGCGTCGGGGCAGAGAAGGAGGGAAGAGGAGAAGAGGGAGGGGGAATAGAAGGCGAAAGGAAAACGATGAAGGCTAAAAAATGAGAAGAATGATCAATGGGGTGTGCGGGAGGAGAGCGAGGGTGCAGGAACCACCTGGGGAGTGTGGATGTGTCCCCCTCTCCTCCTCCTCCTCCTCCTCCTCCTCTCCCCATTCTCCCCGCTTGCACGTCGTAGGACTTCGTCAGACTAGGGCGCGAGTCAAGGTGATGTCCGACAGCTGCCAGGGTCCTGCAGGAAGAGTGGGGGAGGTTGGTTTGTGTGAGTGAGACAATATAAAAACGTTGTAGTTGGTAACGTTGGTCGGTGGGTTGAGGACCCTGGTGGTGGGTGGGGCGGTGGGGGGTAGACAGGAGGGATGGGGGGTACGGAGCGCGGAGTGAGTCAGTGTGTGTTGTGCGTGTGACGGGAGAGTGTGTTGCCGCGCCTCTCTCTCTCCCTCTCTCTATCCTTCCCTCCTATCTTTGTGTGTATGGAGTTCTCGCGCCCTGGGAATTACTAAGGACTTCATCTCCACGACCAGCAGCATTCTGCCTTCCCGTGGCAGAGTGACGGAGGTCCCTGTGGAGCGCCTGTCTTGTCGTGCAGGAGAGGCGGGCAGGTCGTGTGCGAGGCATGAAGGAGCAGCAGCGTGGTTGGTGGCGCGGTTACAGCCTCTAGTTGTTAGCTTGTATGGTGCGTCTTAGGCTGGACGTCTGCCTGACAGGTCCTCTTGCCTCCTGGCCTCCGTGGCTTCCTCGCTGGTCTAAGAAGGCGTTCTCAGACCACGCCGAAGGGGCCTCTCCCGCTCTCTAGTGTTCTCGTAGGCCTATCCATGCGAGCCTGTTTACCTGTGCGCCGTCTCGTGTGAGAGCGAGACCCTCTGGAAAAGAAAGCAATATAATCCGAGCTTAAAAAATCCGAGACCTGGCCCGTGCATTGGCCTGAGGTCATCGAGTGAAGACGGTGAGCGATACCGGAAAAGTTGTCAGTGAGTGTTGCGTAGTGTCGGTGTTGTTATTATTGTTGTTGTGATCCGAGTGTGGCGTGGCGCCAGATCCGAGGTGGGACGGCGGCGCTGGATGAGTGGTGAGCCGTGTTGCAATATGGAGGTCGCCACAATGGTCACGTAAAGTGGAGGCAGCTCAGCAAGTGTTGGATGTGGGGAGACCAGCAGCGTGTGGTGGGTCCCCAGCAGGTCGGTGGAGGTCAGTGCTCACACCATCACCTCCTCCATCAGCACCAGCACCTTCCCCCACACCACCATCACCACCACCTGCACATCTCCCCTAAACACCATGACGACGGAGGTGCTTGGCCACTAGCCCCCTCCTCTTCCACCTCCTCCACACCTTCCACTTCCTCCTCCGCCATCTCCTATACTTCCCCGCCCTCCTGCTCGCCGCCAGGAGAGTCCTACGCCAATTGGATGGCCGAGGCGCTGGCCACCTGCACCAGCTACACCAGCACCTCTTCCCCTTCCTCCTCCTCCGCCAACAACTACTCCTCATACACCTCCACCTCCTCCTCCTCCTTCTCCACCAGCGCCACCCTAACGTCCCCCACCACGCCCACCTCCAGCATCGCCTCCCCAGTGACCACCTCCACGTCGCCCTCCATCGCCGCCATGTCCCTCAAGATGAACAGCGTGTATATAGACACGTCCCCCTCCAGGACCTCCAAGCCGCCTCCCACGGTCAGGTCACACTCCCTCGACCAGCTCAATTTCGAGGAGAAGCGGCAGCTCATAGCCTCCACGCTGAGCTTGAGCGACCTCCTCGGAGGCGGGCCGCAGAAGGGGAAGCTCAAGTCTGAGGTAGAGACTCCTTCGGAGACCTCGGCGACCCCGGGTGCCAACACGCCCACGTCGGGCACCAACTCTATCGTGACCAAGTCCACGTCGCTCTCCCTCTCCGACATCATCAACGCCACCAAAAGCAACAAAGGTATGGTCCGCGCCTGTCACCTATGTGCTGGCCGAATTTAGCGACAAGTCGGGTGATTGGGTTAGAAATATATAGCAAAATCGTAACCTGATTGCAGGTAGGAGGGAGAATGTCCCAGACCAAATGCATGCGAGCGAGGGAAATGGATAAAATAGTAAGAGACACAAGGTAACAAGTCCGGCTTTATGGAATTTGGTTAATTATGTGTGGCAGTGGCATTGCTAGCGTTACTCGGATGATGTCAGAGAAGGGCGGGAGGGGTTCTCTTCTGCAGTTATGAAGTGAAGACCAGCTAGGAGCTTGTGCTCCGGTTAATATTTTAGAATGCTCGGCAACTTGACCAGGTAGTCCGTTGGGATCCAGGTGTGTTTTTGTTTGTGTGTTTTTGAGAGTGGACTGAGGTTGCTAAATCTGCTATAGGATTATATTCGTCGTCGAAGCAGTACATGAGAACAATATGCAAATCTAAATCATCCGACAACATTATTTAACCGTAAAAGTTTTCACACGAAGGTGCGGCGGGGCCTCGTAGCCTCTGACCCGCCCGTGTCGCGCTCCACGTTCTCTGGAAACGGTCCAGGAAGGTGCGCGGGTATTCTCATCCGTTCTCGCGGTCCTGATGGCTTGGTTGGCATCCCGATGGTACGCTTTACGCTAGCCTTTATCGTTTAGCTCCGTCCAATCTTTGAACTAAAACTTCGTGGGAATCATGTGGACATTGATCACTGCTCATTCGTTTTCTGTAATGTTTCGCCTATTGTTCCAGAACTATTCTATTTTAAGTATTCGTTACTGTTTTTTGCGACTCAGTTATCGTGTAATATCGAATGAGTTGCATAACATAACGGCACCGCCCTTTCTGTGTGTGCTGTGGTTAATGTAATCGGCGTTGTGGGTGTTGTCGCATTATTCCGTTGACCAGCCTGTGCGAGTCTCAAGGTCACTCGTTTTGCGTGCGTGTGGATGTTGTATGTGAATGGTGGAGGTACGATTGCGTGTGTGTGCGTATATATGTGAAAATGTGTGTGAATGTATACGTGATTCCGTGTTTGGTTTAGGAGTGTCTCTTTGTTGTTGTTGGCGGCCATATTGTCGGTTTTGATGACTTTGTGTTTCGCTCGTTACTCTGCAGCGTCCAACGGGTTCCCTTCTGCGTTTCCCAGGACCGTGCCCTTCCTGTATATATGAACAGCTGAGTTGCATGTTACATGTTCGGATTCCTTAGCGCTGAGTTTTACTTGGTCAGAAATTGAATTGTCAGGCTGGTAATAGTGGTGACTGCATAGCGCTACTGCTTCTCATTTTTTTTTCTATTCCAATTATTTTTTATGCAACATGAGGGGGATTTGTTAATTGTTGGAGCAGTGTTGCGGTAGTAGCCCGTATTAATATTCCTGTGGATCACATGTTTAAAAAAGAATTGTAGTTTATATCTAGAAGCTGCATTGGAAAGTTATGTAACGCCGCTGTTGAAAGAGTCGAAATAGTTATTACACGTTCAATAACCCCTTTGTGTTCGCTTTTCAAATGTTTATATCTGTATACCTTTCATGTGTTGCTTGCATCTAGATATCGATGCATTATTATTGTGATTGGTGCGCTTGTTTTTGTTATTTTCCTGTTATCTGATCGTAATCCTTCTTTCGGAAACGGCTAAGAAAAAAGAAGATTAAAGGGGTAGATGTAATGGCGTCAAGGAAAAAAAACGTAATAAGCAGGTATACCACGGGCTAGGTCAAAGTAATAATGTATTAGATAAGTGGCCGGCAAGTTAATAAAAAAAATGGAAGGGAGATAACAAGTACGAACTTTTATACTGATAACATAAACAGACGATAAGAGGGTCCATACTCGGCAAAAATAAAATAATAACAGCGATGAGAAAGTGGCCCAGGAATTCGGCCTGGTCGCGATCGTTGATGATAGCAGGACATGGCCGCCAGCGCTCGATCATGCAGATGGCACTTCGATTGATAAATTGTGTTTTAAGCTGCGTCGATTGTGTTGCCTCGTTTTAATGGACCCTGTGTTGCTGCAAGATACTTTATTGCATTTGTACTGCGCGGAGAGCGACACTCGGTCCTGTTGGGTTGTTCTTAGGGTCGTCGAGGTCTGAGGATGTGGATGTTTTTATGTATGTATTTTTATGTATATAAAGGATGTATTTTTTAATGACATAGGTATGTGTAATTCGTAGTAACAACTGGTTGTGTGTGTGTGTGTTTGTGTGTGTGTGTGTGTGTGTGTGTATGTGTGTATGTGTGTGTGTGTGTATCGGTGCATGTGTGTGTGTGTGTATCGGTGCTTAGGTGTCTCGGTGTGTTGTGCCTGTGCAGTGACTTTCGGGCTGTCGATATTTTCTTCACGGTGATGATAATACACTGATGCAAGTTATCTGATTGTGTTTGTGGACTCTCTATGTATGTGTGCTTCTGCTGTGCCCGGCCTCAGCGAACACAGCATCCCAGATTAAAGATAATATACCACATTGTGTACCCCAGCTGTGTGTCCTCATTCCCCTCGCATTCCTCCTGCCATTTCTTCTGATTATTTTTCTTCCTCGTCTTCCTTCTCTCCTGCCTCTGTTTCGCCATAGTTCTTGTCTCTTGCTTTCCCTTTCTTCGGTTTCATGCACGAGGAATCTTTTCCCCCTTCTTTGGATCTTTTTTTGTGTGTGTCCTTATTCTCATTCGTCATCATCATTCTTGAACAAGTCATCACCGTATTAAGCGACTTGGTCACGTTTGTTCTCATCTCTCTCTCTCTCTCTCTCTCTCTCTCTCTCTCTCTCTCTCTCTCTCTCTCTCTCTCTCTCTCTCTCTCTCTCTCTCTCTCTCTCTCTCTCTCCTTGGTTAAGGTGAACCACGTGTAAGGGAAATGAATAGAATAGACGGAAGAGAAAATAGGAAGGGAAAAATGGTAGAAGGGAGAAGGGAGGCAAGAGGCGAAAATGAAAGAAAAGAAGGCAGAAGGAGAGCCCGAAATTCACCACCGGTTTATAATATGATATAGTGGTAGCAGGAGCGGGTGTTTGGGGGGGGGGGGGTCAGACATTCCAGAGTGTCCCTTCCCCCCTTTGGCCCGCGCAGTTGACCTTGAACCGTGTTACTGCTACAAGGTCGGTCGGAGCGGCTTTGGGGCAAGAGATGGTTAGGTCTATCTATATACTGTCTATCTATATATCTGTCCATCGATCTGTCTGTTTATCTATCCATCGGTCTGTCTGTCTATTCATCCCTCTATCCATCTATTTATCCATTTGACGATTTATATATGGGGTCGGCCTGTTTATGTACATATTTCTGTGTGCGAAAAGTAGTGTGTGAGTGAGTGAGTGAGTGAGTGAGTGAGTGAGTGAGTGAGTGCGTGAGTGAGTGCGTGAGTGAGTGCGTGAGTGAGAGAGAGTGAGAGAGAGTGAGAGAGAGAGAGAGAGAGAGAGAGAGAGAGAGAGAGAGAGAGAGAGAGAGAGAGAGAGAGAACTCTGATTAACTCACTCCTCATCAATCCTTCCTTTCCGCTGCCCTTGCCCTCCATCCCCCCTCTTTCTCTCCCCTCACTCGCTCCCCTTGCGCTGTATACCTTTGATGTTGGCGAAGGCGAGGAGGGGAGAAGCAAAGAAAGTCCGTGGTGTTTCCTGTTGAAATCTTGTTATATTGCATCTTGCAGTGTTCCCTTGCATGGCCCCCATTCCTTTCTTATTTTTTTTCTTCCTCCTCTTCCTTCTCTTTCTTCTATTTCGTCCCCTCCTCCTTCTTCTTCCATTTCTTCCGCTCCTTCTTCTTGTCCTCCATAGCCTTCCCCATCTTTTCCCCTCCTTCCTCCTTCCTCTCTCCCTTCCCCTATCCTTCCTCCCCATTCTTCAGCTCCTCATTCTCCTCCCCCGTCTTCTCCTTCTCCTTCGTATTCTTCTCATTCGTCTTTTCTCTCCTCCTCCTCCTCCTCCATCTCTTCTTCTTCTTCTACTCCTCTTTCTTCTTCTTTCCCTCCTCATTCTTCTCTTTCTCCTCTTTCTTCTCTTGCTCCTCCACTTTCTTCTCCTCCACCTCCTCTTCCTCCTCCTCCTCCTCCTCCTCCTCCTCCTCCTCCTCCTCCTCCTCCTCCCTCCTCCTCCTCCTCCTCCCCCCCCTCCTCCTCCTACTCTTACTCCTTTTCCTTCTTCTCCTTGACTTCTCCTCCTCCTCCTTCTTCTCCTCCTCCATTTCCCCTTCTCCCTCCTCTCCATCTCCCCCTTCATCTCTCCCTCCCCCTCCTCCTGCTGCTACTCTTAATTACCATTTTCCTCGTATTCTTCCTTCCTTCGTTAGAACGTTAAAACTCTTTCCTGTATCTTCCAAATCCCTTGACCACACACCCTATCCCCCCCCCTTGTGTGTGTGTATGTATGTATGTGTGTATATATATATGTATGTATGTATACATGCATGGATACATAATTGTATTTATATATTTATGTATGTATACATGCATGGACGCATATATGTATACATTCACATACATTTACACATCCGCATGTATGTGTTCGGGCGTGCGAGCCTGTAGTAACTCTCAACCTAACTTCTTTTGTCCCGTAACAGAATAATGTTTATCAATGGACACCTTTTTGCGTTTGCCTTTTGAGAACTTATATGTGTATTTCCCATTTCCCGCCTTTTTTTCCCTCGCGCGAAGGACCGGACGCGTAACCGGCCTGACCGGAAGAGACGCGCCGACCGAGACGGAAAACACTGATACTTGGGACGCCTTCCTTGACCTTTGACCTTCTGAAGAGGACGCGAGGTACAGAGGCACTGGCATCGCCACTGACTCGGTTTCCCTTTAATTATTAGTTGGCCGGCCGATGCCACTAGGATCTCCCCTTCCTCCCTCGTCCGTCTGTTACCCTTTCGTTCTGCTCTCTCTTTCTTTCTTTTTCTTTTTTCTTTCTTTCTTTCTTTCTTTCTTTTTTCTTTCTTTCTTTCTTTCTTTGTCTTTTTTTCTTTCGCCCTGTCATCGTCTTTGTTTCCCTCTTGTTTCAGAATCTGTTATCTTTTCGAGGAGAAAAAGACCGACATAGAGACTGTCAACTTAAAAGGGACGGAATTGGTAACGAACGCAGGAAATAGAAGGATAAAAAGAAATAGGGTTAGAGAGAGCGAGAACAGAGAGGGAGAGCCCTGCAACAGGGGTGGTGGCGGGGAGGGGGGGGGTGAAGCAGTTCCGTTATGTATTATTCCAGCGATCTGCAGCGGGGTTCACGGCGGCCACGCGGGCAGGGAGGGGCATCTGGTGGTGGCGGGAGGAGGGGTGGGGGTTGGGGGGTCAAGGGTGACTCTCAAGGGTGTGTTGTGGTGAAGGAAGGGATGAAAGAAGGTAGGCTATGTGGCGATTACCTTGGCGATGAAAAAAGAAGAGAGGGAACGGAGAGAGAGAGAGAGAGAATAAGACAAAAGTGAAAGACAAAGCAGCGAAACAGTTAGAGGAAAAGTGCAGGAAGGGCCGCGACGAGGAACGAGCCAAGGGAGAGCATGGATGGTGCCAGCGCTGCCTCCGTGGCCTCCCCGCCTCTCCCAGCGCAGCAACAAGTTCCTGCGTAGTGGCCATATTTTGAGTCTTACTCGCACCTGTATGATTTTACTCGAGCAAGAGAAATAGGGTTTCTCTTCTTGTCCCTGCAAGGCTTTCTTTCGTGAAGACATTGAGGAAAGACGCCTATTTTCCACTGCGCTGACTGCGATAGTATATACATACTATCTGTGCAATTGTGTCTGTCATGGATTGGTTGTGTTCACACGGCGACAGTGGTTGGTCGTGAATGCGAAGGTGTGGAGTACACATCCCCGTGTAGGAAAACCGTCGGGCGCTTGCGTGGCTCTCGACTCCTAGGGCGGCTGCCTACATGAGGTTGAGGTTTCTGGCGTCTGCGTGGCTTTGTGTAGATTATTAATTTGGTGGCGAAGCGTCGACGGCGTCTGAATAAAGCGTGGGAAAGCCTCGTGTTCAATCTCCCTTGGACTTTTCTCGCGGCGAAGATAATTGCCGTAATAAGCAGCCACAGGATGTTTGCCTTTTCGCCCTACTCCGTGTACTTTCTTGAGGCGAAATGACGTAGGCTTTGCGGTTGCTATTTGCAATTGCATTTGGAGTAAGCGCAGATGGAATGAAAACCACAGTTTGAATCTGTTTTTTATTAATTTGTTTATTTTCGTGTGCTTTTTCTGATCATTGGCAGATTGTGCGTCTGTTCCGAAAGAATTTTTGCTGATTTTAATTAACCGCAGTAGGTAACGCCTTTCTTCTCAACGTGGCTCGTCGTCCCTGGTTGTGATTGCAGGCCCAGTTATGCTGCGGTTTGCAATAATGTCGATATATATTTTTTTCTTCATTTAACGAGAACGGTTTTCATTTTTCATTTTTGGAACAAGGTATTTTTTTTTACATCTTGTTGGCAACGGCACGGGAAGATAATTGCGGTTTTTTATTCAATCTCATTGCGAGATCCTGCTGAGTGACAACCCGCAATAAACGCAATAAACATAGCAACAGCCCCTCGGGTTCTGGGCAGACGGGTGGGGGTTGGGGGGAGAGGGTGAGAGTAGGGAGGGTGGCAGTGCGCTTTGTGTTCCCATAACAACATAAGTGAAGGTGGGAGGGGAATGGGGTCTACCATCATGATTGCTTTTGAGTGTGTGTGTGTGTGTGTGTGTGTGTGTGTGTGTGTGTGTGTGTGTGTGTGTGTGTGTGTGTGTGTGTGAGTGTGTGTATGTATGTATGTATGTATGTACTTGCGTATGTATGTATGTATATATGTATGCTTACGTACTGCGTGCGTGCGTGCGTGCTTGCTTCTTGCCCCCATCCTCCTGCTTTAACTCCTATTACTTTGTCATTTTCTTTCTCCCTTTCGTCTCCTCACTCTAGCTTGTTTTCATCCGATGGTGTTTTCACAAGGGGGAGGAACAGTGTTTGGACTGAGGTAGCGCCAGCCCGCTTCGCCCCGCTCGTATGGAGGGAAGAGGAGGAGGAGAAGGAAGAGAAGGAGAGGGCGATGATTGGGGTTCGGTACGTTGGAGAGGGAGGGAGAGAGGGAGGGAGGGGAGAGGGAGGGAGGGAGAGAGGGAGGGGGAGGGGGAGGGAGAGAGGAGGGAGGGGAGGGATGGGAGGGGAGGGAGGGGGAGAGATGAGGGAGGAGGGAGGGAGAGAGGAGGGGGAGGGGGAGAGGAGAGGGAGAGGGAAGGGAGGAGAGAGAGGGAGAGAGGAGGGAGAGAGAGAGGAGAGAGAGAGGAAGAGAGAGAGGAGAGAGAGGAAGAGGAGAGAGGAGAGAGGGATGACGAGAGAAAGGAGAGAGGAATGAGCGAGAGAGAGAGAGAGAGAGAGAGAATGAGCGAGAGAGAGAGAGAGAGAGAGAATGAGCGAGAGAGAGAGAGAGAGAGAGAGAGAGAGAGAGAGAGAATGAGCGAGAGAGAGAGAATGAGCGAGAGAGAGAGAATGAGCGAGAGAGAGAGAGAGAGAGAGAGAGAGAGAGAGTGAGTGAGTGAGTGAGTGAGTGAGTGAGAGAGAGAGAGAGAGAGAGAGAGAAGGGAAGAGAGGAGGAGTGATGGAGAGGTGTCGATGACGTCATATTGTCCTCCATCTCCACTGCGTCTGTGAAGTTGAACTTTTGTGCACTCATTCACTCGCCATGCCGCTCAATCAGTCACTCGTGAACTCAATTTCTCAGTTACTCAATTTTCTCTTGTTTCCTTTGAAGGCCATCTCTGATTACTAACATGAAAATGAAAATGCTTTTGTCTGCGGCTTGATTAAATCAATTATTCTGTTCCAGGCTGCGAAATCAAACTAATTACATAACCAGTGTGTGTGGTTCATCAGACTGTTTTGAATGAGTTAGTAGTACGCAAGTGTGTTTTTTCTGTAAGATTGTGTTTACGTTTGTCTGTATGTCAATTTGTTGCCGCTGACTGATATCTTCTCAATGCCTTTATTCACATGGCCATCACTATCGCTTAATCAGTCGAAATTGATTTCTCGAACAGCAACGCATAAAGTCGAGTGGGTTGCAGGGCATGTAGTGTACCCAGAGATGATATCATTTTTACTTTTATGCTCCTAGATATGGGTGCGCGGTGGGTGCGTGGGTGCGGCTTGTACTCTGATGGTCAGTATAAGCGAGATTATCCTGTATGCACTGCACCCACTGTATTATAATTTTAAGATGTGCTGTGTTTATGGCGTGTGTATGTTTATGTACAGTGTTCGCCATTATTAAAGGTGTGTGTGCTTGTTGCGTGGCATTCATTGATTTTTCTCGTCCTTGTTTTTATTTGTTTTCCTGCAGAGTAGATTAAAGGGAGATTTGTAAAATGCATATAGTCTGCTGGAGTACTTATTTGTGTGGCGTTCTAATATTTATATTGTTATTGAAATGTTTTTGTTTTATTTCCAGGTGAGGCCAATGATGAATGCTGTTATCACCGGCAGTTGCGATGTGATGCATGTGAGTGTAAATAACTTGATATAGGCAGGGATGAATAAGTTTGCATGCGTAATAAATGCATTAATTAATGCAGAGAGTTGATGTTCACTGGCCAGGCGAATCGGAAATGAAGGGAGGATGAGGGGAGGGAGAGTGGGGAGGGAGTAGGTGAATAGGTAATGGGAAGAGGGAAGAGGGAAGGAAAAGTTGGTCGGGTAATAGGGAACAGAGGTGAAGGAGAGATGGAAGGGTGAGGGGGAGGAGAGGGAGGAGAAAATGCCAATGGAAGTGAAACAGATTGCGGGAAACAGACATAGAGTGATTCAGGGGAAACGCTGAGAAGGTAGAGAAGTAAAAAGAGAGGAAGAAGAAAAGAGAAAGTAGAAAAAAATAGTTGGTTTTGCCTAACCGCATCCCCAGGTAAATGACATCGCTCCGGCCGGTGACGCAAGAGGGCCAGGCATGCCTCAAGTGGGATTTCGTCAGGATTCTTGTGGCTGGGAGCTCAAGGTCCACCAAGGGCGGCGGAAGGTCCTCAAGGTCCGCTCACGAAGGTCGCTCGTTAGCAGCCAGCCAGCCTTTGAGGTCCTGCTCGGGTTGCCGTTCCTTGAGGAATCCCCGGAGGCGACGTCGGATTTAAAAGATCTTTTGTGGAGCGCGGATGGGGCGCTGTTGCTGGAGGATAGGAAGACGCTACGGCAGGATGAGGAGAGGAGGACGAGAAGGAAAGAAAGGCAGGAAGGAAGGTACGAAAGGAGGGGAGGGAGGGAGGAGGAAGAAAGAAGAAGGCAGGTACGAAAGGAGGGGAGGGAGGGAGGAGGAAGAAAGAAGAAGGCAGGTACGAAAGGAGGGGAGGGAGGGAGGAGGAAGAAAGAAGAAGGAATGAAACAATAAATAAAGAAGGAATATTGGTATAGCAAAAACCCACAAAAATTAATGAAAAGGAGATAGTAAGATAGCAAATAATAAAAAAAAAAATGATATAAACAAATGGAATGAACGAGTGAAAAAAACCCAAGCATGCGCCATGTTGGGTGACAACAGCATCTAAAACCTGCACGCACGTTGGACCTTGCATTGTTGCCGATGAACGTGGGAATTTGATTAATTACCAGGCAATTTTCCCTCGCAGCAGATCCATTACTGTATCAGATATAGCCCTCGGTCTCCCCTTCGCTCTCGGTCCGTCGGTCTGTAATGGCGCCCCTTCCCTTCCATCTGTTTTTTCTAATGTTTTTATTTTTATTTTATTTTACGGTAGCTCTCATTTTCCTCGCGAATTCCTTCCCCCTTCTACCTTCCTTTCCCTAAATTCGTATTCAAATTTGTCCTCTCTCTTTCTCCCCCATTTATACCCGGTCGTCGTTTTTAATGACATTCACTTCATTCAGGAAGCTTTCTCTCTCTCTCTCTTTCTCTTCTCTCTCTCTCTTTCTCTTTCTCTTTCTCTTCTTGTCTATTTCTCTCCTGTTTCTCTCCCTGTTTCTCTCTGTTTCTCACTTCTCCTCTCTCTCTCCTCTCTCCTCTATCCTCTATCCTCTATCCTCTATCCTCTATCCTCTATCCTCTATCCTCTATCCTCTCTCTCTCTCTCTCTCTCTCTCTCTCTCTCTCTCTCTCTCTCTCTCTCTCTCTCTCTCTCTCTCTCTCTCTCTCTCTCTCTATCATCTATCTATCTATCTATCTATCTATCTATCTATCCCTCTCTGTGGCCGCCGAAGAACGCCTATGATTTGTCAATGGGTGTGGGGTGACTGATACCACTGCGTAGCACTCGCTTAAGATTTATTCGGTAGCGGTCAAACCTGTTAATTAATACATAGATTGTAAAATGCACACAATATACAAAGCCACTAAATAACAATGTATATTAGATTATGTAATAAAGAACCTTCTACAAATATTGGATACATACGCATTGCGGGAACAGTCAGAATATCAGCTTAACGGTCTGATTCCAGAGTGTTATGGGCGTCTTGACGGCACTGAGGTTCCCCTCGAACTGCCCTCACACTTTAAACATACACAGGCTACAGCGTCAAGTAACATTCTACTTCATATGTTATAAATTAGTTAGGTCGCGATCTCGCTATCTCCCAACATCGATCATATGAAGAGCCGCCATCACCTCCTATGGCACGACCCCTCGCGCAAACATTTTGTGACAGGTCAGCTCTTACGGTTGATACAGACCATGTGTTGACCCAGTGGTACTCGCCGAGGCCTTCTCGGCGATTGTAACACAGAAGATGAATTAAAACCATAGAGGCTCTCCGATCGCAGTGCTACAGAATACGTGATATACAAAATATGTGATATACCAGTTGCTGATATGAAATATGTGATATATCAGCGGTAACACTCCCCCTTTTGCTCCACAGTGGAGCAACCAAATAATCTCCCTGTTTCGGATAATGCTTCTAAGAGGCATAACTTCACGATTGGTCTGATCGGTGATTGGTGAAGATTGGTCATCTTCACCGGCCATAGCCCCTATCACCCTTCCTAGGGTGAATGAGGACAGGGTCTCCTTCCTGAAGATTTTGAGATGGCTTCAACTGTCTCTGCCGCATCCTCAATGTGTTCAGGTACTCCAAAAAACGGCAATGATAAGGGATACTGAAATCCCTAGCGTATTGCTGCTGGACAAGGGAAAAAACTCCACGTCCCCAATCACAAGGAGAGAATACGACAGAACTTAGACTCCTCCCAGGACATCGGGCCGCCGAGATGAAAAACCTCTCCAGTACTCAGCAAAATAACCTGTAGTATAATGTACCTGACACTATACATCTGATGGGATCAGTAGACAGAAAATCCTCAGGTGAAGATGCCCCAAACCACTATGTCCCACGCATGGTAATCGTCTCCACTGAACTGTAAAATGGGCACAATATAGCGTCGCAGAAGGTTCTTGCACAAGGTCCTCGCACAAGGAGTCATCTGCACGTCCTCTGTACCGCTTCCACAAAGGCACTGATGCCAACTTCCAGTACTGGGCATTAACGCCAGGTAGGGATCGCCATGCATTAGGACTTCAGCCAATAAGACAGGATTCTGTGGTGCCAATAGACGTCAGAAGAGACAGGAAATCTCCAGCCACGTGTGGACGTCACGAATAATAGGTTCAGATACACCTAGTGTGGGGTTTGATCTGAGACTGATGACATTTTGTCACACATTTTGTCGCTCAGCCTGACTCTCGTATATCCTTGTCTATCCACGTAACACCGTCGCTAGGTATGTCCATTTCCGCCTCCATCCCTTCTTGTGTCCACCAGCTATTTCCAGCGGGAGACGTGTCTCCCGAGATCTGACCGACACGGCTTTGTGGATTTCCTGCTGTAGTCAATAAAGCACTGTAGTTTTTTTTTGACTCTGTAATCATACAGCACCGTGGGTTTATAATTCTGAAATAAGCACAACACTGTGGCCTTTTTGCTCTGTAATAAATCCAACGTCGTGGGTTTTTGCTCTGTAATAAACACAACACTGTGGGTATGTTGCCTGTAATAAACACAACACTGCGCCTTTTTGCTCTGTAATAAACACAACGCCGTGGGTTGTTTTTGCTCTGTAATAAAGACAACACCGTGGGTTTTTGCTCTGTAATAAACACAACACTGTGGGATGTTTTGCTTTGTAATAAAGACAACACCGTGGGTTTTTATCCGTCAGAATCACGACACCTGGGTTTCTAACTCCATAAGAAACACAACACAGTGGGTTTTTAAATCTGTAATAAACATAACGCCGTGGGTTGTTTTTGCTTTTCAATAAACCCAACACTGTGGGTTTTCATCCATTATAAACCCAACACCGTGGGTTTTTATCCATTATAAACACAACTACATGGGTTTTCAACTCCGTAATAAACCCAACACCGTGGGTTTTTATCCATTATAAACACAACACCGTGGGTTTTTAACTTCATAGTAAACACAACACCGTGGTTTTTTCCATTATAAACACAACACCGTGGGTTTTTTACTCCGTGATGAACACAGCACTGTGGGTTTTTATCCATTATAAACACAACCACATGGGTTTTCAACTCCGTAATAAACCCAACACCGTGGGTTTTTAACTCCATAGTAAACACAACACCATGGGTTTTATCCGTTATAAACACAACACCGTGGGTTTTTTGCTCCGTGATAAACACAACACCGTGGGTTTTTATCCATTATAAACACAACACCGTGGGTTTTTAACTTCGCAAGAATGCAGCACCGAGGGTATGGGTATCTGACTCTGCAACAATGCAGCACCGAGGGTATGGGTATTTGACTCTGCAACAATGCAGCACCGAGGGTATGGGTATTTGACTCTGCAACAACGCAGCACCGAGGGTATGGGTATTTGACTCTGCAAGAATGCAGCACCGAGGGTATGGGTATTTGACTCTGCAACAATGCAGCACCGAGGGTATGGGTATTTGACTCTGCAACAACGCAGCACCGAGGGTATGGGTATTTGACTCTGCAAGAATGCAGCACCGAGGGTATGGGTATTTGACTCTGCAAGAATGCAGCACCGAGGGTATGGGTATTTGACTCTGCAAGAATGCAGCACCGAGGGTATGGGTATTTGACTCTGCAAGAATGCAGCACCGAGGGGATGGGTATTTGACTCTGCAACAATGCAGCACCGAGGGTATGGGTATTTGACTGGTGATTTGCAGGATCTCCTCGTCCCGTGCAGTCGTCGCGCGCTGCCCTTTCCGCCGTCCGTCGCCGACAGGGATGTACCCGCCCTCGGCTCCGTGTTACGTCGTCTTGGTAATTAACACCCTTTGCGTTTGACTGTGGCCGCCGAAGAACGCCTATGATTTGTCAATGGGTGTGGGGTGACTGATACCACTGCGTAGCACTCGCTTAAGATTTATTCGGTAGCGGTCAAACCTGTTAATTAATACATAGATTGTAAAATGCACACAATATACAAAGCCACTAAATAACAATGTATATTAGATTATGTAATAAAGAACCTTCTACAAATATTGGATACATACGCATTGCGGGAACAGTCAGAATATCAGCTTAACGGTCTGATTCCAGAGTGTTATGGGCGTCTTGACGGCACTGAGGTTCCCCTCGAACTGCCCTCACACTTTAAACATACACAGGCTACAGCGTCAAGTAACATTCTACTTCATATGTTATAAATTAGTTAGGTCGCGATCTCGCTATCTCCCAACATCGATCATATGAAGAGCCGCCATCACCTCCTATGGCACGACCCCTCGCGCAAACATTTTGTGACAGGTCAGCTCTTACGGTTGATACAGACCATGTGTTGACCCAGTGGTACTCGCCGAGGCCTTCTCGGCGATTGTAACACAGAAGATGAATTAAAACCATAGAGGCTCTCCGATCGCAGTGCTACAGAATACGTGATATACAAAATATGTGATATACCAGTTGCTGATATGAAATATGTGATATATCAGCGGTAACACTCTCCCTCTTCCTTTCCCTTTCCCATTCCCTCCTTACCCCCTCCCATCGGAGGCGAGGATGCGGGCGTGAGATATCGTGCGGGCGTGAGGGAGATAATCTGTCCTGCATTCGGAGCGACATTGCATCGTGCGGTGGGCGGGTGGGCGAGTGGGCGACGGTGGGCGCTATGGGCATCTGGGTTAAAGTCGCGGGTTCGTGGGTCGTGATCGGATGGGCGTGGCCTGCCCGTCATCTCGTTCCGCAGCCGGCCACGCCCCTCGCCGCACCTTGCCACGGTGCCTTGGGCAAGTTCCTGCAATGAAGGAATGCGATAAGATGATACGTAAATGCACACACATAAGCATTTATACGTACATGAACTGTCTTACACACTCTTAAACTGTCTGTCAGCCTATCAGCCTGTTTATGCATCCATCTATCTGTCTCTTTAGCTCTCTCTATCTATCTATCTATCTATCTATCTATCTATCTATCTATCTATCTATCTATATCAGTCCATCCATCCATATATTAGTCTATTTAACCCTGTCTATTAATCTAGCAACCTATATATAGATGCCTCTATCAGTCTATCTTTGTATATGTATCAATCCTTCCATCCTTCGATCCAGCCTTACACACGCACGGACGCACGCACTCCCCCCCCCCCCACCACCACACACACACACACACACACACACACACACACACACACACACACACACACACACACACACACACACCACACACGCGCACACACGCACACACACGCACACACGCACACACACGCACACGTGCACACACACGCACACACGCACACGCACACGCACACGCACACACACACACACACACACACACACACACACACACACACACACACACACACACACACACACACACACACACACAGAGGAGGAAGAGGAAAGAAGAGATGACGTACAAGCGGCGAGAACAGGCGGGAGTGTTTAGCACGGTGAGGTCGCCCGTGATGAACGCCATAAGTCAGGCAGGATGAGACATCTGAGGGGTGGAGGGGGGTGGAAGGGGGGGGGGCAAGGGACAGGGGGAGATGTGGGAGAGAGAGAAGGGGGGGAGGGGGAGGGGAGGTAGATGAGAGGGAGGAGGGGGCCACGAGGGGAAATAGGCGGCGGTGCTTGTGGTGGTCGGTTTTAAGGTGACGTCGGAAGATGGAGGAGACGGGAGGAGGGAGAAGGAGAAAGGAGCGGAGGAAGAAGGAAGAAGGAATAGTGAAAAAAGTAGAGGAGGAAGAAGGAGAAAAAGAGAGGAGGAGGGAGGAGAACGAAGGGGGAAAGGGGAGGACGTGGGCTCGAGCTAGGGAATGGAGTGGATGGAAAGGGGAAATCTCGTTGGGAAGGGAATGAAAGAAGTTGAAATGGGCTGGAATGGAAAGCAAACAAAGGAGAAAAAATGATAACTGGGAAATAAGGAAGATGGGAAGATCGGTATAAAGGAACAAGCTATAAAAATGAGACGATAAATAAGAAATTTGAAAGTAAAGTAGACCAAAGAGAAAAAGGGGGTAACTGAGAAATGAAGACCAGGAAATAATCAAACAAGGGGACAGCATAAACAAGAGAGATAAAGATGAAATTAGAATAGAGAGCAGAAGAGGAAAAAGGAAAGAAAAAAAGAAAATCAGAAAAAAGGAGAGATACAGTAGAGGAAAAAACGTTAAAAAGAGGGAGACGAGAAAGATGAAAGCGGTGGAATGGAGAAAAGAGAAATAGCGACGAGAGTGAGTTTGAAACAGGCGTGTGTGTGAGAAGCGCCATCTTGCTTTGCGGAGTGCTGTTAGCTTTTGTTTTTATCTGTCCTGTTGTTTATCTTGTTTATCTTATTTTATGTAGTCTTTGTTTATTTGTATTTACGGCGATTTAGATCGTTACATGAAAAACCGATTATTCGTGTCCTGCAGGTTTGTTCCCGAAAGGGAACTACATTTTTTGTAATTGGTTTGCATTCATTTACGAAAATGTTCGATTAATTATTTGCATCTTGTGCTTAACATTGTATTACTCATATATTGTTCACATATTTCTTTTGTCAATTCGCTATTTGCTTGCGATCTATCTGCTCCATTTGCAACACTATCCATTGTGTATCTGACTTCCCAGTCCGTGCAGCGTTTAACAGGGAGCGAGCGAGGGTTATAAGCCGTGTCCGAGTGGAGGGAAACGAGAACGAGGGGAGAGTGAGAGGGGATGAGGGGGGGGGGGGCGGAGGAGAGGGGCGAAGGGGAGACGGAGGGAGGGAAGGAAGGAAAGAGGGGATGAGGATGGGAGAAAAGGAAGGGGAGACGGACGGACTCCAGGAGGGAGGGAGAGAGGAAGGTAGAGAGCGAGGGAGGAAGGTAGAGAGCGAGGGAGGAAGGTAGAGAGCGAGGGAGAAAGGTAGAGAGCGAGGGAGAAAGGTAGAGAGCGAGGGAGGAAGGTAGAGAGCGAGGGAGGAAGGGAGAGAGCGAGGGAGGAAGGGAGAGAGCGAGGGAGGAAGGGAGAGAGCGAGGGAGGAAGGGAGAGAGCGAGGGAGAGAGAGAGAGAGAGAGAGAGAGAGAGAGAGAGAGAGAGAGAGAGAGAGAGAGGAGAGAGAGAGAGATCGAAGGAAGAGGGGACTGTGCATTTCCGTGTGGTTTGATTTTGATGGTGAACCCTATAGCCGCTTGCTTTTTTATGGTCTGTTTGTTCAATCTTCTGGCCCGTTACTTCATGACTTCGCAGTAAAACATATGCCTGAATATTCTAATAAGCAACTGCATCATTTTAATTCGCAGTGTAGGTGATATAGCTTTAGCATTATGTCGTAGCTGGGTCGTCCCGTACTGTACGAACTCCGTAACTAAATATTATCTGGTGACGCCCCTTGCGGTGACTCCCCTGGCGGTGCTGTCCTCTGCGCCGTCCGCCCGCCCCTTAGGAATCGTCGGATGGGCGTGGATCAGAGAGATTGCAGAACATGGAAGAAATGTTGCAATGTGTTGTAAAGAGTACTAGTCGGTCTTGTATTTTTCGGCGGTTTATTGTTTTATTTCGTTTTTTTTTTTCTTTAGACATTTTCCTTTCCCTCTCCTGTGTCACCGTTTTGACTTTCTGTATCCCGATTTTTTTTTTTTTTTTCCTGGCACTTTTATTTTCATTTTTCTCTTCCCTTCCTAATCCTCACCCTCCGCCCTTTTCTTCCTCGTGTCCATTCTCACTTTCTCCTCCCCCGTGTCAGAAATGGGAACGTTTTATCTTGATCTTTAATTTCAGACCCTCTTCCCTTCCCTCGTCGTCCAGCATCCCCACGTGTGCCGGCGAGGCGCTCCCTCCGCCCTTCGCGAGTCCGATAATCCTGGCGGCCGGTTTGATGACATCCGGGACTGGACGCCGCCGCGCCCGGGCCACCTGTTTCGCCTTGGCTCTGGCACCAAAGGGGATACACACATACCAACGCACTGGTATATAAGTTTTGAAGTCTAAAGTTTGGAAGGAAGAGTGGGAAGGAGGAATAGGGTAGAGGGGAAGGATAAGGAGGTGGAGGAAAGGGAATTTTAGGAGAAGGAAAAGGAGCTGGGGGTTTAACCCAGCATGCAGAGTAAAGCTTTGGGTAATAGTTGTGACATATAAATACGCAGAGATACTTATTTACTTGTACGAGCACGTATACGCATACAATATTCAGAGAAATATGATATGAAAAATAAATTGCATAAAGCGAAACTGTTGAAACGGACGAGCGTGGAAGCCTCCATAGCATGGTACTCCGAGGATCCAATAGTCTCTGAGTGAAATTAATGGAATCCGTGAATTTTCTGTCCAATGTATTTAATCATGGCGATACTTTGTCACTGTTACCAAACGCTTTCAGTAGCAGGTCATTCAGTCATGCTGCTCTCGTTAATTTGAAACAAAAAAGTATAAATACAGTATATAACTATTTTTTTTTACCTCCAAGGAAAACGGAAATCGCTTAATTGCATTAACATTCAATCACCCACTCGGCATTCGTTGCAGTCGAGGTTGTCCATTCATGTTGCAGCGTATGATTACTTGAAAATTCCAAGAAACTTTTGATGTTAGTTGCAACATTCAAAATAAATCAACACATTGGTAAACTGATGCAATATAGGACAAAGATATTTAATGGTGCAAGGTTACGCGTGCTTAGCCTTCCGCAAATAGCAGTTTTGCGAAAATGAAGGGTCGGGAATTTAAATAGAATGAATGATTTATAAGAACAACTTTCTTGGCGTTGTGTTAAATTCTCTGGCAGTTTGCTTCTCGTAGGATTCGATCTTATGCTGCTTAGCTAGTCTCCAGGAATCATCAATATATACCATATTGATACTGCTAAGTATTGCTTTTGTAATGGTGTTTTAAAACAGTTTCTCCATTACCAATATTTTATTCTAATCTGCAAATGGATGAACGTTCAGCATGTTATGCCAGACATTCATTTACACCAAGCAGGTGCCACTTCTCATGATTATGGTTTGATTAGGACCAGAGCTTATGCCATGTTCATGTTCGGAACGATGTCTTTTCATGTGACGCATGCACACACGCACGCACGCGCGCACACACACACACACACACACACACACACACACACACACACACACACACACACACACACACACACACACACACACACACACTCTCCCTCTCTCTCTCTCTCTCTCTCTCTCTCTCTCTCTGCTTCTCTCTCTCTGCTTCTCTCTCTCTGCTTCTCTCTCTCTGCTTCTCTCTCTGCTTCTCTCTCTGCTTCTCTCTCTGCTTCTCTCTCTCTCTCTCTCTCTCTCTCTCTCTCTCTCTCTCTCTCTCTCTCTCTCTCTCTCTCTCTCTCTCTCTCTCTCTCTCTCTCTCTCAAAGACGGAATGAGAGACGTTTGCCAAAAAAATCGAAATGGAAGTGTCATTCGTCGTTCGTCAAGAGTGCTTTCTTGACATGTCATTTCCTGTCCCCGCCTGACACCATTATTTAAATTTAATTGGTTTTATTTCAATTTTTTTCCATTTCCATTCTTTGTTTGTGCAACCTCTAGCGCCTTACAATTACTGCCTTTTACTTTAGTCCATCCTCAGGACACGCGAGGCTTTCATTAGTAAGTAATAATTGTGACCCTCATTATCGCCGCGTGGAATGTCACCCCTGAGCCCCCTCCTCCTCCCTGGTTCGTCCCCTCCCCCCCTCCCCCTGCCTCGTTCGATGTTTGTCTCTTATCGCCCTTTCATCCGTTCTCCCTCTTTTATCCTCTATTTTGCCTCATCCTCCTTTATCGTTCTCTTCTCTCGTTTTTTTTTTCATTGATTCTCACCCCTCTTTCTCCCATCCCATGCCTTTCTCCCCATTTCTGTCTTTTCTACCTTTCACCCCTCGCCCTCCTTATCATCCCTTTCGTCCCTCTTCCACTTTCATCACCCCCCCCCCCCCCCGCTTTCCAATTCTTTGTCTCCTTCTTACCCTCACTTTCTCTTTGCCCATTATCCCCTCTTCGCCCTCTTCTCGACCCTTTCCCCTCTTCCCTCCTTTCCCCTCTTCCTCCTTTCCCCCTTTTCCTGGTTCCCTCGTTCCCCTTGCCCCCCGTAATTAGCTCCGCATCTGGATTTCCCCTCGCCAGCTCCTTGTCACGTTCGCGTTCCCTCATCTCCCCTCGGCCTCAGGTACCTCGAATTACCCAACCAAAGCTGATACCAACCTCCCTTTTCCTCCTCGTTAGGGAAGTGTATGCGTTTTATGTAGAGGTTTTATGTATTTGTATCATTAGCTGTTATTTTCTCTTCCTCTGTTTGGCTATCTGTCTATCATTGTCTGTTTGTCTATCTCTGTCTTTGTATATGTCTAGTTACCTCTCTATCTATCTACTTATCTATATACATATACACGCATATATATATATATATATATATATATATATATATATATATATATATATATATATATATATATATATATATATATATATATATCATAGGCATATGGCTGTGTTTCTTCTCCCCCGCCTGGACTGGCCATGAAAATGATTACATTAAAAGGCCTGGAGCCAGCGGGGCACAAAGAAACTTTTGGAAGACCGAGCACGTGGGAGAGAGGGGGTGCTGGGATGTTGGGGGGGGGGGCTGTGTGGGAGGGAGAGGGAGATACAAAATCTTCCACATATTTCCGGACAAGAATCGGGGTGGGAAAATTGGGAAGGAGATGGATGGCCAAGTGGATAGGATGGAACTCGGGATAAATTGGGTGGATGTGAGAGGCGGAGGAGATGGAACGAGGCAAGGAAGAGGGAGAAAACGAAGGAAGGAGAGGAGGAAAGGGGGGAGGGCCTGTGGAAAGAGAGAGAGAGAGAGAGAGAGAGAGAGAGAGAGAGAGAGAGAGAGAGAGAGAGAGAGAGAGAGAGAGAGAGAGAGAGAGAGAGCGAGAGCGAGAGCGGACGAGAGGGGAGCGGAGGAACGAGTGCCACTCATAAAGGGCACTAAGGAAGCGGTGGCACTCTGTCGATCCTCACATTCTTCGAAGGATATATTAAAGTTCCCCCTTAAATCTCCCATTTGTCTGTTTGTCTGTTTATTTCCCTATTGTTTGCTGCCTGTGTTTGTTTGCCTGTCAGTTTGTTTGTTGGGTTGAACTGATTTCTGTAGACCGCGTGGTGATCAAACTTTTTGATTAATGGTATCAGGCGAATCTGATTGATGGTAATTAAGGCAAACTTAACCAAACTAAACTTGTTAAAGGAGGCTTAAGTGGAATTAAGATCAATTGCTCTAAATCAGCGTGACTTAAACTGAAGCGAACTTTCATTAATATTTGTAGAATAGAAAAAAATGAGAGAGAGAGAGAGAGAGAGAGAGAGAGAGAGAGAGAGAGAGAGAGAGAGAGAGAGAGAGAGAGAGAGAGAGAGAGAGAGAGAGAGAGAGAGAATGAGAGAGAGAGAGAGATAGAGAGAGAGAGAATGAGAGAACAATGCACACATATTTTTTCCTCGCCGAGTACATCTCTCTCTCTCTCCGGTTGCAAAAGGCCCCGCGGTTGTATTACCTTCGGATCTCATTGTGTTCGATTTGTTTTTAATCCGTTCTGGTTTCATCTCGCGATCGTGGCGATGTTTGACCCGGATTAAAACCCGAGCCGCTTCAGTGCGCGTTCCGAGAATAGACGCCGGCCTGTTATTTCAGGATCAGGGCCCGGGCTTCAGGGGGGGGGGGAGAGAAAGGGAAAGAAAGGGAGGGAGAGAGAGCTGTAGGGAGATGAGGGAATGAGGAATGAAAGACATGCCACGGTACACACACGAATTCACGCGCGCGTGCAAAAACATACACACCTCACACTTAAACTCGCACTCGCACCCACACTCATACTCTTGCTCTCACTCTCACCCTCACACTCACTCTCAGACTCACACTCACACTCACACTCACACTCACACCCACACTTATACCCTCGCGCTCACCCTCACTCTCTCACTTCACTCACACCCATACTCATACTCTCTCTCTCATCCTTACTCTCACTCACACACTCACTCACTCACTGACTCACTCACTCACTGACTCACTCACTCACTCACTCACTCACTCACACACTCACTCACTCACTCACTCACTCACTCACTCACTCACTCACTCACTCACTCACTCACTCACTCACTCACTCACTCACTCACACTCTCACACACACGCACAGAAAAGAGAAAAAGGAAGAGCCAGGCCTGAGAGAGTGCCAGCGCCACACAAAGGACGTGCAGAGGGAATGCACGGTGGGCGGAGGGAGCCTTGGCGGGGCGTGGGCGTGTTGCCCTCATCATCATTCATCGGTGATTATTTGATCTGTTGATGCGCCTCCTTGGTATGCGGTGTAGGTGGGGGGGGAGGGGGTGGGGGGGCGTAGATAGGAACGTTGGTACTTTCGCTGGCTGTGAGGGGGGGGGGGGGGATCGCTAGAGGCTCTCTTTGCCTTTTTTGGTCACTTTTGTCTCCGTCGTTTATCCCTTTTTCTTTGCCGCTTTGTCTTCTTTCCTCTCTCTCTCTCTTTCTTTTTTTCTGTCTTTCCTTTGCTCATCTGCTCTCTCGGTCTCTCTCTACTGTAGCTTTGTTTCCTATCTTCTTTTCCCCTCTTTTATATTCGCATATTTTCCTTTTGGTTCATTTTGTTTTCCTTTCCGTGTCTTCCTCGCCCCTCCTTTCCCGCGAGGCTATTTCTTGGACCTTTTTAACCACTACATTTTTTTTCTCTTTTTCTTCATCCACTTATGCCGGCAATTTCACCCTCTCCGTCACGCTCCATTAAGGACATGGAAAACTTGGTTCCACGTCCTTATGGAGGAGGAGAGAGGCGGGGACGCACACGCATACACACACACGTACACAGACATAAACACGCACATACACACGCGCACGAACAAGCACACGCACACGCACACAAACATACACACGTACACATACCATACACACATACACATACACATACACATACACATACACACACACACACACACACACACACACACACACACACACACACACACACACACACACACACACACACACACACACGTACACGTACACGTACACGTACGTATGTATACAGCTTGGTGCCTCGGGATTAAGGCTGTCTAGGTCGGTGTCTGTTTGTCTCGATCTCTTCTATTGTCTGTTTGAGTGTTTATCAGTCTACATATCATTTATTGTTTGTGTTTATCTTGTACTGTTTTCTCTGATGTTGTATATATATGTAGGTATACACGTATGTCTGTATGTCGTATGTGTCTCTCTGTCTATGTACACGTATGTCTGTATGTCTTATGTGTGTCTCTATGTCTATATATCTACGTCTAAATTACCCCTCTTTCCTCTTTTTCTCCCTCCCTCCCTCCCTAGCTACCTTCCCTCCTCTCTCCCTCTCCCCCTCCCTCCTCTCCATCGTCTCCCTCTCCCCCTCCCCCTCCCCCTCCCCCTCCCCCTCCCTCCTCTCCATCGTCTCCCTCTCCCTCTGTCTTTGTTTCCTTTTATCTGTCGCCACGTTTCTGTTTCGTTGTTCATGAAGGGAGTGCGGATAGAGGTAGCACGTCCAACCAAACTCTCCTGGAGGCGTGCGTTCTCGCGGGACCCGAAGTGCCATCTCGCGCCACAGTGTTCATCGAAGTATTTGAACCCCTTTGGAGGCGGCGACGCGACTGTCGGCTCTCACCAGTGCCCTTCTTCCTCGGAGCGTTCCCACGATGTCACTAAAGTCTTGGATTGTTTTATCACATACTTCCTCTTGGCTGATGGCTCGAGGGGGGTGGGGGGAGTGCGTAGGAGGCGGGTCTGGGGTGGGGGGAGGGGATGAAGAGAGGAGGTGGGGTAGGTTGGTCGATAAGGAAGAAGGAAAGGGAGGGGAAGAGGATTGTATAGGAGAAGGGGAGAAAGGAATGGTTGAAAGAAGGAGAGGAGGGAAGAGGAAAGGAAGTATGGTGGTAGAGGAAAAGGTGGAGGAACGGGAGAGGAAGTGGAGAAAGAAAAAAAAAGAAGCGACGCAGGATATGGTGGAAGTAATGAAGATGGTGATGAAGGAAGCAGTGAAGAGTGCGAAAATAATATCGAACAAGCCTCGATTATGCCTGAACACGGGCTTTATTGGCCCTCAATCATCGGCTACAGCCCTTCCCCCGGGGGCTCGCTGCCTTGGAAGTTTGCTTTAGTTTCCCTCCCATGATTAAGGGATGACATCATCAACCGCTGCCTAACTTCGCGCCGCCCGCTCTTGGGACCTCTTGTTCATTGTGGCTCGCCCGCTCGCTCGCCCGCGGCCGCCCACCCCTTCCTGCTCGGGCGCTCTCGCACTCTCTGCTTCTCTTCTTTTTTCTCTCTGCCTTTCTTTTCCTTTTTCCCCTTTGTTTTCTCTCTCTCTTCCCCTCCCCCTTCTCCTCCCCTCCTCTCTCCTCCCCCTCTCTCCAATCACTCCCCTCTCTCTCTCCCCACCTCTCTCTCTCCTCTCCCTCTCTCCCCTCTCTCTCTCTCCTCTCTCTTCCCCCTCTTCTTTTCTCCCTCCTCTCCTCTCTCTCTCTCCTCTCTCTCTCTCTCCCCTCTCTTTCTCTCTCCTCTCTCTCTCTTTCTTTCTCCTTCCTCCCCTCTCTTCTCTCCCCTCCCTCTCTCTCCTTCTCTCTCCTCTCTTCTCCTTTTCCTTTCTCTCTCTCTCTCTCTCTCTCCTCTCTCCTCTCCTCCTCTTCCCCTCTCCTCCTCCTCCTCTCTTCTCCCCTCCTCCTCCTCTCTCCTCTCTCCTCTCTCCCCTCTCCTCCTCCCTCTCTCCCCTCTCTCCCCTCATCTCTCCTCCTCTCCCCTCTCTCCTCTCTCTCTCTCTCTCTCTCCTCTCTCTCTTCTCTCTCTCTCACTCCTCTCTCTCTCTCCTCTCTCTCTCTCCTCTCTCTCTCCTCCCTCCCTCCCTCACAGACCGATCGGATTTTAGCACTTTATGAGTTTCACTTTTTATTAGTATTAATCAAGAAGAGTTTAGTGTTCAATAAACACAAGGTTTTTTGCCGCACGGGTCTTGAGGCAATTCATAGCCGCCTCAGCCGCTGATTAATGTCTTAAAAAAACACAAAAAAACGGATGCCCTTCGTAGTGAATTCGACTCCTCGGTCGTAATGAATGAGGATGAATAATTTATGCGGGGTGCACTGCGGCAAGTAAAGGGGCAACCTCGGCGGGGGGAGGACAGTCCGGGCGCTGAGGCGGCTTCCCGGCTAAGGAGAGGATAGCATTGTAACGAGGCTTAGACAAGAAGGTGTATCACATTAGGCGATGGAGGAAAGTAGACGGTGAAGACTTAACACAAAAAGACAGATGGTCGACCGAGCTAAATAGACGATGAATAGGGATTGAGCTGGTAGACACAGATGAAGCCAGGACGTTTGAGGCGAGGACAGAGGGTAGCGTTGAAGACTGGTAGACACAGATAGATAGACAGATGTAACACTAAATAGAAGAGCAATGACGGTTGAAGACTGGTAGCACAGATACGGTTAACTGAGGCTGATAGACAAGGCGATAGATTTGTAAATGGCATACCAGACAACGTAAACAGGCATATCCACAGAGATAGGCGGAATGAGGGCTAATTTGACAAATTAAAACTGTAAAATGTAAGAAATAGGCAAAGGGAATGGAGGAAGAAGGAGGAGGAGGAGAAGAAGAAGAAGAAGAAGGAAGAGAAGAGAAGAGAGAAAGAAGAAGGAGAAGGAGAAGAAAGAGAAGAAAAGAAGAAGAAGAAGAAGAAGAAGAAAATAATGGAGAAAAAAGAAAAGAAAAACTGGAGGAGCAGATTTAAAATTTATTAGAACGCAAACCATCATCAGCATTGTCAGCCGCAATCACGAGAAATCATGATGCAGAAAAAAAAAAGACAGCAGAATGTTGAAAATCACCCCTTACGTCACACCCTCAGAGGGATCATTTTGCCGTGGGGGAAAATCGGGGTCGAATCTCACGCTTTGAAACGCTTTATTACGTCACGACAGAGCGGGACTAGGCTGTCTATTTGATATGTCAGTGGATCGTTTCTGAGTTCGTTTTTTAAGCGTCGAGTGTTTTATTTTTAGTTGAGAATGCTGAGGGGAGGGGAGGAGGGATGGAGGGATGGAGAGAGAGGCAGGGGGAGAGATTAGAAATCATATATTATGAATGCTTGAGATGGGAGTGGGAAAGGGAGAGGGAGAGGGAGAAAAATAGAGAGCGAGGGAGGGAGGGAGGAGAAGGAGAAGGAGGAGAGGGAGGGAGAAGGAGAAGGAGAAGGAGGAGAGGGAGAGAGAGGGAGTGAGTGGGAGAGAGAGGGAGTGAGTGGGAGAGAGAGGGAGAGTAGAGAGGGAGTGAGTGGGAGAGAGAGAGAGAGAGAGAGGGAGAGAGAGAGAGAGAGAGAGAGAGAGAGAGAGAGAGAGAGAGGGGGGGGGTGGGGGGAGGGGGAGGCAAAGGAAGAGTTATAGAGAGAGGATGAGGGGAGAGAGAGGAGGGGGCGGGTGAAAAGTGATATGGTAGAGGAAGAACGAGAAGGAAGGGAAAGACGGAGACACACAGACTGCAAGACAGACAACAAATAAAGAACCAAATGAAGAGGGGGGGAAACGGACCTAGGCTTTCCTCATAATAATAAATCGAATTATCTGATCCCCATGTCACGATGAAGCAAGCCGAGTGATCGACCGCCGGGGAGAGGGCAGTCGCTGCGAGGAAGAGGAGGGGGTTTGAGCATTGCGTGTTGGGGGTGAGGGGGGGTGAAGGGGTGATTAAACCAAGGGAGATGCGAAGGGGGAGTGAAGGAATTAGGATAAAGGTAGGGAGAGGGCGTAGGAGAATGGGTTCCAGATGAGGAGATGGAAGGGGAAAGAGGCGGAGGGGAAAGAGAGGGGAAGAGGGGGAGAAGGAGGGGAAGAGGAGCCGTGGGGAGAGGAGACTTCGGTTTGTTTCGGTAGCTGCATTACGGTGGTCCTGACAGGGAGGGGAAGAGGAGGAAAAGGGGGGGGGGATTTACCTGCGTTCTCTTGCTGTGTGCGTCTGATTCACTCTCTCTCTCCCTCCCTCCCTCCCTCCCTCCCTCCCCTCCCTCCCTCCCTCCTCTCTCCCTCCTCCCTCCCTCCCCTCCCTCCCTCCCTCCCTCCCTCCCTCCCTCCCTCCCTCCCTCCCTCCCTCTCTCTCTCTCTCTCTCGTTTAGTGTGTGTGCGTGCGTGCATGTGTGCGCTGGGGCATATGTGATATCTGCGTGTATGTCTGTGTCATATTGATATTAAATGCATTTTTACATCACATTTTCGTGACATGCACACAGTCTGCGCGGTATGAAAGCTCGTCGTTGTTTGCGTGCGTCCGAGTTCTACTTCCATGTGGTGTTCGCGCGTGTCCCACGCATGCGCCCGCCTCGTGCAAGTGCACGCTGCATGCCGGCGTGTATGTCCGGTTCCGCTTCGGTAGGCGAGGCATGGCGCAGCTGTGCACATGCTCCTCCTGCTGTTGCCGGCTCACCTGCTGATGTTGCCGTAGTGGGCGAGGCTCTGTGGCTCCCTGGTTCCCTGGTTCTCTCGGAAGGTCCGCTGGGGTTTCGACATGGCCTTGTTGCGGCCGCAATATGATGCATGCAGTCGTTGGGCTCGATTTCCCTCGAGTGTTTTGGCGGGATCGCTGTGCGTGATGCTCTCTGTTTACCTTTTTCAAGCCGGCTGGGATGGATCAGCTGGTGGCCGTGAGCTCTTTCCGGTCGGGGACTCTTCTTTCTCTCGTCTCCGCTTCTTCTCTTCGCTGCTTCCTCCTCTCGCCTGGCCTCTTTCGATTCCCTTCTCCTATTCTTTCAACTCTCTTTGCTTTATACGTAGTTTCCTCCATGCTTATTCAGTTTTTTTTTTTCCTCTCGTTTCACCGTGCTTTCTTCTCCTCTCGTCCTGCCTTGCCTCCTTTACTCTTTCCCTTCTCTTCCCTCTTCCATATTCGCTCGCTTTTCGAGTCCGACGGTTGCAAGTCTTGCAAAACCTCCGCCATTCTGCGTGATCCCGCCAGTAAACATCAGCCATGTAATATCCTCTCTCCCTCCCACCTTTCCTTCCTCTGCTTTCTTTCGACCTTCTCTCTCAGTCCCATCCTTCCATTTTCATTCATGCTCTCCTCTCTTTTCAGTCTTCCCTCACTCCGTTCGTCTGTTCCAGTCTTTCCTCCCTCCTGTCTCCATCCTTCCTTCTTTCCGGTCGTCTCTCTCTCTCTCTCCTCTCTCTCTCTCTCTCTCTCTCTCTCTCTCTCTCTCTCTCTCTCTCTCTCTCTCTCTCTCCCTCTCTCTCTTCTCTCTCTCTCTCTCTCTCTCTCTCCTCTCTCTCCCCCCCCCTTTTCCTCTCCCCTCTCCTCTCTCTCTCTCTCTCTCTCTCTCTCTCTCTCTCTATATATATATATATAATATAATATATATATATATATATTATATATATATATATATATATTTCTAATCTTGCTTTCCTCCTCCTCTCCTCCTCCTTTCCTGCTTTTCAGTCTTCCTTTCATTTCACTCTTTCACTTCCACATTTCCTTTATGTCTCCCAACCAGATTCTCTTCCTACCCCCCCCCCCTTATTCGTTCCCTCCTTCCTTCTTCTTTCCTCCCTTCCTATCTTTCTGTCGTCTTATTCCTTTTACCTCGACGCTGTTTATTAGGAAGCCATATTTAGACTTGAACACGAATCTCAGCGATTTAGATAAAATCTCGACCCCACACAGTTTGCTCAGCTGATATCAAGTTGAATTAGTAAATAAAAACGCCTTGTTTGGGGAAGGCGTTTCGGTTATGGCACCGCCTTCAGGTCAGTCAGAGGTCAGGCATGTCTGTTCTCGAGAAAGACAGACGCAGTAAAGCGTGGGGAAGAAGGGAAAGGGAGAGCGGGAATAGGGGAGGAGAGAAAGAAGGAAGGGAGGATAAGAGAGGTAGAGAGAAGAAGCGAGGTAGAGAGGGGAAGGGAGGTGGAGAGAGGAAGGGAGGATAAGGAAGGTAGAGAGAGGAAGGGAGGATAAGAGAGGTAGAGAGAGGAAGGGAGGCAGCAACAAGCAAGCAAGCAAGCAAGCAAGCAAGCAAGCAAGCAAGCAGGCAGGAAGAGAGAGAGATTGAAAAAAAGAAAATAAGAAAGATAAACATGCAGAGTGGAGGAATAAAGGGTGGAAAGGGAAAGAGTGGAGAAAGATAGAGAAAGAGCAAGAAGTAAATAGAAGAAACATGGCCTGGGCAGAGTGCGCAACCTTGTATGGGTGACCGTGACTTTGATGAGTAAGGACCGTGAGTCTGGTAGGCGCTGAGTCAACACTTAGGTGAGACTGGGATCAATTTAAAGGGAATGCATGAGTAATCTCGTTTGGATTAGGAACAGGCTGAGATTGTAGAGAGTAAAGTAACATGTCAGTGGGTTGAGTGAGTTATAAGGCTGTTGGTAAGCAAGGAAAGGAGGGAAAGAATCGAAGTGTATTGAGATTAGCTGCATGAAAACAAGGAAAAGGACGGACAGGCAGACAGATAGACAGACAGACAGACAGACAGACAGACAGACAGACAGACAGACAGACAGACAGACAGACAGACAGACAGACACACAGACAGACAGACAGACAGACAGACAGATTTGAGTGAGTTGTCACAGGGGAGACAGAGAAAGCAGAATCAGTTAGCCAGAAGAAAGAAGGAATGGAAGAAAGAAACGATCCGGTTTAGGCCCACGAAACGGGTTTGTTTATGCATTACAAGCCGCGCCAAGGTCCTTGTCGGGAGATTGCGACACCTTCGGACTCGCATAGTTAAGGAGAGAACGATCTACGGGCCGGGAGTGAGAGTGGCAGTTGACACGCCCTCCGCCGCGCCACGTGAATGATGTTAGGCCTATGGAAACACGTGGACTGCGGCTCATTTCACCGTCGGCTTTTATTGCTGGGGCGCTGGAAGGGGGGGCGGAGGAGGAGAAGGATGGGGGGGATAGAGATAGGGTAGGAGAGAGAAGAGAGGGAGAGGTGGGAAAGAGGATGGGAGAGGGAACGCGATAGGGATGGGGACGCGGTAGGTAGGCCTACTTGGCGTTTAAATGCTAATGGGGGGTTATTTCCGGTGAACTGGTAAGTGAGCGGCGGTATAATGGTATTTTATCTCAATTTCGTTTGCATGTTTGCATGTGTTCGGAGATTAACTGTTAGAATCTCCCGAGCATGAGTCAGGTAGGCTTTTATCGGTTGGAGAGGCTTAAGAGGGGAAGGGGAGGGGTGTTAGCGCGCCCACATAAATCCTAGCGTTATCAGGCTCTGCCGCTGATAAGGCCGCGGACCGTTGCCTGCTAAGAACCCTCAGTCTCGTTGAAGGACAGTGGGAAGCAACAAGGAGCGTCGAGTACTTCACGCGCTGAGCGTCCCTGTCGCCCGCTCCTCGCGTCCGTGGCTGAGAGCGAAGGGCCGCGTCCCCTTGCCCTGGGACGATCTCCCCACGGGCCGTGTGCCCAGTGCCGCCCCTACCCCCTCGTAGTGGCGCGGTGCCCCGATTCAAGTGGCACTCCTTCTGATTGGTGGTCCTCGAGTGACGAGGCGTTCGATACGTTCTGTGTCATAGTACGTCGACGCTGCCGTGAGTCGTTGCGACGCGAAGGAAAAACGGACAAAACGCGATAGATGGATTTACTAAGTGTGAACAGATAAAAAGGGGAAAAAGAAGAGGAGGACAGCTCTTGAGAATGTCTCCTCCCGCTCGTCTCAGTAGGTTGTTCTTGGATCTTCCTGACCCAGCCGAAGGCGCAGGAGAGGACGAGGAAGGTACGTATAGAGGTCGACGAGGCAGTGCTAGCGAGTGCATCGGCGAAAAAAGATTAAGAATTGTAGTTCAGCCCACCGCTACATTTTCCATGCACTTTATTTTACCTTCCTATGAATGATTACATATTCCCATGTTCATTTTCTTATCATTTACATAGTCTTTCACCCGTGCAGCCGCAGGCACATCCACGAACTCGTAACACTACAAACCCACCTTAAAGCTGTGTACATGCACGTGAACCGTGACGTCACCGAGATAAGGCCCATCGCCTGGCGCGGCGGCGATGGGCCAGAGATAAGACCGGGGAAATCTGCTGAATCAGCTGGTGCCTAGTGACCTGCGGGAGCTAGACGAGGGTGTGATCGGGCGTCGGGAATTTCACTGAATTGTCAGTGTATATACTGTGGATAGATACATTACATTTGTATGCATATATAAATACGAATGTATAGTAGTTCATATCAGGTGTGTGTGTGTGTGTGTGTGTGTGTGTGTGTGTGTGTGTGTGTGTGTGTGTGTGTGTGTGTGTGTGTGTGTGTGTGTTGTGTTGTGTATGTGTATGTGTATGTGTATGTGTGTGTGTGTGTGTGTGTGTATCTATATCCATATTTATATACCTCTATCTGTGTGTGTGTATATATATACTGTCTTTCTGTCTATCTTTCTATCAATATACGTGTGTGTGTGTGTGTGTGTGTGTGTGTGTGTGTGTGTGTGTGTGTGTGTGTGTTGAGGATAAGAAATTCAGATGATATATATTTTTTTAAATTTTGATGTGATAAAGTGTTGAAGAAATGTGAGTTACGTCATCGTTATCTTTTTTATCTCATGTTCCTTCTGGTGTTACCTTGAATAGGATGTTTACTGGTGCATTAATTATGTAGCCTTTATAATTTTATTGATTATCGTGGGGATTGTGATGATACTAAATATTGGCAACTAGTGCATCGCCAAATAGATAGAGAAGAAACTCATATTTTTCATCTATTTATTTATATTATTATTTTTTACTGATCTTAAGCAATTCAAGAACGTCGTTTTCCATTTTTTTTTAACTTCCTGATTTTCAGTTTTGTTTGGAAATGTGTGCATAGTTCCAGGTGTTTTTCGAGATGATTTCAGTTGCTATTTGTTTTATTCAAATAGGAAGTGAGAGAAATTCCTGTTCATACTGATATCGAAAATACAAGGAGTATGTTATTCAGTCTGGATACATGGTCGAGGAAGATTCGCTGGTGCCATGCCTACTTAATGCTTACTTGCAGGAAGTTATTTTTGTGTGGTAATTAAGATCACTAGAATGTGTCACAATTTATGTTAGAAAATCTAAAGCTAGTTGGGTTTACTTGGTTCGTGTCTTCGATATCCAAATATAGGTCCGCAGGGGAAGTTTAGTTTTTAAATGGTACGGAAAAATGGCGTGATAGTGGAAAACTATTTTCTTTCTAAATTGATGAGTGTAGTATAATCTTTCTAATATTACTTATTACAAAAATCGATATATCTTATTACTATTATTATGGTTCCTCTACATTTTTCCAAAATATATGTAGGGTGTGATATTCTTATCTGATAAGATTATCTCGACTTCACGTGACCCCAGGTAACCCCCGGCTTCGCTCCTGTTCCTTTGACCTTTCAACTCATGACACCTGTTTTAATTCCTTCGCTCACCTCTCATTGCCATCTCCGTGACCTTTTCTCGTGCTCTTAAGTCCCCCGCGATCGGGCGTGCACTTGCGATGGGGAGTCCTTTAGCAGCCAGATGTTGCGTGTGCAGTTTGACAGGTCTTTGTTGTTGCGCGTCGCTGTTTTGTTGTTGTCGCTGCTGCTGGTGTTGATTTGTTTTATGTCGCGTGTGTGGTTGTATGGCAACGCTTGAGCGAGCTGTTTCCTGGGTGAGCTTACGTCCGCGTGGTTGCCATTTGATGCAGACATTTGGCTTCAACTTTTTTTTTCTTTTCTTTTTTTTTATTCGCGTGACCTTTATTGAGATGAATTGGATAAGTCCCCGCGCCTCCGTCTGGTCTTGTTTTCGGGGATAGGCCTCCGCTGGGGCAGCTTCTCGTAGCCGGGCGGCGGACCTTTAGTTTTCCCTTATTTCGTACGGCTTAGCGGTGTATGGCACGCCGTGGGTTGATGATGTTTATTGTTACATCTCTCTCTCTCTCTCTCTCTCTCTCTCTCTCTCTCTCTCTCTCTCTCTCTCTCTCTCTCTCTCTCTCTCTCTCTCTCTCTCTCCCTCTCTCTCCCTCCTCTCCCTCCCTCCCTCCCTCTCCTCCCCTCCCTCCTCCCTCCCCCTCTCTCTCTCCCCCCCTTCTTTCAACTGCTTGTGTCTATCTCTCTTTTAGCCTCTCCCTCAATCATCCCTCTCTCTCCCTCTTCCCCCCCTCCCCTCCCCCCCCTTTTCCGTTTGTCGCCTGGCTTTTCCTCCCCCATTCACCCCGCCTTTCACAGCCTTTCACCTTCGCCTGAATCGCCGCAGCGAAATCGCCTCCTCACCTGCCTCGTTAGTCTCCACCTGCCTTGATCTCCGCGGACGGCGAGCGGGCGGCGGGATCGGCGCTTATGAATGCCGCGGGAGGGCCATTCAGCTGCCTCGCTGATGGCATTTCCGTGAGCTGCTGGGCTTTGTGTACAGGGGGAGGGAGGGGGAAGGGGGGTAGGGAGGGAAGGGGGAGGGTCGGTAGGACTATGGAGGGAAGAGGGAGGGGCGGTGGGATTTGGGAGGGAGGGAGGCTCTGTAAGGGAGGGGATGGAGGGAGCTGTTAGGATGTGGGAAATGGGATGGGGACGTGAATGGGGTGGAGTGAGGGGAGGGAGGGACCTGGAAGGGGCAAGTGGGAGTTGGGGAAAGGATGGGGATTGTGGTGGGGGAATGGAGGTGGGGTTATGGTGGAGGGAGTCGTAAAAGGGTGGAGGGAAAGAGATGGAGTTTGCATATTCTGGTTTAATATGGTCAGTTCGTCTTGCGTCTGAAAATTATGGAGGGCAGAAAGGGTTTACTATAATTTCCGCGGCGTTCACTGGCCTGCGAGGCGAGATCTGCGGAATCAACACGTTCCGATCTTCCTTCTCTTTTTCTTCCTTTCTTCTTCCTTTCTTCCTTTTTATTCCCCTCAGTCGCTGGGGATATCATTCCGTTTCCCTCGTTCCCATCCCATTCTCCGAGCCACTTGAAACATCCAGACGAGGGTATCCACTTATTCCGAGGGCCGGGTGGGCGGACGGGCTTACGGGCGGACGGGCTTATGGGCAGACGAGCTTACGGGCGGGCGTTCGGGTGGGCGGATGGGCGGGCGTTCGGGTGGGCGGGCGGACGGGCGGGCGGGTGGGCGTGGGTCTGGAATCAACGGGCTTTCGATGCGACGGTTTTGAAGGTCGCGGGGAGGTGTGTCTCGGGTGGAATTTGAGAAAATTGCCGTAGCATGATTTCCATTCGTATGATATATCTTCGTTTTGTTAGTAGGTGGTACGGAAGGGTAAGTAGGATTCTCTCTCTCTCTCTCTCTCTCTCTCTGCCTCTCTCTCTCTCTCTCTCTCTCTCTCTCTCCTCTCTTCTCTCTCTCTCTCTCTCTCTCTCTCTCTCTCTCTCTCTCCACATATGTTTATTATTATATATATTATATATATATATATATATATATATATATATATATATATATATATATATATATATAAATATATATATATATATATATATATATATATATATATATATGAATCTATGTATATGTATATGAATATATTTATGTTTGTATATATAATAAATTCGGATTTTTTTTTATTACACTTTGGCAACTGCATCTAATGATAAACGAGATCAGTGTAGTAATGTGTATGATAAATATTTTTCTTTTTGGGTGAAGCAGTATCATTTAAATACTACTGTATTGATATTTAATCAATCACCAGGAATGTTCATATCTGTCTATTGAATTAGTATGCGTGTGTGTATGTATGTGTGTGTGTGTGTGTGTGTGTGTGTGTGTGTGTGTGTGTGTGTGTGTGGGGGGTGTGTATGTGTGTCGTGTGTAATGTGTATGATGTTGTTGTGTGTGTGTGTGTAAGCACACGTAATATATGTAAAACATCAGATTTCTTTATTTTTATATGTAATCGTTTATGTATGCTAGACTTTATAAGTTAATTTATTCTGATTATTTATAGTTTTATAATTTTATAAGGAATTTTATTTATTTACTCCTTTCTTTTTCCGTTAGGTATGACCAGACAGTAAGCTATTTTCCGATTTAAGTATAATTTGATAAGGAAATTTAGATTGATTGTTCTTTCTTCCCGTGATTCCCAAAGAGCGCCCAGTAAGGGTCGGACGGTTGGATTGGCGGTGGGCCAAGGTCCGAGAAGCTATAGAGGGGTAGGAAGGACGGGGGTATCGGGTGGGGGGAAGACGGAGAGAAATCAAAGGGGGTCGAGGGGAGGGTATGTAGGGTGAGGGGGAGAGAGGGAGAAGGAGAGACGAGAAGGCAGAGCGGGTAGGAGTTTTTTTTTTGGTGGTGGGGGGGGGGGGGATTAGGAGTTTGAGAGGAATGATGGAGGAGGAGGATAAGGGGGGAGAGGAGATGGTTTGGGCGATGCTGCTGCTCGGGGCTTGCATCTCGGCCTCTTTCCGTTCTCGTCGTCTTCTCCCGCGTCTCTTCCTCTCTTTGTGGAACGGGCTTTCTGCTCTCTCGTGCGCTTGCAACTGTTCTCTAATTAGCCTCCCGTCTTGTTCTTTTCCTCGTCATCCTTTTCTTATCCCGCTTCCTTTTAATCTTCCTGGAGATCGGATCGAAGAGTTCCTGCCTTGGTCTATCAGCATAAACAGATTCTTTCATTCGTTTCCTCGTAAAAAGAATATGTCTAGCAGGTGTAGTAGTTCAGTGTGTGAGGCCGAAACAAGCGTAGCGTGTGTGCACGTGTGTGTAGTTGTGCAGAGAGCGTGTGCGTCACAAAGCCTCATTCATTTGGTCCTCGTCAGGAGCCTTTCATATGCAGATGAGACATTCTGGTAGTCGATGGGCGAGCGGCTGTCGGGCGCCACCCAACCCGACACCGCGGTCCGTGTCGCTCCTCTGTCCAGCCTGTTTGGCCTCGGGCGGCGGTTAATGAGCTCAGGTCAGAGGTCGGTGGGTGGGCTGTCAGGGCCGCGGGGGTCAGGTCAGGTGGCTTTTTGACCCTCCTTTTACTGGGCTTTACTCCGGGTATGTTGTCTTGCACACAGCTCTGGGCGGAACGTGACCTCGGCTGACCTATGCTCCCGCGTCGCCTGTGGTCAAGGAGTTGGTATTATGGGATGTGATGTCATGATGGGGGGGGGATGGGACACGGACATGGGATGGTGGGGGTGGAGGTCAGAATTGGAAAGAGAGGAGCAAGGAGAAAGAGGAAGAGGAGGACGGGGGAGAAGGTCCTTTGTTCCTCGTCAGACATTGCCCCCG
>NC_051402.1:4599090-4601590 GCF_015228065.2 Penaeus monodon
GGATGAATGTTGTGTCCTCTTATGTTAGGTCAGACGTGGGAGGAGGAGGAGGAGGTGTTGGTGGATGAGGTGAATGTGGATGAGGGGGAGAGTTAAAGGGGGAAATGAGAAGGTTAAGAGAGAAGGATTAGGGTGAAGGGCAACGCTAAATTGAGGCAGGAGCGAAGAGGGGCAAGTAATGGGCTGACATTTGGTTGAATTGTATTCTAATGGATTGCGATGGAGCTGGCGCTACGGATGGATGGGGCTCGGAGAGACTGGATCGGGAAGAGGAGGGGAGGATGAGAGAGTAGGAGAAAGCAGTGAAAAGTTCGAAGAGGAGAGGGACAAGCTTATGAGAAAGAGCTGAAACGTATCAGATTCTAGGAAATACAGAATATGAAAAGGCGAAAAAGGGAAGGGAGGCGAGGGGCGCGAGTAGGCTGAAGGGGCATTTGTGTCCGAGGGAAGAGAGTGGCCAGGAGGCGTCACGAGGCCGGGCATGACTCAGGGCCGAGGCGCCGCATTACCTCTTGCTCATTATGTCTATTTCTCTACCAGACCGTGACTCAACACCCCACCCAACCCCCTCACCGACCCCCTCACCTAACCCCTCGCTGAATCCCTCCACCTAGCCCGCCACCTACCCCTCCACCCACCCCTCCACCTACCCCTCTCACACATCACTCATCTCCCAACCCCCATCACCCCTCACCAGCCTCTCACAACTCACTCCTCTCCGAACCCCGCTCACCCCGCACCTCTCACCCTTTATTCCGTCCTACTGACTCGTTACGAGCATCCCTGTGTCACAGCTATGTCTACTATTCTTGCCTCTCACGTACGTGCGTACTTACCTCTCACCCTTCACCTCTTACCGTTATTCTCGCCGCACTGATTTGTAAGCGTCCTCCCCGAAACACACCCGTAACTACTGCGTCTCCTACGGATCAGTCGGAGAGCAACGGCGGCCGCATCTCCTGGGCCATCTGGAAATGTGGCACTGGTTCCCTCGCTGCTGCACGGAGGCTAATGCTGTTGATGAGGATGATGCTGCAAAATTT
Organism: Penaeus monodon; assembly: GCF_015228065.2. Taxonomy (NCBI): domain Eukaryota; kingdom Metazoa; phylum Arthropoda; class Malacostraca; order Decapoda; family Penaeidae; genus Penaeus; species Penaeus monodon. Next base: position 4,600,134 of record NC_051402.1, read on the forward strand.
CCGTTGGAAGTGTTGTAGGAACTCATGATCCAAGTTGACGGGCATCGTAGCCGTGACACATCCCAGAGGCGTGTCTAGGGATGGTAGGAGCCCTTGTCTTCCCAGGCCTCGTCCTCCCCAGTCGCGTCCTTAACGGTACTTGGCTACGGCGCTGTAATTCTTATTATGAATCAGAAGTAGCAAGATATCATTTCTTATTGTAGTAGACGTGCCAGTATAAACAGCATAACGGCACAGTTAATTGCAGTGCCAGCAATGATAGCTTTTCTCTCTCCCAACACGAGGAATTATGGGATCGCCCCCTTTAAGGTCTGGCTCTGTGATACGGCGCTTGGTCAGGGTGTTGGCAGGAGAGAGAGAGAGAGAGAGAGAGAGAGAGAGAGAGAGAGAGAGAGAGAGAGAGAGAGAGAGAGAGAGAGAGAGAGAGAGAGAGAGAGAGAGAGAGAGAGAGAGAGAGAGAGAGAGAGAGAGAGAGAGAGAGAGAGAGAGAGAGAGAGAGAGAGAGAGAGAGAGAGATTTGGTATTATGAATAGGAAGCAAAATATAGAAAGGAGAAAAGAAAGCACAGGGAGAGACATGCACAAAAAAAATCGTGAGAAAAGAAGAGAGAAGCGAGAAGAGAGGATCAGAAGAGAGGATTTTAAAGTACCGTACACGCAGTGCTGAGAGGGCGTAGGGACTTGTGGGAGAGTAACAGGATGAATGGATGGAAGTTAAGGGTGTGGAAGTGAGCGTGAAGGAGGGAGGAATTAAGAGAGGATAGAAAGGGGACCAAAAAAAGGGAAGAAAAAAACAACAACAAAAATAACACGAGGGTAACTGAGAATGGAAAGGGAAAGTGAGTGTGAGAGTGAGAGCAAAGGCACTGAGTCACGGGTCGGTGACCTAGAAAGGACTGATCGATGGACGCGGTCATGTGGTCGCCCTTTCGCTTGCTACTGGCACTCCTTGGCTGGCCCTCCGCACGTGCGCCATTACCACGTGGCACTATAGGTGCAGTGGCACCCTACCCGGGAATCGTTTTCTATCGTTTTTCACTTATTTTAAAGCTCTAGTGATGACACGAATGGCGATGTTATGTATGGCATCATTTATGAAATTCTGTTAATTGCGTCTCTGTTGATTTATATTATTACAGCTACTAGTGTCTCATATATTTTCATAATATTGTAAATTGATGATGCATTAATGATTAGGTGACGGATATCAGCATCGACAGCATTAATGGTGCTTATGGTAATGACACGGGCAGTGGCAATGTTGGCAATGACAGGTCTGCAACACCCACGTGTAGCTACTGACATAGCGCTGTCCACTTATACCGCTTTTGTAGTGAGATCGCGTATTTGTGAACGGTATTTTTATCTTTGCAATAATTCACAGGAAGCTCTACCCTGGTTTGTCGCGGAATTTCAAGTGATACTCGGATAAATCATAGCACGGTATATAGTTAGGGC
>NC_051402.1:4606590-4614090 GCF_015228065.2 Penaeus monodon
TTACCAATCTATCTGTCTGTCTGTCTGTCTATGTGAGCTCTTTCTCTCTTTTTCTCCCCTTCCTCCCTGCCTTTCTCTCTGTCTCCCTCGTCCCTACAAATGCTAGTCATTGTTTATATCCTCTGTCGTTTTACGCTTTCTCCCGTTCTTCCCTCGCCGCCCGTCCCTTTCCTCCTCTTCGTAAGCAGTCAGCTGTATCAGGTGCGGTTCGGTGGATCTGTGTGGCCGGCATATTCGGACGATAAAGTATAAGGAGTTTGAAAAGAGCCTTTGGCAATAAGGCCTCTCTAGGAATCACGTGGTCGACAGAGTATGGACGAGGTGGCGAGGAAGAGCCGAGACGTTTCTCCTGTTCTTCTCGACTTTCATTCCCTCTTCCTTCTTCTCTTCGGATTTTATTCGCAGCTCCCTCTCTTTTCCTGCTTTGTTTTGGCTTTTATTCCGTCTTTTCTCTTTCTTTACCCGGTTTGGTCTTTATTCTTTCTTGTCTCTTTTAGTTTTCTCTTTTTAGTCCTTCTGTTTGGCGTTTATTCCCTCCGTTCTCGGATTTTATTCCCTGTTTCCTCTGTTGTTGCTATTATTCCCTCTTTCCCGTTCTTTTCTTGCTATTATTCGTTCTATTTTCTTTTTTTGTTATTATTACCTCTATCTTCTTTCCTGTTTTCTTGCTATTATTCCCTCTTACTTCTCTCCTTTCTATTATTCCCTTTTAACTCTCTTCTTGCTTTTACTCCCTCTTTCCTCTCTTCTTGCTACCATTCCCTCTTTCCTCTTTTCTGGCTGTCATTCCCTCTTTCTTCTCTTTTTGTTATTATTCCCTCTTTCCTCTCTTCTTGCTATTATTCTCACTATCTTCTCTTCTTGCTGTTAATCCCACTATCTTCTCTTCTTGCTGTTATTCCTTCTTTCCTTTCTCCTTGCTATTATTTCTTCTATCCTCTCGTCTTGATATTATTCCCCCTCTTTCCTCGACTCTTTACCCCCCCCCCCCCATTTTCCGGTTCGGCGGAGGGCGGCGCGGGCGGGCGGGCGGTGGTCACTGATCGGAGGAGGAGAAGGATCTGTGACGCCGCTAATAGGAGCGGCGTCGGTAATGGAGTTATGTTAATGGATAGGCGAGAGGGAGGTCTAATGCGGATAGGGTTGGTGGGAATGGCAGGATTAAGGGAGGCTGCGAGAGAAGGTTGGATTGGATAATGGGCTGTGGGCTCGTCTGGAATGAGTTGATTAGTGGATTGGTGTGTTCTTTTAGGATTGGGGGGGTGGGAGGAGGAGGAGGAGGCGCGTGATTTGGTTTATGTAATAATGGTCGGTAATTATCTAGGGGGAGGGAATGTGTGCATGAGATGATCAGTGTTAATTGGCTTGCGATTGCTGGAATGATCTGATTTTAATGAGCACGGAGAGGTATTTTTGATGGCCGCCATTGTCAACAATTTCAAAACCTCGTTACTATTTGCAGTATGCGGCGTTGCGTAATTATTAAGTTAATGGCAGTTTTAGTTGGAGGTTTGAAATACAGTTGTACCTGTTGGCGTATATTCCGATAGGTAATGCGTTTGGCATTTCCGAAAGGGATATTCCGTGATTGCTTCCGGGCTTGCAAAAAAAAAAAATGTTTTATTTTTAGCCGTATCTTGCTCCCGTTTTGCTCGTTTCATTTGATGTTGGGGCTACGTCGAAAGCGGACGCGGGCGATTTCAGATGGAATGGGGGAAGGGGAGGAGGGAAGGAGGAGGAGGAGGAGGAGGACCAGGAGGATTGCGGTCACAATTGCGGTCTCCATTGTAAGCAACAGGTACTTTTGCGGGAAGGAATTCACTCGCAGTTTATACTCTGTATTTTTTTCAATAGCTTACACTTTTTTTTTTCTTTGTATCTCTTAATTGCTTTCTGTATTCTATTTCGTCCTCATGTTCGTTCTCTCATTCCCTCTCACTTCCCTCTCATCCTCCGTGGCCACTTCCTTCCTTCGTCAGCGACCGCATGGTGCGATGACCTGCACGACCTCCAGGAGGCCATTTATCCCCGCGTACGAGAGGACGCTGATGCTTCACGTTATCACCCGGGCCAAGATTATGGCACACTTAAACCGGGCCATGAAGAGGCAGCTGATGGCACCGGCTCGACACATAACCGTAACATATTGTCTCGGCCACACTCACGCACGTAAACATACCCGATCTTATGGCTTTTCGACTTCGATGCGGAGGAGGTGGCCTTCTGTTTATCTGTTCTTTTGTTGGTCTTGAGTTAGTGTGATAACATTGTCAGAAATCCTGTGTCTCATCCTCTCTCTCTCTCTCTCTCTCTCTCTTCTTCTTCCTCTCTCTCTCTCTCTCCTCTTCTCTCTCTCTCTCCTCCTCTCTCTCTCTCTCTCTCCTCTCTCCCTCCCTCTCCCTCTCCCTCTCCCTCTCCCTCTCCCTCTCCCTCTCCCTCTCCCTCTCCCTCCCTCCCTCCCTCCCTCCCTCCCTTCCCTCCCTCCCCTCCTTAGACGATTTTACATTCTCGCCGTAACCATTCCGGAGTCCATGAGGTCAGAGCCAACAGTTAAGTAATCCTTGCAAATGTCTTGAGACGTGAGTGACCGTGACCTGGTATGTCTGTGGACGCGGCCGGTATTTTACGGGTCGGGATGATCACCGCCTACGGTCGTTTTCATTTTAGTTGTCCCATTTTCTTTTTATTATTATTATTGTTTATTTTATTTTTTATTTATTTTTTTATTATTATTTTTTTTTGGGGGGGGTATGGGTTAGGTGTGTCTATAACATTTTCTTTTTCTGTTTTTTATTGCTTTTTTCTTATCATTGTTATCGTTAATTTTTTCCCCCTTTCAGTTGAGAACAGCGCACACACACACACACACACACACACACACACACACACACACACACACACACACACACACACACACACACACACACACACACACACACACACACACACACACACACACACACACACACACACACACACACACACACACACACACACACACACACACACACACACACACACACACACACACACACACACGTACGCGCGCGCGCGCAAGTAGTGATGAACGAAGAAAGCGACACCAAAAGGCGAAAAAGCGGAGGACATGAGGTTTCCATAGGCTTCGGAGGAGGCGGTTAGATGAGGGAGTGAGGCAGGGCTGAGAGCGGGTCACCAAGCGGGAAATGGAAAACAGCCATTAACGACAAAAATTCTCTCCAGGTTGGCCATTGTTCGTCGGTTACGTAACTTTTTTCCTCTAACTACTGGATCTTCTTTTGTCTGCTGCTGCTCGCGCTCTCATTGGCCGTCGGGACACAAACGCGGGATGGTGATTGGTCGGCGCGTGTGATTCGGTGGCTCGATATTGGCAACTACAAGATACGGTCATCGGGACGACTCAAGGTCTTGTTTATACCTTATATGTATTTTTGAAAAGTTGTGCCACTTTTCAAACGTTGCCAAAACATGTTTGTTTAATTCTAGAATATTATCAAAGGGGATTTTAATTGGGAAACCTGTTGCTCAAAGTTAACTGGACGAGGCTAACAGTTGCATAGAAAGAGGAGTGAAGGCAAAAGCACATAGCTTTGTTTGGAAGGCCTACCCCCTTCCATAATAAACCACTGTAAAATGTAGTTTATTTGTTTATTTGGTCGAGCTTGCCGGGTATAATATGCATCCTCGGCGACAGCCAGCGCGACGCAAAGCCTATTCCACGAGATATAACGGATGAGGGGTGGAGAGAGTGATATATGCGTTATACGTTTATGTCCCTCAATGAAGCGGCAATAGTGGCCATTAGGGCGGTAATCCCACGCTTTGTGCATGTTTTTTTCGTCCACATTGTTGACGGCGAGCAGGTGATCCCGGCCATGTGTGTGATGGCCGGCGGCCGCACTGTAATCGGTGTGGCAGGTTAGTCACGCGTGCGAGGATGAAAGGGAATGGCGGGAAATGAGAGAGGGGAAGAGGAGAGTACGGGGTGGGAAGAAAACGAGCGAAGGAAAGTAGAAAGAATGGTAGGAGAGGCGATTTGTAGAAAGAGGGAAGACGAAAATTTGAGAAAGATGCATTATTATTATTACCATCATCTTCATTAGCATTATTTTGTTATTGCGATTGTTCTGTTACTCTTCTTTCCTTTTAGTATTATTCCTGTTTTTATCATTATGATTATGATTTTATTGTTATTATTATTATTATTATTATTATTATTATTATTATTATTATTATTATTATATTTTTGACTTATGTCATTTATTATAGCAGTAGAGTATAGTTTTGTCTTATCGTCCCTAGTTTATGAAGTAAGAGGGTTATAGTTTATGGACGTCCCTTTATCAGCCTTAGTTCTTTGACCGTTCTTTAGCCTTCGTCCTTGATGTGGATGGCCATGGCACTTGTTGCAGGAGGCTCCCTTCCCCTCTTCCCCCTTCCCTGCCCCCCTGTCTCCCTTCCCCACTCCTTGCCTCCCTGTCTCCCTCCCCTCCTTGCCTCCCTGTCTCCCTGTCTTCCTTCCCCCGTGCCTGTCGTCCCTGCCGCCCCTCCTCTCCCCGGGGAAGTTTTCATGCTGGTTCTTTCCTTGCTGAGTCTACCGGGCTCGTTTCTGTTCACGTTTGCTGTTTTCTCTTCCTTCTGTTCACTTTTTCGATTTCCTTGTTGCTCTCATTTTTCTGTTGTTCTTTGTCTCTCTTATTCTCTTCTTATCTTTTTTCTTTTTCTTTCATCTTTCTTGACTCTTATCGTCCCTCTTGCGTTGATGTGCGGGTTTATTTTTGGCGTCTTTTGCTTGTTCTTCTACCCTTCTTCTTCACCCTTTTCGCTCCCTTCGTGTGTGCCTGCACTTGTTCGGACTCCCCTTCCCCTCCCTCTCCCCCTCTCCTCTGCCCCCCTGTCTCCCTTCTCCACTCTCTGCCTCCTCTTTCTCTCCCTCCTCCCCTCCTTGCTCTCCCTTCTCCCTGTCCTTCCCTTCCCCTCGTGCCTGTCTCCCCTCCCTCCCCCCTCCTCTCCCTCGGAGTTTTCTGGCTGTCGTCTTTTCTCTGCTGAGTCTACCTCTCGGTCTTCTCTTCCTGCTTCTTTGGGCCTGTCTCTCTCTCTCTCTCTCTCTCTCTCTCTCTCTCTCTCTCTCTCTCTCTCTCTCTCTCTGTGTGTGTGTGTGTGTGTGTGTGTGTGTGTGTGTGTGTGTGTGTGTCTGTCTGTCTATCTATCTATTTATCTATTTGTATGTCTGTCTGTCTGTATCTCTATCTTCCTTCCCACTCCCTCTCTGTCTTCCACTTTCTTCGTCCCTTTTCCCTCCCCTATCTTTCCTTCCCCCACCCCAACCCTCTCCCTCCCCGCCTCATCTTCCTCTTCCCTCTCCTCTCTCATTCCCCCACTCCTATCCTCTCCCTCCCTCCCTCATCTCCTTACTCTCTTCTCTCCCTTCCTCCCGTATCATCAGGTTCGATTATTAGACTTTAATCATCAGTTGCAATATCTATTTATCTAACGTTATATCTCTATATATGTGTATGCAAATTCAAATACATACGAACGTGTTTTACGAACATCATATATCATACATAGGGGTTTATTTACAGATCCCAATCTCTTCTCCTCCCCTTTCTTTAAGCCCCCCCCCCCTATTCTCTCATCATCTCGTAGGTCAGGTAGGGATATGACTACGTGGCCTCCCCCCCTCCCCCTCCATGGCACTCTTGTGGGGGCTCTACGGATGGTATTGTAGAACTTGTATGGTATCGCATGTCTTATTATGGTGAGCAAGAGGGGGGTAGGGAAGGAGGCAGAGAACTGTGTTATTAGTATTTCTGTTGTCTTTTCATTTAGGATTGTTATTACTTATTATTATCGTTGTTGTTTCTGTTAAGGGCTTTTTTTGGTTTTGTTATCTGTGTTTTTGTTATTTTTGTACGGCATTTCATCATTATCGTTGGTAATTATCATTGATTACCGTAGGTAATTAACATAATGTTTTAAATAGCTGGAAAGAATGGCTCAAAGTCAGGTTCTGGAAATTCTGAAGCAAGTAATGATTTATATAATTTATCGGTGGTATTTCGTGCCTTGACTGCATGTCGTGTACATCAAGCTGTAGACTTTGAAATCCATGTTAAATTACCAGTGAATGACGTGATATTTCCAACACTATACGTTTATGCCAAGTCTTTGTTTATCGGTGTTCAGGATCTGATGACACAATATGATTATATGTTATATCGATCCATGGTGGTTTGCTAAATTGCAGAACGTGTAATTATTTCCTTCGTGATTATTTATCGTTATTCTGTCGTGACTTGACTGTATGTCCTAGCCATGATAGATTACTAGTCAGTGCCATGATATGTAATATTCAGTGACACATTATATGCAAATACGCCACTTCTTTGTTTATAACTAAGTCCATGGATCCAATAATGATACGTTTTGACACATTGCGCGCCGCGACGTCTCGCAATTCGTTATTAATAACAGTGCGAGGCGATCGTGTTTTTTTCCGGTGTCTCTGTCTGACTTTTACTTTCTCTCCCCGTAGGTAAGCCGAGTTGTGTAAGCTTCAGGTCGTCGAGGCGGGTCACCCGGAGGCCGTGAGGAGGTCAGAGCTGGAGGTCAGAGGTCGAAGCACTTTGGTATCTCTTGGGTGGGGAAGGCGGGGAGGGAGCGCATGAGGGACTGGGTTTGTGTGCTTTCGCAAGAACTGGATTTATACGTGCAAATGGAATTGTCTGTGTGTATTTATGTAGTTGTGTGGCCGTGTAAAGTGGGTTTGCTTTTGTGCTTACGTGTGTGTATAATTGGATTTACGAGTATGTGCGTGTGATTGAGGTGCGCGCGTGCTTGGGCGTCTGTTTGTGTTTATGCGCCTGAGTGCACGGATCAACTTCAGCGGACTGGCTGGAGTTGGAGGATGCACGAGTCCTTTTGGGCTGTCGTTGCATCCTGCATAAACGTACACCTAATTTGCTTGTGCGGACATGCAGAACAAGAAGGTCGTGACGAGCGGAGAGGCTGTTCGCTGTTCACGACCGCTAAGTGGCTCTCTCCTTCTCACTTTAATCCTCGTCTCGCTCTCGCCCTTTGCTCCCTCTTTGTCTCTCCCCTTCTAGTTTCCCTTTTCTCACACACTGTCAGTCTTCATTCCGTTGTTTTTGCTTCAATATTCCGTTCAACTCGCCAATTTTCCTTTCCCATAGTATCCGCTTCTTTCGTTTTCGCACCTTCCTTCTGCGTTTCCGTCCTTTCATTTCCCCTTCCCACGTCTTTCTTCATTCCTCTTCTCACGTCTTTCCCTCTCATAAGTCACTCTCTTTCTCCCACACCTCTTTCTGTGCCTTCCGTCCCTCCCTCCTCTTCCCCGCCGTCCCTCTCCCTCCCCCGCTGTCCCTCTCCCTCCCCACTCGCCTCCGGAATCACCTTCCCTCCTACCTTTCCTTTCTGCTCTTCATCCCACATTTCTCCCTCCTTGTATTTATCCTTCCATCGACCCTTCCTCGCTAG
>NC_051402.1:4624090-4629090 GCF_015228065.2 Penaeus monodon
AAAGATAAGAAGTAGAGGTAAAAGATGTGGAAGCAAAATGAGAAATCGGAATAATTAAAAGAAACAAGAAAAGAGGCTCCGAAAAAATTACTTTAAAATTATATTGAACTCTAACGAACATCCATAAAACTGGTTCGTGAAAGGCCTTGGAGTCTTCCGTGAAGGATATCGTGTTCGTCTCCTGTAAAAATATCATGTTCATTTTGTCAAGGAAGAAACGGGAAGATGGGAGAAAATAATTAATAAATAATGTCCGGTGAAGAATAGGGAAAAAGAAGTAAGAGGAATAGGGAGAATGAAAAGAAAGAGAGAAAGGCCTTTTTTTCACTCACTGTTCACTGTCTTTCTTTGAAATATTGCATTGCCTGTCACTCCGTCCCCCCCTCTCCCCCCTCCCCCGGACCCCGACCTCCGACCCCGAGGGAGAGGAAATAGAGCAGATCAGGAGAACGTGGACGGGCCGACGGGCGCTCGCGGGTGTCCGATCAGCACGGGGGGAGGGAGAGGGAGAGGGAGAGGGGGAGAGAGAGGGAAATAGAGAGGGAGAGAGAGAGGGAGAGAGAGAGGGAGGGAGAAGGAGAGATAGGGGGAGAGAGAGGAAGAGATAGGGGGAGAGAGAGAGAGATAGAGAGAGAGAGGGAGGGAGAGAGAGAGAGAGAGAGAGAGAGAGAGAGAGCGAGAGCGTGAGAGCGTGTGTTCTATATCTAGACAAAGCAAGAAAGTAAGACTGTAAAAAAAAAGTAGGATGACACGCAAAACAACAAAGGTACGGGAAAGACAGTAGTCCAAGGAACAGCGAGGAACAGAAGCCGCGGAAGGACTTTTATCCACACGCTTTCTTCGGGGCTCTATTCATCCGCCGCCTCTCGGCTCTCGCGGAGGGGGGGGGGGAGGGGAGGGGAGGTGGAGGTGGAGGGGGGGAGGGGGATGGAGGGGGAGGCGGTGGTAGTGGTGGAGGAGGAAGTGGAGAAGAGGAAGAGAAGGAGGAAAGGAGAAGAGGAAGAGAAGGAGGAAAGGAGAAGAAAAGGAGGAGGAGGAGGAGGCGTGTCTTTTCTCTTCTCACTTGTAGGTCTTTATCGCCGGCTTTTCTGCATGTCATCGCCCCGGGGCTAGTCTGGCTCACGAAGCAGGGGGAGGGGGGTAATGAGGGGGTAGATTGGGTGGAGAAGGGGGTGAGGGTGGATAAGAGAGGCTGAGAGAAGGAGAGACAGAGAGACAGAGACAGAAAGTGAGGGGGAGACAGATTATATAAATCCGAAAACAGAAACAAAATTTAAAGGGATGATGACAGTGATAAAGAAAGAAACAGTGATCCTTATTTATTGCGACAAATGTAGAAAAAGTATGAATGGAAATGAATATCTTCACACTACAAGAGAGGTAATTTCACCGCTTTCGAATTAATATTCATCAGATATACATATCTTGTATTGTGAAGATATTCATTCTCTTTCATACCTTCTCTGCAAAAGAAATAGTCTTAAGGTTAAACACTGTTGCAAGAAATAAGAGAAAAGAGGACGAGAGAGAAATGACGTGATGCGAAAGAGGGAGAGCAACATGAGAATAATGAGGGTTAAGAAGCGTGAAGAAAGACGTTAGAGAAAAGAAAGAAGGCTGAGTGCAGAGGATAAAAAGATAAAAAGGAGGAGGAGGAGGAGGAGGAGGAGGAGGAGGAGGAGGAGGAGGAGGAGGAGGAGGAGGAGGAGGAGGAGGAGGAGGAGGAGGAGGAGGAGGAGGGCGAGGGGGAAGGGAATGACGAAGTAAGGAAGTCATGCGGAAAAGAGAGAGAGGTGAAGGAGATGGGAGCGAAGGAAGGAAGGGGGGAAGAGGTGTCACCTTGACCTGTAACCCTGGCGGGCCCCCTCCCTACCCTCTCGCTGTCCTCATATTCTCCTCTACCTCCTCTCTGGCTACGGCCTCCTCTCCCCGTTCGTTCTCCCTCTCCTTCTCTAATATCTCCATTTCCTTTTTCTTCTTCTTCCTTGTTTTTCTTCCCCCGCACCTGTTCCCTCTCTCCCTCCTCCCCTTCCTGCTTACAGGCCAGTCCTTTGCTTCGCCACGCCAGAGGGACTCCCTTGCCGGTTTCCCTGGCTCGTTTTTGAGTTTTATTAATGCTGTTGCTGTTACCTTGGTGTGGCTCTCGTTATTTGTGCCTAGTTAGGCTGTTTGGGCGAGTATGTCTGGAAATCGCCTCTCCCTCTCTCTCTCTCTCTCTCTCTCTCTCTCTTCTCTCTCTCTCCTCTCTCTCTCTCTCTCTCTCTCTTCTCTCTCCTCTCTCTCTCTCTCTCTCTCTCTCTCTCTCTCTCTTGCCTTCTTCCTTCCTTTCCCCTTCCCTCTTCTCTCTCTCCCTCTCTCCTCCCTCCCTCTTCTATCCCTCTCCCTTTCCCTCTCCCTCATTCTCCCTTCATCCCCCTTCCTCTTCCTTCGTTTCAATTTCCTCCTGCTCCCCCTCCCCCCTCTCCCTCCCTCCCACACTCTCCTTTCCTCTCCCTGGCAATGACGGGAGCGTATGATGCTGCAGCTGGGCTGGTCACGTGACACGGCGGTCACGTGGAGGGGCGGCCGGTCGAGGCGGCGATTGAGAGCCGAGCTACGGATGTTGTAGATCACGTGCTGTAGCCGCGGGCGTGGGCGGAGTGACGATGTGGCATCATGCTTATCACGATTAAACCATTTTTTCGTTTCACTTTTTTGGGGGCATTATAATTTCTATTACCGTTATTACCGTTATATATTCTTGGTTCCATTTATATGATTCTGCCATGGCTAATATCTATACATATTAGATTTTTATATAGAAGTTCCGATTAAACGTCTTCAACGCGGTGCCACAGAGAAGCCACAAACATAATACAAGCACAACATGGGAGATCGTGTAATGTTCGTCCTTAAGCGGATGCAAGTGTTCCTTGGCGGTGGCGGTGCTTGATGACATTTGGTCCCGCGTGCCTTCGTTTCGCAAGAGGAAATTCTCCCTTCTATTATTAGTTATCCCTGTTTCTTTTCCTCTTCTTTTGGGTCTGAGTTCGGTCTAGGTCTTGGGGTCTCTGAGTGCTTCGTTTGGTCTTGTTTGTTGGTGTTTCTCATGGTTGGTTTTCTTAGGGGTTCGTTCAATGCGCGAAGGCTGCAAGTTGTTTTTAAATTCCCTCACATCTCCAGCTTCCTGTTCGTGATATGGTTTTGGCAGTTTACGGGAAGGCGAAGAGAAGAAATGAGGTAGAGAAGGAAAGAAGGAGAGGAGTGATAATGATAGAGGAAGAGATAGAGATGGGAATAAATATAGGATTGGGGATATAAGTGTAGAAAGAAGGAGAGTTAGAAATGAGAGAGAGAATAAGAAAAATAGGGGGAGAGATATGGATAAAGAATGTACATGAGAAAGGAGGAGGAAGAGACGGAGATGTAGAAGATAATGAACGCATGGCAGGGACCGGTAGTCAGACTCGTTCATGACACCGGTGCTAAGTGAAAGTCCTTGGCCGCCCACACCCCTGTATTAGTGGGCGTGCGCTCCCCCCCCCCCCCCATTCCCTCGTTCTTATGACAGCCCGCGCGTGTTCATTCAGTCATGCGTCTTCTGTGGGTCTTGATGTGATTGATGTGGCCATTATGAGTGGGTGCGAGTGATTACGTCGGCGTTAGAATGAATGGGCTTTATGCCTCTGTTGCGTGAGAGACGAGCAAAGATGAAAAGAACTAAACGCAATGAAAAAAAAAATTAAGTATATCTTCGGGGACTTAATGAAAACCGATTAAATTCTGAAGGTATTTATCGAATTCAGGTCAAATGCCGAGCGGCGTTAAAAGGTATGATAGTAGTGATATAAAAACGCATGAAAGAGAGGGAGACAGAGAATGAGGGAGAGAGGAAGGGAAGGAAGGACGGAGGAAGGGAAAGACGGAGAAAGGGGAGAGGAAGGGAGGAAGCAAGCAAGCGAGAGAGAGAGAGAGAGAGAGAGAGAGAGAGAGAGAGAGAGAGAGAGAGAGAGAGAGAGAGAGAGAGAGAGAGAGAGAGAGAGAGAGAGAGAGAGAAAGGGGGGGGGGGGTGAATAAATGTCATTTTAGTGTTCTGACGGGCGTGGGGGTGGTAATGAGGTTAGATCACAGAATCTATTTCCGGAGTCGATGAATTTTTTCGCATTAGCGCGGCGAAACAGGACAGGGCAGGGTTAGTACTGGTCGTTATTGCATTAACGGCACCACCGGGAAGTCGATGCAGTAGCGATGGGGGGAGGGGAGTTCTTGTTGTTGTTGTTGTTGTTGTTGTTGTTGAATATTGTTTTGAATGTGTTTTGTTTGGGTATTATTTCTAATAGTGGGGTTTGTAACGGTTTTAGTAGTAGTACCATCATCTGCGTCAGTATTAGCATCATTATCTACCTCTACATCTATAGGAACCTCCTCCTCCTCGTACTCCTCCTCCTCCTCCCTCCTCCTCCTCCTCCCTCCTCCTCCTCCTCCCTCCTCTCCTCCCTCCTCCTCATTCCCTCCTCTCCTCCTCCCACTCCCCCACCTCCTTTCCCCCTCCTCCTCCTCCTCCTTCCCCCTCCCCCTCCTCCTCCTCCTCCTCCTCCTCCTCCTCCTCCTCCTCCTCTTCCTCGTCCTCCTGTTTATCACCATCATCATATTCTAGCTTCTGCCTAGCTTTGCGACGCAAAATCTTCGGATCGTGTCTAAGGCCCAATATTACCATGACTCTTGTCTTAAAAAAAATGACATGACGTAATGTTATGCTTGTGAGGACAAAGCGCTAAGCCGTGAGGTCATGTTAAGTTTATATCGCGTGAGGTGAATGTTAGTTCCTTTGTTAACCAGCGGCTATTTTTCCTCTCCAGTTTTTATATTATTTTATATTATTATTTTTACTTACCTAAAGCAAATTTGTTTCTGATAGTATTTTCTTTTCTTGCAGATGATTTAGTAGTCTTTTTGTGTGTGTGTGTGTGTGTGCGTGTGTGTGTGTGTGTGTGTGTGTGCGTGTGCATGTGCGTGCGCGC
>NC_051402.1:4634090-4644090 GCF_015228065.2 Penaeus monodon
TGGCGATCGTGCGCCGTCGCTTGCACGAATTTGATTACAAGTACCCACACACACACGTGCGCGTAAGCCTGGATGCATAGCAGCTGTCCGCCGTATTGCAAATTGAGCATAACTGTCTGAATGTACATTTCTTCTTTGTTAACATGTCCCTAGCCGGATGTTTTGTAATACAGAGAGCAAAGTGACCATCTTTTCGTGGTCCGGAAAACACTTTTTTCCTCTGATATTTAAGGTCACAAAAGTCAGCTGGTGGACATAAGGACGCTTTCGAAGGTCAGACATGGTGGCTTACCTGACCACCACGTGGACGGGAACAGGATCCGAAATCGTCCACCCCCCCACTTTCCCAACCATGTTGGTTTATACCGCTCGCAGGATGTTGTAACAAAGGAATGCCGGGAAATGGGGTGGATTAAACGAGCGGGAAGCTATTGGGCTGAGTTATATTTTCTTATTACTACCGTCGCCTAGGTAGGGATGACGCGAAAGAGGCAGGGTCTATGGGGAAGGGGGGATCGGGGGTGAAAACTGGTACAGGGCGAGGGAGGGTCGTACTTGAAGGGAGGGAGGGGGGGAGTTCTTTTGTTATTTATAGCCCGTCGACCCCAGGTGGTTGGAAAGATGTGTCGCCGTTAACGAGATCCACCTTGCAGTGCTCTTGAAAGCTGGCTCGGGAGTCAGATTAACATTCACGTCTCGGTACAAACTGGCGGAGGTTCGTCTTGATGTGATGGCGGTGTCGCAGGGCGGCGACGTTCTTTTGTTTTTCTTTCTCCCTGCTTCCTGCGTTCTCAGTAACATATGAGATGGTAGATAAAGGGGGAGAGTGGTGGGTCGGCGGGTGGTAACGACGACGATGGCACTGCAGTGACACCACAGCTGCCAGCGAGTCAGATACAACAATGACGACACAGACGAACGAACACACAACGTTCGCATCCCACACACGTCGCCAGCGCGACACTCCTCACGCCACTGGCACCGTGAGAGGTAGGGCATGGTACAAACACGAGAAAGAGAAGAGAGATGTGAATAGAGACCACACACACACACACACACACACACACACACACACACACACACACACACACACACACACACACACACACACACACACACACAGTGAGATCGAGTATTCATGGAAAACACACAAAAAACAAGCAAAGGCCAAACCAATTACTTACAAAGGGCGAGTTTTGAGAGAAACGCTTCTAGGGATACAAAGGACCAGCACACACAAACACAAAGTTACAAAAGACAAAGAATGCAAGGGACAGTGAGTGAGTCATGCAGTCCTCCGCGTGTCTCGCCTAATTAGACAGGCGAGATCGAGGAAGCAGGCCGGGTGAAGGTGGCGATTCCACGGGATTCTGGCCTCTGCCACCAGGGCCCGTAGGGCCTTTGTCCGGCCTCTGCCACCAAGGCCCGTAGGGCCCTTGTCCGGCCTCTGTCACCAAGGCCGTAGGCCCTTGTCCGGCCTCTGCCACCATGCCCAAAATGACCCTCGCCCGCCGGGTCAGCCGCTGGACACCTCGCCCGCAGCCCCAGTGCAGCCCCGAAAGAATTCGGGGCGACGCGCGCTCGTCGGGAACTGCGTAGGACTCGCTTTCTGTCCCACCTGGCGTCTTGATTGGCCAGTTGACGCACGTACGCAGACGTGTGAGTGAAGGGGCATGGCGTGGTTATCGATCTGTATTTGGATGTTTCGATATCGCTTTCTTCGCACGAATGTGAAATTTCGGAATTAAAAGGACGTTGTTCACTTGTTTATACATCTGCTTTTAATTGTATTATTTTTAGATATTATTCGCTTGGATTTGTATAGATGTTTTGTCAGATAATTTATCAATTGACTTATTAACTTTCCTCGCTTGTGTCGCGGGCATTTTATCGTCTGCCATCTACGCCTTGGTGGGGTCTAAGACCAGCTGGTCTTGACCCAGAGTGCGCGGGCTCCGGTGACCCCCATACCTGATATGAAGGTCAGGCCCAAACGGCAGCAACGGGGCCCATTGCAGTGGCCATAAGGCAAGTGTGACTTTCATCCGATTGGCGCTGTCCGGGTGTGTTAGTAAACAACGGAATGACCACACGAGTGGGTACTTAGCCTGCCATTAATGGTTAATGATGATCTGGATGTACTAGAAATAGCTCTGCGTTGTGATTGTCATTCATGTCAGCGGGTGCAGATGCCATTCCGATATTAATAAACAGATGCCCGGGAAGGAGCAGACACCAGACGATAGCATCACGTACCTCCGAAGGCAGGGAAAGGAAGGTCGCGATCGGCACAAGGTCAGCTCGATGGCACTGGCGAGCCATGTCGGCGGCCCCGACAGTCGGTCAGTCAGTCTTGTGTCCAGTTGAAGCGAGTACTGGTGTGGCAGTCACGTCTGATACTCTGCCCCTGCTCTGCGGAGCGGCACTGGTGCACTGTGGCACTCAGTGATGCCAGCGTGACACCGGCACTCTGCGATAGACTTGCCATAGTAGCGGTTCGTACTGCAGCCTGCTCTCAAGCTGTGCTGCGGGATACGTGTGTCCGTCGGCCATGTGTGATCTTTGGTGGTGATCTTTATGCTGTGACCTTCAAGTGAATCTTATATGCTAGAAAATTGTGGAAAGTGTTGTGCGGCGTTGATCGAGGCGCAGTGCCAACGCTCGTTAGACCGCATAATCGTCGTCAAGTGTTGTTTGTCGTCTCAGCCGCCGTCCCCTCTTCCTCCGCCGCCGCCTCCCCCTTCGATACCTCCTCCTCCTCCACCTCCTCTGTGTCTTCCTCTCCCCCCTCCGCCTCGCCCTCCGACAATGAGGTGGGCTCGCGTTGTGTGCTCAACGGATTCCCGATCATCCTACTCCAACCTGGGTAGGTATCCCTCAAGTATGTCTTTTAGAAGTCTTTAAAGGGTATCTCCGTTCTGTCTCGGGGTTGAAGTGGCGACCACGACGAAGGCGAAGAAGAAGACGAAGGTGGCGACGAAAGTCCCTTACCCGCCAGTTTCTCTCTGACCGTCCGTCGAGCACTGAAACCACAGTTGTTTCTCTCATTTTGCGTTGTATTCTCCTTTAAAGAATCTGCTTTGATATTTTTCATTCTCTATTGATCGACTTTCTCCAATTTCCCTTCGTTTTTTCTCGTGTATCTGTGTTCTTTTAATCGTATATTATTTTCTCTTACGTTTTCTTCTTTGGTACTAAACACTTGAGATTCACCAGTGGACTTGCTTGACATGACGGAGTTCGGCGGAATTTCTGCGCTGCAGCTAACGAGGTGCTCTCGGCAGTGAGAGCGTCCATGCCCTCTCGCTCTCTCTCCTCTCTCCTCTCTCTCTCTCTCTCCCCCTTCTCCCCCTCTCCTCTCTCTCTCTCTCCTCCCGTCCCCCCCTCCTCCCTCTCCCTCCCCCCTCCCTCTGTCTCTCTCTCTCACCACCACTCACACACACACACACACCACCCACACCACACCACACACCCACACACCACCACACCCCCTCCATCTGCCTCACACCACACACACACACACACACACACACACACACACACACACACACACACACACACACACACACACACACACACACACACACACACACACACACACTTTTTAAAATGATCCTTTCCTCTTACTCATCTGCACATCTTGGGTTAGATATGTATATATTCTTCGCTTTACGAAAACGGTATCGATGATCATGACGTTGTCAACATCGCGCGTGTTACTGAAAACCGCAGTAACAAGGCGGCTTAATGAGGCGTCTTAATGAACAGGTGTCAAAGGTAGGGCGTGGGCGAGAGCGGTGGGGGGGGGGGATGCATGGGTGAACTTCACGTTGTTATCCGCGAATCGTAAACAAACTCATGGTAAGTCCGGTCATGAGATCTGTAGTCGCGCAAACAGGTGGACAGGTGGATAAAACTTTAGGCCTACGCATGTGGCATGGAAAGGAGCATGCAGGGGGACCGGTGGGCACAAACAGGTGTCTTTTTGTAGGGACACTGCAGGTCCTTCTGGCCCTCGGTCGTGGCAGCTGCAGCCTTGAGCTTTGGCCTCTTTCGCCGCGGCCGCGTACTTCCTGGATCTCTCTTGCTCTCTCTTTCCCTCGTCTCTCTCTCTCTCTCTCTCTCTCTCTCTCCCCTTTCTCTTTCTCTTCTTTCTCTTCCTCTTCTCTTCTCTCTTCTCTCCTCTCTCTCTCTCTCCCTTTCTCTCGCCCTTCTCTCTCTTCTCTTTCCTCTCTCTCCTCTCTCTCTCTCCCTCTCTCTCTCCGCTTCCCTCTTTCTCTCTCCTCTCTCTTCTCTCTCTCATCGCTCTCCTCTCTCTCTCTCTCTTCTCTTCCTCCTCCTTCTCATCCTCCTCTTCTCTTCCTCCTCTCTCTCCTCTTCTTCTCTCTCTTCCCTTCTCTACTCGTCCTTTTCTTTCCTTTCTCTTTCTCTTTCCCTCTTCTCTTTTCTTTTCCCCCTTTCCCCCTTTTCTCTTTCCCCCCTTTTCTTTCCCCTTTCTCTCCTCTCTCCTCTCTTCTCTCTCTCTCCCCTTCTCTCTCTCTCCCTTTTTCCCCTTTATTCTCTCCTCCCTTCCCCCTCTCCCCCTCCTCCCCCCCTCCCCCCCTTTTCCCTCCTCTCCTCTCCCCATTCTCTCTTCTCCCTCTCCTCTCCTCTCCTCTTCTCTCTCTCTCTCCTCTCTCTCTCTCCCTCTCTCCCTCTCCCCTCCCTCCCTCTCTCTCTTCTCTCCTTCCTCTCCTCTCCCTCTCTCTCCCCCTTTCTCTCCTCTCTCCTCCCTTTTCCTCTCTCTCTCTCCTCCCTTTACCCCCTCCTCCTCCCTCCCTCCCTCCTCCTCCCCCTCTCCCCTTTCCCCTTCCCTCTCTCTCTCACTCTTTTCCTCTTTTCCCCTTCTTCTTCTCCTTGTTTCTCTCTCTTCCTTTCCTCCTCCCCTCCCTTTCCCTTTCCCCCCCCCCTTTTTCCTTTCCCCCCTTTTTTCCTCCTTTCCCCTTTTTTTTTTTTTTTTCCCTTTTTCCCCCGCTTTTCCCTTGTTTTTTTTTTCTTTTTTTTTTTTTTTGTTTTCTTTTCTTTTTTTTTGTTCGTTTTTCTTTTGGTTTTTTTTTTTTAAAATTTTTTTATTTTTTTTTTCCCTTTTTTTCTCTTTCTTCCTTTTTTTTTTCCCCTTTTTTCTCTATTTTTTATTTTTTTTTTCCCCCCCCCCTTTTTTTTCATCTTTTCTCCCTCTCTCTCTCTCTCTCTCTCTCTCTCTCGGTGTGGGTGTAGTGTGGGTGTGAGTGTATATGTGTCCTCTCTTTTTCTCTTCCGATGTACCTCTCTATCTATCTCTGTACAACACTTACCAACATTTCCATCTCCGCTTTCGTAAGTGGGACGAAATAAGATAAATTATGGCACACAAATACCTCCCATTTCCTCGAATCTTAGCGGGGGCTGGAAACCTTGTGATCTCCCCCCCCCTTCCCCCCTTTTCGTCGACGGTCAAAGGAGAACGCCTATGTAACACTCGCCGCTCTCCTCGACGGCTCTGTTGCTACCGGGTTGTTGGGTTCCAGGTCTTCTGAAGTTCTCTCTCTCTCTCTCTCTCTCTCTCTCTCTCTCTCTCTCTCTCTCTCTCTCTCCTCTCTCTCTCTCTCTCTCTCTCTCTCTCTCTCCGGTACGGTTTCTAGGTTTGGGAAATACTCGATTTTTAGATCGGGCGGCACTCTTCTTCTACTACTACTTCTTTTTTCTCTTCTTCTTCTTCTTCTTCTCTTCTTCTTCTTCTTTTTCTTCTTCTTTTTCTTCTTCTCCTCCTCCTCCTCCTCCTCCTCCTCCTCCTCCTCCTCCTCCTCCTCCTCCTCCTCTCCTTCCACTTTTTTTCTTCTCCATTCTTCTCTTCCTCCTTCCCGTTCCATCTTCTTTTCTTCAACTCATTGCCTCTCTCTTGCTTCCTTATCCCTCTCTCCCTTTCGCCCCCTCTCTCCCCCTATCCCTCTCTCTCCTTATCCCTCTCTCCCCCCTCTCTCCACCCCCCTCTCTCTCTCCACTCCCCCCTCTCTCCACTCCCCCCCTCACTCCACTCCCCCCCCTCCCCCTCCCCCCCCCTCCCCCTCCCTCACCCTCTCTCCACTCTTCCCTCCCTTCCACCCTTTAAAAGATGCCTTGGAACCCGTATATTACGAGGCGCGCCAATCGAAGCCTAACGGTCTTGCTCCACATGCATTGGCGTAAGTACAGTATGGGGGCGGGGTGGATATTTGAGGTTTCTCTCTCTTCTCAACTCTCCTCTCCTCTCCTTTCTTCCTCTCCTTTCTTCTCCTCTTCTTTCCTCTCCTCTCCTCTTCTTTCCCCTCATCTCCTCTCCGTTCCTCTCATTTCTTCTCCTCTCTCTCCTCTCTTCTCCTCTCTCCTCTCTCTCCTCCCCTCCCCTCCCTTCCCCTCCCCTCCCCTCCCCTCTCCTCCTCTCCCTCCCCTCCCCTCCTCTCTCTCTCTCTCTCTCTCTCTCTCCCCTTTCGTTTGATGACGCTTTTGGTTCGTTTTAGAAAGGGAGGTGGGGTGGGAGGGAGGGAGGGAAAGAGGGGAAAAGGGAGAGAGGGAAGGATGGTGGGAAGGTGAGAGGGAAGAGAAGAGAGGGAGAGGGGGGATGAGAGTGGAAGGTGGGAAGGGGGAGGGGGAGTGGAAGGGGTCGAGTGGTGTGGAGGCGGCGTTGTGCCATTTTGAAGTTGATCGATACCGTGGGAGAAACTCGGCGAAATGTCGTCGAGAAGTTGGTGCCTTTAAGTGGCTCGATAATGTGGCTGAGGTTAGTTCTCTTTGTTGCAGTTCTGTTATTCTATTGTCATTTTGGTTGTCATTGGTTATTGTTGTTGTTATTTTTTGTTATTTTTGGTTGTTGTTATGATTTTTTATAATCATCATCATCTTCATCAATCTTCAGCATCATCTTCATCATCATGTTATGCGTTATACTTCTTTTTTTTTTTTCACTTTTTAAAGATACAGTTACATAGCCCCGAATGGTGCGTTCCTCTTTTCCAGTTCATCCGTCAAAAAGACGCGTAATGTACGTGCATGTGAGTTTCCCATATGGTGCCCGGCCCGTTAGATATACAACGAAAAAAAATCCCGGTCAAAATAACAGGCGAGAAAGAAAAAATATATATATCGGTATGAGAGCCAATGCATCATTACTTTTTTCTCGTTTTCTTTTCTTTTTTCTTTTTCTTTTCTTTTTTTGAAGCAGACATGCAGCAACAGTGACATTATACGCTCCATCTCTCCGCCCAATCACTATGGCAGGGACGAGGGGCGACGTCGGCGAGGGACGTGGCGGTGACTCGGTGAAAAGGGTTCTGGTTTTCTCTCTCTCACCTCATTCGCCTCTTCCTCTCCGTCCTCTCCCTCTCCGCTCAAGCCTCTTCCTCTTTCCCTCATTGCCTTACCGCTCTTCCACTTCTTATCCCTTCCATTGTTTCTTCTTTCTTCCCTGCCTTCTCTCTCTCTCTCTCTCTCTCTCTCTCTCTCTCTCTCCTCTCTCTCTCTCTCTCCCTCCCTCCCTCCCTCCCTCCCTCCCTCCCTCCCTCCCTCCCTCCTCTCTCTTCTTCTTCTTCTTCTACCCCTTTCTTCTCTCTCTCA
Source organism: Penaeus monodon (assembly GCF_015228065.2). Classification (NCBI taxonomy): domain Eukaryota; kingdom Metazoa; phylum Arthropoda; class Malacostraca; order Decapoda; family Penaeidae; genus Penaeus; species Penaeus monodon. The sequence continues at coordinate 4,641,699 of NC_051402.1, forward strand.
TTAAAATGTTGCCTCCCTCTCGATCCCTCTTTCCACTCGCTCACCCATCCCACCCCACTCCCATCTCCCACTCCACTCTCCACTCCCCTCTCCATTCATCTATCCATTCCCCTCTCTCTATGATTACCCTCAGTCCCCTTTCCTTTCCCTCTGTTCCCTCGTCCTCCTCCCCTCTTGTGGCACCCATTTGTTCTGCAATGTTGTGATGGAAAACATTATAACAAGTGTCGGTTAAAAACATTTCGGGGGGTCAGTCATGTGGAAACAATGCTGTCATCGTGAGGTAATTATAGCGGCACTGATACCCTACCCCTTCTGGCTTTTTGATTGTTTGTTTGCTTGTTTTTTTTATGGTGACTAAAGGGCGGTGTGTTTTGCTCGGGAGTGTATGATTTTTGTTTTGATACTGGCAGGTGACCTCAATGTCGTTGGAAAGATGTATATACGCGCTTTAATCTTTCGTTCGTTATTTTCTATAAAATGTTCTCTTTTTTTCCTCTTTTCTTGCCGTTTTTTTTTTCTCTCATATCTCCGTCGAATTTTAGTCCGCGTTCTCGTTTCCTTGTTTGACTTCCCATTAATTGCGTCTCCGAAGTCCACCTGGAGATCGATGATGTTAATTAGAGGGCGAGGCAGGTGGCGTATTGACACATGTCCTGGTGGTGACGAAGGGGCGCTCCTCCTGCCTCCTCCCTCTTACTTTTTTTTTCTCTCCCCCTCTTCATTACCCTCCATATCTGCATCCATTTTTGTCTTGGTTCTTTTTTCCTCTTCGGTTCTTCTTTCGTTTCAGCATCTCCCTCATTCTGTTGGATTCGGACTGTTTCCCTCCTCGTTCCGCTCCTCCGACTTTTTTTCTCGTCGGAATCATTTTCTCGGACTCATCTCGGCGCATTTCTCATCTTCTCCCATTACTCATCCACTTTCTCATTCTCCCTTTCCCGTCCACTTCTCTCTGCTCCCCTCTGTCTATTGGTCCGTCAACTTACTCTTCTCGTTATTCTTTGGTTTGTATCTCCTCGATCTTTCTTTTTCACACACACCGTTTCTTCCCTCCTTTCTCACTCTCCCACCTAACAACCTACTCACTAACCTCTCGCCTACCTGCATACTTACCTTCCTACCTCTTACCTACCTGCACGCTCATCTAACTACCCATCTATCTACCTACTGACTTACAACTCACCTACCCACCCACCTATCTACCTACTCGGCTACCCACCTACCTATATGAGTCACCTCGCCGGTCGACCTGAGGCAGACGACCTTGCTGCGTCGCCTCGCAACTGATTCGACTTGTGCCTCTCCCTGACCTTAGCTTCGGTGCGGAAGGGCCCCGACTGACCTTCGTTTCCTACCAGGCGTCGGGAAGAGGGACTTGGGAAAGCTTTATTGCCTTAGAGGTGAAGGGAAGGTTTTCCGCTTTTTTTTTCTTCTGTTCTTTGTGGTTTCCCCGCTCGTTCTAGTTCTTTTGGGGGTTCTTTCCGGTCTCGAGTCTCTCTCTCTCTCTCTCTCTCTCTCTCTCTCTCTCTCTCTCTCTCTCTCTCTCTCTCTCTCTCTCTCTCTCTCTCTCTCTCTCTCTCCCTCTCTCTCTCTCTCTCTCTCTCTCTCTCTCTCGTCACTGGGGCGACGAAGGGGCGCCTGTAAACCGGCCAGCAGTTAGGTCCGCCGCGAGAGATGGCAGTTCTCGGCGCTGATGACGATAACGATGGGAAATTCCGTCTCCCTCTTTGGCAACTTTTGATTGCGGGAGAAGAATTTGCGAGATTTGCGCTCTGAGTGGCACGCGAGAGAGGGGTGATTGCGCTGGTTGCACCGTGGTGATTGCGAAGTGGCGAGGGTGTGGTAGATCAGGTTAAAGGTTCTTGGGGAAACCCACTTGGATGGGTGTCCGGGTGCGGTGTGTTTTGTGGGCGTGGGTGTGATGAATTATGGTTTTCATTTACTAAGGTATAGTTATTTTTGGCTGCAGTGTGGCAAGGCTTTGGTGCCTTTTTTGTTATTGAATTGTTTGTGGCGTGGATATGATTTCATTAACGAGGACAGTCTTATGGTGGATATAGTGTTTTCCGATTTTGTAATATGCTTTGATGCCTTGTCATCCAAAGAGATCCATGAGAAGTAAGTTATAAGAGCTCATTATTTTTATGTGGAAGGACGCTACGCCTATCGCTTTCGATTCGTTGAGTCTGATATACAGTTGGATCATTTGCGGGTAATGACGTATGACTGTTAATGTGAGCGTGTGTAGCGGCGTGCGTGTTTGCATAAAGCGTTCAGTCATGTGCGTACGTGTGCATTTGGCCATAAGGTCCACATCGCCACGCTATCCGATACGGGAGATGAGCTTTTCACGCACACTCGAGCCTCCTTCCAGCTCGCTCTTGCATTG
>NC_051402.1:4646590-4654090 GCF_015228065.2 Penaeus monodon
GGATGGAAACGGGATAGGCGGTAGAACGATGCGAGATAGGCGGTAGAACGATGGGGGGGGGACTGATGGAATGTGAAAATATTCAGAGAATAATGAGTAAATAAATATAACAAGGAAAAGAAATAGAAGTGACAGGATTTTTTTTTTAAAGTAAAAAGAATTAAAGAGAGGGAAGGAAATGGCAAAATGAGAAGCACAAGGGAGAAGAGACGGAAAGAGAAGATAATTGCGGCGAAGCAGTTATCGCCTGAACGCGCAGCGCAAAGGCCGATTCACACGGCGTCTTTTACTCACGTATTGATGACGTCACGGATCCGCTCGTATGCGGGGAAATTCGCTGACGGATGAAAACAAACAAGGAGGACGTAAATACAATGATATTGTTGCTACTGCTTTGATAGGGGGTGTTGCTAGGCTGACTAGATGACAACGGGTATGTTAGATGCTGACGTCTGTCAAGGGTGGCCAGCAATATCGTTAATAAAATGTGTGGGATTCTGTCAGCTCTTTCAGAATGTATCGCTTTCAAGTAATCGGGTGTGTCATGTCCAATAACGATTGGTTTTGAAACTTCTAAAACTCGCAACAATGCCAAATTTGCCATTACGAACCGGCCCGTGTATCTGGATACAAAACGTTTTTTTCGGCCGAGGGGCACCGGGCGATCAGTGTGACTTAAAACGGGCTGATGTGCATCGACCTTAAGGCGTAAATGCAATAAGTTAGGATGACAGCGATGGCTACCGCGAAGTGTACGCAGCGCAGCCAGGTGTGCACATTGCTTTACCGCCTTAATTAGCGTTGTACGTGCCGCGCGAACGGGAGGACTGCCTTGTGGGAGAGCGTCGGCTGGATCCTCTTGTTTTTGCTTGGCTTTGTTATTTTGTGCGTGCTCATTGTCTGGTTCGAGGGAGGGGTGCACAGGCACCACGGAATGTCTGTTTTAACGTATATTTATCTCATAGGTGCGTCGTCTTTTATTTATATATTTGTATTAACTGAAGTGTCATGTTAACTCTTACTTATTCAGTTATTGGACTCAGGCCCCAGGTCACCTTTTCTTTGTTCATTGATTTACCCCAGCGCCACGTCGTCTCATTTCGTCTGCATAGCCATTTCCTCTTTCGTTCCCTGGTAATTTAAGAGGTTCAAGAGCATTTGGGAGACCGTACTTCGGGCGGCGTTCCCCAGAGGGATTCGTGAGGCGACGGAGATGGCGGAGAGATCCTGCAACCCTTCCCGGGGCGTCTCGCGCGTTGTTTTTGTTGTTGCGTTCCGGCCGGTGTCGTTGTTATTGCTGCTATTGTTGTTGTTCATGCACTCCCAGTAAAAGGTTTCTCTCCTTTTTTTTTTTTGCGTTCTCTTTCTTTGAAAAGGGTCTAGCTGATGGTTGGGAAATGGATAGGGAATTCAGGCCGGTTTATCGAAAAGTGAGACTCGTTTTTTTTTTTACCGATTTTTGTTGGTGTACTTCCGTCCTCAAAACAACAACAAAAAAGAATAAACAACAACAACTACACGTCGAGAAACAACAAAAATAAAATCAGGATCAGAGGGACTTTTTTCTTTTTAAAATAAGTTAAGCTTAAAATGCACATTTTATGTTTTCGTATTTCCCCCTCCACTGAATCGACGTACGAGGTTCAGCGAATAACAAAGACATTTCCCTCCGTGTCCCGCCCTTGGTTGTGTTTACCTGCTCTTCCTACCTTTTCTTCTTCTTGCCTCTGTTTAGTTATCGGTTTCCTCCACGCCCCCCCTCCCATCACACCATCCTCCACTCTCTCTCTCTCTCTCTCCTCTCCCCCTCTCTCCTCTCTCCTCTCCCCTCTCTCTCTCTCTCTCTCTCTCCTCCTCTCTCTCTCTCTCTCTCTCCTCTCTCTCCCTTGTATAAGATAAATCAGATAAATATGCTGTGTGTGTGTGGTGTGTGTGTACATCATTACTCTGTATCTATTCATCGTTACTCGTTTCTTATCGTTCATCATCAATATATTATCTTCTCTATTCTCATCTCATCCTCTCTCCATCATCTCCTCCTCATCATCTCATCTCTCATCATCATCTTCTCTCTCATCATCTCTCTCATCTCATCTCATCTCTCTCATCCCTCATCTCTCTCATCTCTCTCTCTCATCTCGTCAATCTCCTCGACTCTCTCTCTCCATCTTTCTTTTCAACTTTCTCTTTCTTGTCTTTTTCTCTCTCTTCGTCTCTATCTCTCCTCTCTCTTCTCTCTCTCTCTCTCTCTCTCTCTCTCTCTCTCTCTCTCTCTCTGTACATAGGTAGATAAAATATGATGTGTGTGTGTGTGTGTGTGTGTGTGTGATGTTGTGTATTTGTGTGTGATAATGTATAGTTGTGTGTGTGTGTGTAATATAATATATATATATATATCATAAAATATGTATCATACATCATCATATATATTATATATATCAATATATATATCATATAATACATATATCATCATATATCATCATCATATCATCATCATCATCATCATCATCATCAAGTCAATCCACTCAGACGTACCATCACCTCATCTATCTCAACTTTCTGTTTTTTTCTTTGGGTCAATCACTGGGACGTCGGTCCTCTTCCAATTTTTCCATCTACTTGTTTGTCATTGTTGTCTGTTCTCCATGTATGACTGCCATTGTCCTTTTTTCTTTTAACCCCAGTCTGTTTACATCTTTGTCTCTTCGTCTGTCTCCATATATATATATTCAGTTTTTTTATTTTGATCTGCATATATTATATATTTCTTACTTTTGCATGTTTACACATATATCATATACATATATGCATATATACATATATACATATATATATATATATATATATATATATATATATATATATATATATATATATATATATATATATATATATATATACATACATTAATAATACATGTACATACACACATATACTATAACATAATATATAATCACAACGACATATAATTCCACACACACACACACACACACACACACACACACACACACACACACACACACACACGTACACGTACACGTACACGTACACGTACACGTACACGAACACGCAAACACGCCCGCACTCACGTACCCTACACACATATATACACAGTATGATGTGTGTGTATATATAGGCAGATAACTAGCTTTTTCGTGTTTGCAATAGCCTCTCCTCACAGTGTTGTTTTGAACACCTACACTAACACTGACATGTACGTAAAGTGCATACACCTAACATGTGTAGGTCACGTTTCTTATTCTCTCGTGACCTCTGGTGACCTCATCATGCGTCACTACCCGACCGTGACGTAGTGTGACGGGTCGGTAATGCCGTGTTACGGTGCGCGTTACTGTGTCATAATTTCGTAACGGTTGCTGAAGAAAGAGGAGTAATCTTGTTTATTGCAGTAGAAATATATTTAGTTATTTATTCAACAGTTCGGTTTGGTTATCGATGAACACTTTTTGGAAATATAACGGGTTCGTCTAACCTTCGCTTTTTTGGGGAGACATACTGGGAACTCGGAGGCTGGAGGTGGGTGTGGGGGAGAGTGGGCGAGGGGGAGAGTGGGCGAGGGGGAGTGGGGGAGAGGGAAAGGGGGGCGAAGGGGAGTGGGGGAGAGGGGCCCGCTGTGGGTGGTAATGGTTGTGGTGACGGGTATGGCAACGGTGGCGTTGTAACAATATTAATGGTGATAAAAAATAGGAAGAAGGATTAGGGGGAAAATATATAAATGCAGAAGAGGAGAAACAGGGGAAAAAACGCTAAATGTCAGCATTGCCAACGATGACATGTGTTGCCAGCGGTAATGTGATAACAAGGCAATTATTGTTTATTGACTAACGCTGTTTGGGAAGGCAGGCTCTGTACGAGGAATGTTGCTGCATGACCTCAGGGCGGCGCGGGGTCATGCAGGCAGGTGGTGGGTGGTGGGGGGGGGGAGTTGCCGGGGCGGGATTGGGGGTGGGGTTGGGACTGCACGGGGGGTTGGGGGTTGACATGAGTGTGTGACGTGTCCGCAACAAGCGCCGTGTCCGCATCGCTGTATCCGCATTCGGGTCGGTGATCGAGGTTGAAGTCCTGTCGTTGTCGTTTACGCGGAGCAAGAGGCGGTCGCTGCTGGCTGGCTGACGGATCCTTCTCTTATCGTCCGCGTCTGTCTGTTTGTTTGTCTGCGTGTGGGTGTGTTTGAAGGCTCTTGTGGTTGTGTCTGTGTGCATGTGTGTGCATATAAGCTTGTGTGTTATATGGTTGTAAATGTGTACGTGTGTGGTTGATGCAAGTGCATGTTTGTGTGGTTGCAAGTCCGAGTTTAGCCGCCGCCCTCCCCGTCCCCGCTGTTTATTGCCCCTGACACTGCTTGTTTGACTGTCCTTACTTGGGCGCTGTTGTTTGCCAAACCTGTTATTGCTTGCAGATTCATGTTTAGTTTCTTACTGGCGGAGAATGATCATAATTACATTAAGTATAGCAATGATTATGTTAACAGAAACATACCCTGCTGTCGTTTGCCCAATTGCCCTCGTCTCTCCTGTTTCGTTCCCACGCCCGCACATACTTCCCCACGCATGCGCGATGTTCTCACGCCTTTGCAGATGTCTCGATGTGTACGCGGCTTTTCCCTTCTCCTCCCTTCTCCCAGGTGATGATGCGTGGCGTGGGAAGGTCGCCGGCCACCCTATGAAAGGTCGGAGGTTGCGTGGGCGGACGTGATAGGGGCGGAATGTGGGAAATTATTTAAACAAAGAGAAGAAGTGTTATAATTTAGTTTAGTTGTTGTCTTTTTCTCTCTTGTGGTGTATTTAGGGGATCTTTGGCATTTTTAGGCGTTTCTCTCCGTTATAGTTTCGTCTGCCATCGAATGAACTCCGTTTTCTCTGATGCTCTGGGGAGGCTTCGGAGTACAGGTGATTTTCTCATTTAGTTTACCTGTCATTTTATATAACATATCAAGAGTTTCAGGTAGTTTATGATTTATTGTATACGTTCGTCTTTACGGTTTTATTTTTTTTATATCAGTATTAAATGCTTTTGCTCGTATTAGGTCCATTGTCTTAGGAATTCGGAATGAACTTAGAGGTATGGTGTGTCGATCCCGTAGACTTTTTTTTAAATGCACGTGGCCACACCCATGTTACAGGGTCACGTCTTTTCGTGGACGAAGATGGACAAGAGAGGGCAAGGGGAAAAATAAAAAAAAGGAAGGAAAAAACGTAAAGGTAGAATAACAATAGTAATAAGTAAAAGAAGACCGAAAGAATGGTTTTGATAAGGCTATTGGCTCAGAGGAAATAAGATGAAAGGGAGTCCCGCTGCCTCTGGGAAAGGGAAATATTGCAGGAAAATATTGCAGTGTTCATGTCACGCTCAGGCTGATGTGTACACAGACTCTTGGCGGAGGAAGAGGATTGTGCGTGCACCTCGAAAGGGTACAGTCATGCAGTGTGCATTAAGAGGGGAGATGAAGAAAAAGAAAGGACAAAGAGAGAATAGGAAGTGAAGGGCTTAAAAAAAAGAGGGAGAGGGAGAGGAGAGGGAGAGGGAGGGAGAAGAAAAAAACAAATGATGTTTTTAAAAGTAAATTCAAGGGAAGAACATTACGCAGAAATGCACCGCAATAAACAACGAGGAAGTGACGAGGGCGGGCGGTTGGCAGGAGAGAGGGCAAGGGGTAAGGGCGGGATGAGGCGGAGGGGGGGGGGGGGAAGAAGGAGTCAAGAGAAGGGAAGGAAAGATGGAAGGGAAAAATGGAATGAAGGCAAAGGGAAGGAACGAAAAGGTAAAGGGGTAAAGGAGGGGAGCGAGGGGGGGAAGGCGAGGAAAAGAAAGGATTTGTAAAGCTCTCTTACTCGGAATTGAGGAAATTTATTTGAATTAGTTGAATCTGGGAATGCCATGTCTCTCGGTGCTTTCATTCTGGAGGCGCTTCGGCTGTTTTGGCTTGTGCTTGATGTAGATAAGTGTATATAAAAAAGTATATATACTTCTTTGTTTGTATATAAATATATATATATAATAATAATATATATATATATATATATATACATATGTATATATATATACATATGTATTTATTTATTTATGTATGTATGTATGCATGTATGTATGTATGTATGTATGTATGGATGGATGGATGGATGGATGGATGGATACGCATTCACCTGCATACAAGTGCACATGATCAAGCATACCTTGAAGCATGGGCGGACAGGCGGGCGAGTGAGCGGGCGGGCGGGCGAGTGGGCGGGCGGGCGGATGGGCGGGCGTGACGTGATACTCATGAGAAGTGCGTCGCAGCAGAGATCACTCCGGGGCAGGTGGCAGCGAGGGCGACAGCTGGGCACTCGGAGAGGAGGCGACCACGTGGCTAGAGGTGCCGGAAGCGCTTACTTAAATGAGGGCGAGCGGAGGGCGGAGGGCGGCCGGGGGGTGGGGGTGGGGGGTGGGGTGGGGGTGGGGTTGAACGGGACTCGGATGTTTTGTGTGTGTTTTTTTTTCTTTTTCTTTTTTCTTTCTTTGTTTTCCTCTGAGAAGGGATGTCGTCGTGTTTTTTATTTTGCCATGTATTATTTCGTCTTTTGTTTTTAATTTTTATTATTAGTTATTGTTTATGACTATGATTTGTTTTCTTTTTTATTGTTACTACTGGTGCTCCTGTCATCGTCATCATTATGGTTGTTATAGTAATTGTTTGAGTGATTAATCTATTATTATACTTTTACGGTTTGTTACTATAATTTTCTATGATATATTTAATAATGATATTCATTCGTTTGTTGTTGTAATTATCATTTATCATCATCATCATCATCATCATTATTATCATCATTATCATTGTTATTATTATCATTATTATTGACATTTTTATTGTATGATAACAGCAATAATGACAATGGTAGTAATAATGATAAAATAGTAATAGTAATGATAATAAATAATTATCATCATTAGTAGTATGAATCATCGTTATCATTATTGTTACCATTACTGTTATTATCGTTACTTGTAATTCAGTTAATGTTGCTAATTACTGTACTTTAAATTAATACTGCACCTGTATATAATTTTCGTATTGCCAGCGATACTATTGTTATTGTTGCTGTATATCATGATATTTATTGCTGATCAAGTACCACTGTTGATGTTATTTATTATTACTGTAATTATTATAACAAAAGTAAATATTCCTTTCCCTGCTGCTGCTGCTCCTGCTGTTATTGATCCAGCTGCTGCTGCTGTCACTACTACAGCCACCTCTCTGCCGTCACCAACCGAAAACAGTACTGGTTTTATTCGTTGTTTGTTTGTTTTTGGTTTTGCTTGTGTGTCATCGTCACTGTCATCATTGTTGTTATGATATCGCTGTTGTTCTTTTTGCTTTTGTTTTTGTTATCTTTCGTGTTTTTTTTTGTCATTTCCTTCGTTGTAGTCGTTATCGCGGCTGTGATCTTTCTGCGAGTACTTCAGGAGAGCGAGAGTGAGATTCCAGCGCGGCGA
>NC_051402.1:4659090-4674090 GCF_015228065.2 Penaeus monodon
TATCCGATGCCACGTTGACCGCACGACACCCTCCGCTGGCCTTGCTGGACCCGGCCGCCGTCTCTCGGAAACAACGGCTCACTTCCTCGGGAATTGAGAGGATTCCGGGATTCCGGGAATATGGAATTTTGTTGTTGTTTTGTTTGTTTGTTTGCTGATTGTTTTGGTTGGTATGTTGTTTTTTGTTGTTTTTATTATGTTTTTTTTATTATTGTTCTTGTTGCTGTTGTTTTTTTGTTGTTATTGATATCATTATTATTAATATTATTATTAATATAATTATTGTTATTATTATCAGTCATTATCATTACCTACCGTAAAAAAAATCATTATCATTACCATTGCTATTGGTATTATTCTTGTTATGAAAAATTGTTATTATTATTGATGTTTTTTGTTTTTATTGATATCGTCATTATTATAAAACAAATATTGCTGATTTGTGCAAACGAATGAGGTAGCATCCAAGGCGACGCGTGTCAGCCGGAGTGCCACAGGGAGTCGAGGGCCCGGTGTCACAGTGCCACTCTCCCAGCGGAGGTGTCACGTGACACCGCCGACTCGGTATCCATTAGAGCGATTCCGGCGAGAGTGACGTAAAACCGCTGGTCGCGCTGGGCGTACTACCGGCCCGGCCTCTCGTGGGTATTGCTGGAAGGGGGGGGATCGAATGAGGAAGAACAGGAAGGATTGTGAGTGAAACAAGGAGGAGGAAAGGGAGGGGGAGTGCACACGAGTGAGGATTTTTTAATAAGACTCTGGGCGTGTGTGTGTGTGTGTGTGTGTGTGTGTGTGTGTGTGTGTGTGTGTTGTGTGTGTGTGTGTGTGTGTGTGTGTGTGTGTGTGCGTGTGTACGTGTGTGTACGTGTGTGTGTGTGTGTGTGTGTGTGTGTGTGTGTGTGTGTGTGTGTGTGTGTGGTGTGTGTGTGTGTGTGTGTGTGTGTGTGTGTGTGTGTGTGTGTGTGTGTGTGTGTGTACGTGTGTGTGTGTGTGTGTGTGTGCGTGCGCGCGCGTGTGTGGGGGGGTAAGAGAGAGAGAGAGAGAGAGAGAGAGAGAGAGAGAGAGAGAGAGAGAGAGAGAGAGAGAGAGAGAGAGAGAGAGAGAGCGGGGGGGGCTGAGGGGCGGCGGGAGGGAGAGAATTGGCAGGGAGGAAAAGGATGATAATAACTAATGGCTTATTGATATGACTCTTTTGTTCGGTGTGTAGCATTAATGACCAGGAAACATTGCAGTCTGTGTTTCATATTGCAGTAATTGCTTTGGACGCTGTTCTTGTGTGCTTTTCATTGTTCTTATTTCTATCACAAATCATCATCACTGTTGTCTGTTTTATCATTGTCACCAGTATGACTTTGATCAGTATTGTTGTTTCTATCACTATCATCATCATGAGTATAGTTAATGTTCTCACGCCAGAAATCCCGTCCACCACATTTCCATCAATCACCTTCCATGACGGCGCGACGAACGAGCACATTCGTTGCAGGATGCATTATTAATGACCGTTTTCTCTCCCCCGTTGCAGCCAAGGGCGGCAAGACCAATGGTGCAGTGCGAACGGTGTCCGGAGGCACGGGGGCGCGGACCCCCCCGGCGGAGCGCTCCAAGAGCAGCAAGCTGTCCGCCCTCGGGAGACTCTTCAAGCCCTGGAAGTGGAAGCGGAAAAAGAAATCCGAGAAGTTCGAGGCCACGTCCAGATGTGAGTAGTTGGTTCGGCGGCGGAGGCTGGCGCTGCGGCCCGGCGGCGGCGGCGGCGCTGGTTCAGCCTGTGCCGATGTTTATTTTCGTCTTTTGTGTGTGTGTGTGTGTGTGTTTGTGTGTGTGTATGTGTGTGTGTGTGTGTGTGTGTGTGTGTGTGTGTGTGTGTGTGTGTGTGTGTGTGTGTGTGTGAGAGAGAGAGAGAGAGAGAGAGAGAGAGAGAGAGAGAGAGAGAGAGAGAGAGAGAGAGAGAGAGAGAGAGAGAGAGAGAGAGAGAGATGGCAGGCAAGCAGGAAGGCAGGCAGGTAGGCAGGCAGGCAGACACGGACGGACGGACAAAAACAGACAGATAGATAGAAAGATATATGTCAGGCAGACAGGCAAGCTGGCAGGCTGGCTGACAGGCAGACAGACAGACAGACAGACAGACAGACAGACAGACAGACAGACAGACAGACAGACAGACAGACAGACAGACAGACAGACAGACAGACAGATAGACTGACAGACTGACAGACAGACAGACAAATAGACAGATAGATATATAGAAAGATAGATGGCTGGTAGGCAACCAGGCAGACAGACAGACAGACAGATAGATTGATAGACAGGTAGACAAACACAGACAGATAGATAGACTGATTGACTGACTGATAGATAGACAGACAGACAGACAGACAGACAGACAGACAGACAGACAGACAGACACACACACACACACACACACACACACACACACACACACACACCACACACACACACACACACACACACACACACACACACACACACACACACACACACACACACACACACACACACACACACACACACACACACACACACACACACACACACACACACACACACACAGACTTACTAACTGCCTGGAATTGACTGACAGGCAGGATAGCTAGATAGAAAGAGAGATAAATAGATATATAAACATTTACATAACACAGATGTATGTTGTGATAGATAAATTGATTGATAAATTGATAGATAATTGATTTACACACATACAAATATATATTGTAAAATATTTATACCAATAGATGGATGCAGATTTATATATACGTGTACATATTGTAACAGATGGATATTTTCACAGATGCAAAAAGATAATGTAACAAAATCCGTCAGCATTAGCATAGAAGCGGTGTGCTCATTCACTCATTCATTCATTTACGTTGTGCGTCGTCCGTTTTAAAACAAGAATGGACTAATTGGACTTTTGGATGAGTAGGTGCCTGTTGTAAGAGGCTATGAGTGGACGTAATGGCGCGTGCGTTAATTAAGGATCGTTAAGCGTTAAGACTTTCGAATTACCCGTCGGGATATTAGTGTTTATGTCATTAGCGTGCGGTTGCAGCAGCGAGTGAGAGTGGCGAGGGAGCGAGACGAGTGAGAGGGCGGGGCGGGGGGGGGGGTCTCATCGTCGCGTGTTCGGACCGTTGTTGTTATTGCTGCGGTTATTATTGGTTTTATTATTGTTACCGTATTTTTATTTATATTGTTATTATTATCAGCAGCAGCACTCGTTATTATTTTGCATAAAGTTTATATGGGTGATAGGGAGAGAGTTTATAGTACGAAAGAGGAAGAAAAAAAAAAAAAGAATATAATAATAATAAAAAAAGACAAAGAGGAAGGAAAACTAGAAGAGGAGATGGCGATGAAGGTTAAGATAGAAAAAGAAAGAAAAAAAAGGAGAAGAGAATAAAAGGAAAATGAGTGAAAGGGAAAGGGAAAACTTGGAATAGAGAAAAGTTATAGGAAAGCAAAGAAACCGAGAACTAAATGCAGATAAAAGTAAAAGAGCGAGAGAAGAAGGAAAGAGAGAAGCAGAAAAAAAGACCCACAAGTGAATCCGGAACTATATCTTCTCCGCATTATTCTATTTTTGGTGAAGGCAGCGCGCAGCAGAATGTTGCATGCTTGGTGACACAACCTGCTGCAGAGGAGGGCAGTGTTGATGATAAGAGGCAGAGGGACTCGCGTCGCTGCCCTGCGCTGGCGTCGACGCACGCGGGTATGCAGCCATGCGCGCTCGGATGCACGCTCATTCACTCACTCAGTCTGTCACTCGCTCGCTCGCTCACGCACTCATTCGCTCACTCGGTACCTCACTCGATCACTCACTCACTCGATCACTCACTCACTCGATCACTCACTCACTCACTCACTCGATCAATCAATCAATCAATCAATCAATCAATCAATCAATCAATAAATCAATCAATCAATCAATCAATCACTCACTCACTCACTCACTCACCCACAACTCCCGCCCCACACACGGACCCATTGTTTACACATTTACACGAATCCAGGTGAACAGCCCGGAAACAGGAGACCGGAATAGTAATATAGGCGGCGGTAAGAGTTTTGTTGAGCCTCGAAGTTCATCATCGAGGATTACCTTTAGCTATATTGGCCTGTTACTAGGATTTCTTCGTCTGGGGTGAAAACAGGGGCTGAGGTTGAAGCCCATCTCTCTTCTCCTTTTCCTCCTCTTCCTCCTCCTCCTCCTCCTTCTCCTCCTCTCCTCCCCTCCCATCCTCCTCCCTCTCCCTCTACCTCCCCTCCCACCTTCCTTCCTCCTCCTCCGTCCCCTCCCCCTCCTCATCTCTCCCTCCCCCCCTTCCTCCCCCGCTCCTCGCATACGCCATCCATCATCCTCTCCTCCTCCTCGCCTCCTCTCCTCCTCCCTCGATCCTCCTCCCGTCCCCACCCTCCCTTCCTTCATCCTCCCTCCCTCCTCATCCCCTCCCCTCCTCCTCACCTCCCCCCCCCTCCCACCCTCCTACCTCCTCCTCTTTCACTTCCTCCTCCTTCGTCTTCCTCGTCCTATTTTTTCCCTTTTCCTCCTCTTTTCTTTTTCCTTTTTTCTTACCATATTCGTCCTGCCTCTTGTCCTCCCCCTCTTCACCATGCTCTTTACCCTTTGCCTTCCCTGTCTCCCATTTACTAAACCCTTCATTTTTTCTTTCTTTCTCCTCGTCCCGCAGAACCCCCTCACTCCCCCTCCCCCCTCTCTCCCCACTCGTCCTTGTGGCACCCCTCTGAGTACCAGCCGCCGGGATGCAATGCACGCACGCATGACATTGAGAGTGCCGTGACTAGGGCCATGTTGCAGTGCCAGGTCGGGGGGGAGAGAGAGAGAGAGAGAGAGAGAGAGAGAGAGAGAGAGAGAGAGAGAGAGAGAGAGAGAGAGAGAGAGAGAGAGAGAGAGAGAGAGCAGGTAGATAAAAACTGAAAAAAAAAAGAATCTGGTGAATAATAACAAGAGATGGATTAAGCAAGATCACGAAAGATATTAGATCAGCCGGTTCGTTCCTCGACGGGGTTGACATACACAGGAATAAGGGAAAAGACGGCAACAGTCTTGGTGCGAGCGGTAAGGGGTCGCGCCACCCGTCGGACAGGGGCAGAAGAAAACGCAGATTGTGGGAGATAAAAGAAAGAGTGCGAGTGAGATAGAGAAGAGAGAGGGTGGGGGGTAAGGGTTGGAGGGAGAGGGAGAGGGAGAGGGAGAGGGAGAGGGGAGAGGGAGAGGGAGAGGGAGAGGGAGAGAGGAGAGAGGAGAGAGGGAGAGGGAGAGGGAAGAGAGAGAGAGAGAGAGAGAGAGAGGAGAGAGAGGAGGGGAGAGACGAGAGAGGAGAGAGAGAAAAGAGAGAGGAGACTGAGAGAGAGAGAGAGAGGAGACTGAGAGAGAGAGAGAGAGGAGAGAGAGAGAGAGAGAGACTGAGAGAGAGAGAGAGACGAGAGAGAGAGAGACAGAGAAAAGAGAGAGAGAGAGAGAGGGGAGAGGAGGGGAGAGAGAGAGAGAGAGAGAGAGAGAGAAAATTCAATTTGGTTAAGTAAGGTATGATCGCAAGAAGCCAGAGTATCTCATTTGCATTTTTGAAGATGGCTTGGCGTCCACTGCAGATGTTCTCTGATTCGTTTAAGTAACGTAAACCTAAGGTATGCGTCGTAAGTTAGAATACTCACATCAAGACTAATTATAATATATTAATTTCAGATTTCTCTTTTTCATCAGGATTTATCACTAATTTCCTTGACATTTTCCATTTTTTCAGCTTTGGAACGAAAGATTTCGATGCGGGTCAACAAAGAAGAGTTAGTACAAAAGGGCATTTTACTGCCCGATTCCCCTACCTCACCTATAGCAGAAGGTAAGTACCCCCTTTTATTGTATCACAGAAAATGGGTCTGGCAGCTCGAAGTGAGATCTTCAAAGAATACGGTCTATTTGAGGGCAAACTATGCTAGAGTAGTATGCGGTTTCGTTTTTTATTTCTTTACTGGTGTGAGTTGTTTTGTGTTGTTTGTTTTGGAAACATTGGAAACAAAACGTGGATAGGTTGGTGTTCGTTGGCAATAGAGAAAAATGTTGTTCGTCCTATTTGGAATTTATTCTTACAGCAAGTAATATATTTATTGATCATCTGTAAAACCATGAAGTTATTGGCGGCAAATTTAAAAGTTGCGTGAATGATTTCATATGTAAGATGTGCGTGGATTTGGATTATTTGCCTCTCGTCTCACTGTCTTTTGTCGTATTATTGTTCTCGTTAATTGTTTTTTTCTTTTCCTTTTCTACATTTGTTGTCCTAAATGTATCACTTCGTTTCTTTCGTTATTTTCTTCCTTTTTCTACTATCTGCTCTCCCTTTATTCCCTGTTCTCGTCCCCAATTTTAATGGCCTCTTCCTCTCCTTATCCCCTTTGTCGAATCCAGTATGTCCTCACTGCTAGCCCTCACTCCCTTTCTCTTCTTCCTCCTCTCAAATTCTTCTCCTTTTTCGTCCTTCCCCTCCTATAATTCTCTTCTTTCTGCTCCCCTTCTATCTTCTGTTTTTCCTCCTCCTCCTCCTCTTCCTCTTCCCCCCCAGCCTCAGCGTGTGGTGGTGCCGTCTGCCTCACTCTGGTGTTATCATTGATTTCGTCACGTGACTCCTGCCCTGACTCGTTACTGTGTCTCTTTGTGCTGTTTCCCTCTCTCTCTCTCTCTCTCTCTCTCTCTCTCTCTCTCTCTCTCTCTCTCTCTCTCTCTCTCTCTCTCTCTCTCTCTCTCTCTCTCTCTCTCTTCTCTCTTTCTTTCTATCTTTCTCTTTCTCTTTCTCTTTTTATCTCCCAAACCTTTTCTCGCATCAATCGTGCCCTCCTCATCTCACCGTGTTCGATCTTCCTCACTCCTACTCCCCCCACCCTCCCTTGTGACCTACCAGACTCCCTGACTCCATTCATCGAAGGATGTTGACCGCTGATACTTCTCAGAGGCTGTTTAAGCATAAGGATATCTGTCCTCCGCTTGTTTGGGACTTTTGAGATCCTTGCTGTTCTTAGGGTATCCTTCTGTGAGATATTGGCAGTTCAACTCCATGTCGAAGCTGCAGTAGAAAGGAAATGAATCCGAGGCGCAATATATTTATGATTAGAGCAGACATCTTCGTATCCAAACTTGCTTACATCCCGTTCGACGCCGAGGAAACCCAGTGGCTCTTCCCTTAAGCGTCGCTGACCTATGAAAACACGTACCGGGGGACGTAGAGTATCGTAAGAATCCTCCCGTGTCCAAAGCAATCCTGACCCTCCCTTTGCATTACCCTGGTGAGGGATATGTAATCTTCCTCTTCTGGCCGAGTCTCCGGGGAGTCTGAGGGAGTCTCCCAGCTGGTGTAGGACCTCGAGGTATAAAAAAAAAGAGGAAAGAATGATGGCGCCGGCTGGAGAACGGGTTTTCCAGTGCGTAATGGTGTTTGTGTTGGGGCGGGCCCGGCGGGTGAATGGAGGCGGAGTAGTGGGGGAATGGAAAAGGGAAAGAGATAGGTGATGAAGGAGATCAGAAGGGTGGATAGGATGACAGGAATACTGGGGATTTAGGAGAGGGGATAGAGACGAGGGAAGAGTTACAGAGAGGGAGAAGGTGAGATAAGAAGGGTTATAAGGAGGGAGGAGCTGAGGTAGGAAGAGAGGAAGAGCGAAGAAAACTGGAAAGAGAGAGGATGAGAAAAGGAAAAAGGCGACGAGAAGAAAAGAAGTTTGCCGAACGAGGTGCCGCGGCGTCTCCCTTTCTAACGGACACCTAGTAGTATATATGTGACCTTACTCGTACGAGGGAAGAGAGGTACATGACTGCAGCTCGGGGAGAGAGAGGGAGCGTGTGCGCGTGAGGAGCAGCATAATGGAGGGCAGGGAAAAGACAGAGGGGAAAAGTTATTTTAATAGAATTCGGAACAGTTGTGGAGGTCGACGATGATGAGGGTCAGCAGGTAGAGGAGGATGTGTACGATAAGAGATGCACATGGAATGGAAAACAAACATTGGACAAGAAATCGAGATGGTTAGGAAGAAGATAGGGGAGAGAGAGAGAGAGAGAGAGAGAGAGAGAGGAGGAGAGGGAGAGAGAGGGGGAGAGAGAGGAGAGGAGGGAGTGGAGGAGAGAGAGAGGGGAAAGGAGAGAGAGGGAGAGAGAGGAGGGGAGAGGGGGGGGGGGGGGGAGGCGGTGTGCCTGGCCCTGTGCTCTCCTCTCTACCTCCGCCACCATGACCATCACCGCCTCTGCCACCGCCACCACCGCCGCCGCCGCCGCCGCCGCTGCTGCTGTTGTAACCGCCGTCAGTCGGTCTTCTCGGTTCCTGTAGGACACTCCTGCGTGCTCCGGTGCTGCGAGTGCGTGTCCCTTACCTCCGCGGGGGTCAGCGCTCCCCTCGGCTTTCTTGTTTGTTGTGTCCTTGCATTGCCTGCCCCCTTCGCCGCTAGTCGCTTGCTAGGTGTATGCATGTGTGTGCGGCCGCGCACGCCGCTTCGGGCCCGCTGACCGGTGCCCGAACTCCATACCCGCTACCCGGCGATCCCTGCTGAGGCTCCTCACTTGTGTCGCTCGCACCTGTCCCCAGCGTGACACTCAGCGACGCCGCATCTGTCCCTAGCTGTTTTAGAGTAAGATGACCATCTGGTGTCTCGCCTCTGCAGTGTTTTTTTTCGTATGCCCCGCTTTTGTGTTTGTCCGTTGCTGGTGTGATCGTACCCTATTGTGTCACCCTATAGTTTTCTCTCCGCTGCTCCATTTGTTCCTGTGATACTGCTAGCCATGGCATTAGTGTGGAGTTTCACAGCTTGTTATATATCTGTTTTGTATAATCGTCCCATTGTTGCACATTTCCGCAATCGTAATGCCAGTAATTGTAATGCCGTTTGACTATCAAGGGAGATCTCGGCGAAAACCTGCCTTGCTATAACGCATATCCTTGCTTTGGGGAAAAGTTTTGCTCACCTGTTTTACCATCACACTTGTATGACACACCTATTCTTAGTTTGCTGGTATCTTTGCTAGTCTCATATTCTTAGTATCATGCTGTTCAGCTGTCATACTTGCTCGGACTACATAATACTACTCTTGTCTGTATATGTGTTTGCCTGTTCGTCTGCCGGTTCATCTTGGCTTACTGTGAACACCTGTCCACACCTGAACCGGCTTCCTCATTTTCCCTGTCATATTCTCTTTTCCTTTCACCTGTCCAGCTGGTTTGTATTTTCAGCAGAAGAGTGCGTCAGCTGGCTCACTGGAGAACTGGCCAGGTGGTTCACGCACCCCAAGGCACTCAAGGCCAATATATGATTTTTCAGAATTGTAATGGAAATTTGTTTTTGTTGTTGTGTGTGTACATTTTTAGGGGTTTGTTTGCTCGCTGGGAGGAGCTTTGTAACTTTGGCAGTTTCTGTGTGCATGGCTATTCTTTGTTTATTGGGGTTGAGACAGGCAGACGAAACAGACACACAGACAGATGGAGACACACACACACACACACACACACACACACACACACACACACACACACACACACACACAACAACACACACCAACGCACAACACACGACACGCACGCACGCACGACGCGCAAACGCACGCACGCACGACGCGGGCACAACAAAAAACCAAACCACACACCCACCACACACCACCACCCACCCACACACCAGGCGGAGGGAGGAGGGAGGAGGGAGAAGAGAGAGAGAGGAGAGGAGAGAGAGAGAGGAAAGAAGGGGGAAGAAGAGAGAGAAGGGAGAGAGTGGAGAGAGGGAGAAAAAAGGAGGGAGAGAGAGAGAGGGAGGAAACGAAGAGGGTGAGAGAGAGGGAGGAAGGAGGGAGAGAAAGAGAGGGAGAGGGAGGAGGAGGAGAGAGAGAGGGAGAAGGAGGAGAAAGGAGGGAGAAGGAGGAGAAAGAGAGGGAGAGGGAGGAGAGAGAGGGAGAGGGATGAGAGAGAGAGAGAGAGAGGTTAGGAGGAGAGAGAGAGGGTAGGAGAAGAGAGAGAGAGAGAGAGAGAGAGAGAGAGAGGGGAGGAGGAGAGGGGGGTAAGAGGAGAGGAGAGAGGATGGGAGAGAAGAGAGAGAGAGAAAGAGAGGAGAGAGGAGAGAGGAGAGGGTGTGAGGGGTAGGGAGTGAGTATGACATTAGTGATCATGCGGGTCATGCAGAGATAGAGTGAAAGAGGCGGGGCGAGCGCCGGGCGGGCACACCGCAGGGGCCGCGTTCATTAGTAAGCACTCCAACTTTGGGGAGAATATCATAATGGAAGTTTTTAATCGTGCACGATGGGATGTGTCCTCCTCCTCCTCATTATCATCATCATCATTATCGCACTACACATCCTCTTACTCTACCCCATTTCTCTTTTTTTTTCCTCTCCCTTTTTGCACTTCTCGACGATCTCTCTTCTCCATATCTCTAACTCCATGTTCTCCTTCTTCATTTTAATTTCCCCGCCTCTCCGCTCATTGTGTCCTCTCTCCTCCTCGTCCTCCTCCCCCCCGTCCCCTCCTTCCTCTTCCTCCCCCCTTCTCTCCCTCTCCCTCCTCCCCTTCCTCTCTTCCTCTCCCTCTCCCTTCTCTCGTATCCCTGTCTCTCTTCTGCCCCAATTTCGAAGGAGAGAGGAATGTTCGGGGCCGGGCGGGAGGTGTAAGAGTAAAGGCAGGAGCTGAAGCGGGCGAGAGCGAGGCTTTTGGGTTTTGATGGTAATTATTGAATAAATAGCCACTAATATATATAATATAATATATATATATATATATATATATATATATATATGTATGTATGTATATATATTACATTTTTCATTTATTTGTTTATTCATTTACTGAACCTTTTGTTTGAATTATTTATGGCTGTGGTTCCATGGAAATGCATAGTTTAATGGGAATTACTTTTATGTGAACGGCTAGCGTCCGGCGCCTGCTGTTGATGACAGCGAAGCACAATATTTCGATTCGATAACAGGGTCTGCCGACGGGATGGAAGTGAGAGACAGCCGACGGATTGAAAGGAATGGAGAGACAAACAGCCGACGGATTGAAAGGAATGGAGAGACAAACAGCCGACGGATTGAAAGGGAATGGAGAGACAAACAGCCGACGGATTGAAAGGGAAATGAGAGACAAACAGCCGACGGATTGAAAGGAATGGAGAGACAAACAGTCCCGACAGACTGAAGGGAAATGAGAAACAAAACCCACACGATGGCTTCTCCCGCTCCCTCCCTCCTTCAAGTAATGGGACGAGGGGAAGTAGAGGAGGGAAAGAGAAGGGCAAGAGGAGGGATAGACCGAACGAGGATTAAGGGGGCAGAGGGCACGCTGGAAATATCCAGGGGGGGAATGGATGAATGTTGGGAGGGGGTGCGGGGGGGGGGGTCGGTAGGGATTTTCGAGCGGTGGCCACGGCGGAGGGTGAAGGGGGGGGGGGGCGAGGGCTAAAGGGGATAGTCCTGCGTGCACAGGATACGGGCCGCGCCATTCAGAGGATTGCGGGGGGGGGGGGGGGTCAAGGGATAGGGTAGAGGCTGGGTTGGAGTGTGGGGGGGTGGTGTGTGGTGGGGTGGGGGGGGGAGAGGGGAGGAGAGAGAGGAGAGAGAGAGAGGAGAGGGAGGAAAGAGAAAGAGAAGAGAAAGAAGAAGGGGGAAAGAGAGAGGGAAAGAAGGAGGAGAAAATAGGAAAGGGACCCGAGGGAGGAAAGAGAAGGAGGAGAGGAGGGGGAAAAAGGGGAAAAAAAGGAGGGCCGGAGGGGGAAGAGGGGATGGAGATGGATGTGAGGGAACGAGGGAGGAGGGAAAAAGAAGGGGAAAGGGAAAAGGAAAAAAAAAGGAGGGACGAAAAAAAAGAAGGAGGGGAAAAGTGGAAAAAAAAGGAAAATGAGGGGAAAGGAAGAGGAGAAAGAAGGGGCAAAAAATGATGAAGCCAAAGGGGGGAAGGAAATCGCCCGGGGAGAAAGAGATGGACGGAAAAAATTAGAAGGGGGGGGAGGGGGGAGGGTGGGGGGAAAAGGGGGAGGGGAAGGAGGAGGAGGGGGAAGGTTCGAGGGGGAGAAAGGGGGAGGAAAGGAGGAGAGGGGAGGAAGGGAAAAGATTTTTAGACGAGAGAGAGGGAGATGAGAGAGAAGGGGAGAGAGAGGGGAGAGAGAGAGAGAGAGAGAGAGAGAGAGAGAGAGAGAGAGAGAGACGAGAGAGAGGAGAAGAGAGAGGGAGAAAGAGAGAGAGGGACAAGAAGGAGAGAGAAGATTGGCGGGAAGAGGAAGGACGTAGGGGAAATGGAGAAAAAGGAACAGCGAAGAACCGGGTGAAAAGGAGGAGGAAGAGGGAAAACGAGAGAAGAGGAGGAGGGGAGAGGTCAAGGGTGCCATGGAAGGATGGGGATTTCAGACTAAGTAGAAGAAAGAGGGGAAAGTGAAGAGGGAGGATCCAAAATCGCGCGCATATCCCCCACGCCTTCTCTTCCTCCCGCTTTGTCTTCCCTTTTCCCAAACTCCGCATCCTCCCGTTCCCCCCCCCCCCCCCCTTCCTCCCTCCCTCCCTCCCTCCTTCCCCCCTCCCTCCCTCCCCTCCTCCCTTCCTCCCTCCCCTCCTCCCTCCCCTCCTCCCTCCCCTCCCCCCTTCCTCTTTACCCTGCCGTCTTGCGTGTCTGTCCCGTGCCCTTATCGCGGCCTCGACGGGGTCCTTGCAGAATCCTAACATCGATGTGGCGGCCTTGTCGTGCTGGGACCTTGCCTGGGGGAGGAAGGGGGAGGGGGAGGGGGAGGGGGAGGAGAAGACTTAGGAATTACATGGATTTTGTAATCGCTTGCTGCGCTGAATGATGATGATGATGAGGTTAATGATGATGATAGGAATTGTTGGTGTTGTTGTTGTTTTAGCTGTCTTTATCTCCCATGTTTTCATTATCATCACCGTTATTATTCTCAGTTCTTTTTTATTTTCCCGATAATACTTATATAAGGGATGGCCTCCCTCAGTTTACGTATTTGATTACATCCTCTGGAGAGCGGGGGGGGGGAGGGGGGAGGGGGAAAAGCCCTGCAACTCTGAAGGAAAGGGGGGAGGGGAGAGGATGCGCAAGGAGGAGGGGGAGGGGGAGGGAGGGGGAGGGCGTTTATTGCTCTCGAGCTCTGGTTGTATCGGTCTTAACGGCGCTGATAATTTGGGCCGCAGTAATGGCGCCGCTCCGGATCCAGTTGTAGCTCTTTGTGATGGAGATGGAACGAGGGAGGGAGGGAGATGGAACGAGGGAGGGAGGGAGGGAGAAGAGAAGTGAGGGAAGGAAGGAGGGAGGGAAGGAGATAGGGAGGAGGGAGGGAGAAGAGAAGTGAGGGAAGGAAGGAGGGAGGGAGAGGAGAAGGGAAGGGAAGGAGGGAGGGAAGGAGATAGGGAGGAGGGAGGGAGAAGAGAAGTGAGGGAAGGAAGGAGGGAGGGAGGGAGGGAGGGAGATTGGAATGGAGGGAAAGTAGGCTAAGGTGAGAAGGATGGGAGGATAGAAGGCGTAGTGTGATGGAGGGAAGGGGAAGAGGGAAGGGAAGGAGAGGAAAGGTAAGGAAAAGAACGGAATAAAGTCGATGGAAAAGGTGCGAAATGGGAAAGAGGAGAGAGAGGGGGTAGGGGGGAGAAAAGGCCGAGTTAACAAAGAAAGAGAAAGAGGGAAAAGGGAGGGGATGAGTGAGTCAAAAAAAAATCGAGGAAAAGGCGTTACTCACTGATACCAGGAATCGCGACATTGGCGAGTCGGGGCCGTCGAGGTCCTTGCGGCGCCGATGGGAATCCGGCTTCTGGTGCACCGCGGAAAGGAATCTCATTTTTATATATATGTATATATATATATATATATATATATATATATATATATTATATATAATATATATATATTATATATAAATATTATTATATATTTATATATTTATATATATGTATTATATAATTTATATATATATAGATATTTGTATCCATATATTAATATATATATATATATATATATATATATATATATATATATATAGACAAACAGACAGACTGACAGTATACATGTGTTTATGCCTGTATGTGTATGCGAATGCATGTGCGAATTTTCTTTGGACTCGGAAAGCAACAAAGAACAGGCATGTCCGCCATCGCTTAACGGTTTCCACTTCCGCGAAATTGGGGCCGATGGTTAGGGTGAGCGCGGAAATCTGTTCTTACGGGCACGGGGGGGGGGGGGGGCACGTGGCAGACATACGGGTGGGCAGGACACTTGTTATGCCATTGTTATGCCATTTATTTCCTTTGTTCCTCCTTTTCTACCGTGGTAAGAGAGAGAGAGAGAGAGAGAGAGAGAGAGAGAGAGAGGAGAGAGAGACAAGAGGAGGGAAATGAGAGAGAGAGAGAGAGAGAGAGAGAGAGAGAGAGAGAGAGAGAGAGAGAGAGAGAGAGAGAGAGAGAGAGAGAGAGTGAGAGTGAGAGAGAGAGAGAGGAGGGGAGGGAGGGAGAGGGAGGGGAAGAGGGAGGGGTGTCACCGTTCCCAAGCTCTTTAGGCTGTTTAAGATGAAATCAGTTTCATGGATATTAGCATAATGTGATCTAGATGCCGGAGAAGTACGAAATGGGCGGGCACTGATGCAGGAGCGATGAGATAAGGGAATGTGCGGGAGGAAGGAAAACGGCGAACGAAAAAAAAAACTAAAAAAAAAAAGAGAAGAAAAGAGGAGTAGGAAGAACACAGTAATAACAAAAATATCAACAATATCACTAACAACAACAACAAGAAAAGAGGAAGAAGAAAAACAAAAACGTTATATTTTATAAGAACTCGGTCGAAGTTTTGGTGCGAGAGCGGGCGACGTGCGTTCGGGCCGCGGGTTGCCCAGTGTCTGAAGGTCTTTCTGTGGGAGTTTTCAATGTCACTCAATTGGAGCGTCAACGGAGGAATGACCCGGCCGAGGTGACCCGCCGTCCGGAAGGAAGGAGGGAGGGAGGGAGATGGAACGAGGGAGGGA
>NC_051402.1:4676590-4706590 GCF_015228065.2 Penaeus monodon
CGGAAAGAGAGAGAAAGAGAGGGGGGGGGGGGCAAGGGAGAGAAAGAGAATGAGAGGAAAAGAGGGAGCGAGAGGTGGAGGACCAATTGTCTACGGCCTGGAAAGGAGAGGGCGAGAGAGGCGAGGGACCAATTACAAGTAAGGCAGCGGCTTGATTGGGTTAACCTTCTGTTTACAAATATTTGGGTTTGTAGGAGTGACCCTGACAATGAGCTGGATTCGGCCTCAAACCCCTCCCCCTCCCCCCTCTCTCTTGTCGTTCGCTGTCATACTCTTGGTCTTTTCTTCCTGTTCCTCTTCCTGTTTATTGTTTCTTCCTTATTATCGTAATATGTTTCTTTTTCTTTTCTTCTGTGTCCTCCTCCTCGCTCTCACCCCTATCCCTACCACCTCCCCCCCCCCTCCCCTCCGTGGACGCCCACCGCCACACCACTACTACTGTATTGATCTTAACCCAGCTCCGCCCACACTTGTTGAGCTACACACACCGCCCACGCCCACTTTGACCTTCCCCCTTTTCTGCTTTCCTCTGCTGCTTCTCACGCCCACCTTGGCTTCCTTGCGGCACCGCCCGCGTCCCCCTTCGCCGTGCCCCGATACCCCGGGCCCTGCCTCCCCTATTCTCAACTCGGGCATGTCTTGCTAGTCAAAGCTTGTGAGTATTAGTCCCTCTCCTTCCTCTCTTTCTTTTCCCATTTTCGCTCTCCCTTTTCTTCCATTCGCCCCCCCCCCCTCCTTCTTCCCTTCGCCTTTCCCCTCCATCCTCTCCGCCCCCCCTCCCCCACCTCCGTTACCCGGCCTCGCATTCCCCCTTTCGAACGCCGCCAGGGACACGACGCCGCGCCCACCTCCACCTCCGCCACGCCCACCTCCACCTCCGCCACGCCCACCGACCCGAGGGGAGACGAGGAGGGCGGCCCCTGCACATCCTCCACGGGCGGGCGTGCGTAGGGCTCCTTGTCGTGACATCCCCGTGCCAAGGACGCGGCTTAAGGTAAAAAAAAAAAAATAAAAAAGATAAAAAAATACACACACACACACACACACAAACACATATCTACAGAGAAAGATTCCTTCATTATTCCTGGTGTCGTGGTCGCGCCTCCGCCCTGGAAGAGCCTCTCTCCTGGGCGTGTTTGGCTGGCCAGGAGTCCCCCCCCCCCCCGCGGGATTGTCTTAGGCTTGGGTTTCTTTTTTACTCTATTTTCCTTATTTATTTTTTACTCTCTCTCTCTCTCTCTCTCTCTCTCTCTCTCTCTCTCTCTCTCTCTCTCTCTCTCTCTCTCTCTCTCTCTCTCTCTCTCTCTCTCTCTCTCTCTCCTCTCCTCTTCTTCCCTCCTTCTCTCCTCTCCTTCTTCTTTTTCTTCTTCCTCTGGATTATCTTCTTTTTCTTCTTCTTTTTCGTCTTCTCTTTTTTTTCTTTTTCTTCTTGTCTTTCATGCTCCTTCTCAGCCTCGTTACGCAACTGATGATCCGGGAAGAAACGAAAGAAGCAAGAAAGAAGGAAAAAAAAAGAGAAAAGAAAAAGAAGGATAAACTTCCTGTGTCTTGATTCCTTGGGACACCTAATTAGCTCTTTAATTTCCCCAGGTAGGTGCCCCGTCCAGGTGGAAAGGAGCTCGATCCGGGGTGGCGAGAGGTTGTAAAACTTCTTTGAAGAGGTTTTGTAAAGCTTTTTTTTTTTTTTGGGGGGGGGGAGGTTGTGGGGATTTGTTTTTCCTTTTCCTTATGGAAGGGGAGGAGGAGGGTAGTGTGAACTGATAGGGAGGGGAGGGGAGGTGGAAGTGGGGGGGGTTCAGTGAGGTTGCATGGTCTATTTTAAGGTGTGTGGGTTACCTTTTTTTTCATTTTCTTTTTCTTTTCTTTTTTCTTAGTGTGGGTGGAAGGTGGTTTGTTAGGGTTTTTGTAAGGTTTCATGTGAAGCCTTCTTTAGGGGTGCTGGGTGGAAGGGGATGTATGGAGGTTGTGTGGGGGTTTCTTTAAGGATGACAGTTTTTTAAAGGGGCCGGGGGGGGGTGATTAGAAATCGAAGGGAGATTGATAGATTTTTAGCATTTCGAATTTGTTGATGGGATATGTTTTAATCGCAGTTGCATATTCAATTCCCACTGCTTATTTATGCATTGATTCATTCACTTATCTTTGTGTGTTTGGTATCAACGAGCCTATCAAAGTCGGTTGCAATTCTAGGCATTAAGGAGAATTGGCCTTTTTGAAATCGAATAAGCGGTGCGGCGGCGGCAGGGCCTTTGAAGTGTCGTGTACCGTGGAGCCGCCTCGGAAGTCACGTGACTCTTGGTGACTCTGGTGAGGCGGGAGGTGAGTCAGGGAAACCTCAAGGTGCAGTTGTCCCAAGTTTCTGCGGGAGTTGAGGTGAGAGTGGGTGTGGTGGGGGCGTGCGGGTGACTCTGGAAGTGTTTGGAAAAGTTAGGGCTGTGGCAGGGAGTAGGAGGGGCGTTGAGAGTAGCAGTCTAAAGAAAATGGAGAAATACATTCGCTGGAGCACAGAATCCTCTCCTAATGCAAAACGATATAAACATGATGTTCTTGCAAATGACAGTCATGAGGATTTTAGCATGAGAAAAGTGTGTTGGGGATTTTAGCATAGGGAAAGTGTGTTGGGGATTTTAGCAAAAAAGTGAAAAGTGTGGTGGAAACCGATTTGCGTCTCACAATTTCTTTAAGCAAACAGCCATAAGCGTAAGTGCGAGGATTCTGGGTGCGACAGAATGCAAGGCAGTTGGGGAAAGTTGGTGAAGGATGAAGGTAGATCTGTGTGTGTGTGTGTGTGTGTGTGTGTGTGTGTGTGTGTGTGTGTGTGTGTGTGTGTGTGTGTGTGTGTGTGTGTGTGTGTGTGAAGGCTGGACTTGGATTCATATGTTTGTAGGTACAGGCAAAATTTTCGATGATCTAACCAAGAAATGTAGAAGAGAAAGCTTGATAATAAAGGTGAGTCGCCAAGAAATCTGACAAAGAGGTTAACATCTCTCGGAAAACAAGAGAAAATGGGGAATTGGGAGGAGGCAGAGGTGAGAAAAGAAGCCAAGATGAAAAAGGAATGAGAGGATAGCGAAGTTTTGGAATGTGGCTGTTGTGCTGTGTGATCGGACACGGGACACTTCGGGAATCTCGCGGTCGTTAGAGACCACTATTTGCTGTTTTCCCAGGTTACTTTACTCCCCCCCCCCAACACACACACACACCATCGCCTCCCTTTTCTACTCTTTCCATGGTTTTGTTACGCCGTCTCCTTTTCCGGTTTCTCCTGATGTTCTTACATATACATACACATATGCCTTTCTTCCTGTGCCGTTTCCAACTTCTCTTTCTCCGCTCTCTTCGTCTCTCCATCGCATTCCTCTTCCTCCTCCCTTCCTTTTCTCTCCCCATCCCATTCCTCCTCCTCCTCCTCCTCCTCCTCCTCCTCTTCCTTTTCTCTCCCCATCCCATTCCTCCTCCTCCTCTTCCTTTTCTCTCCCCATCCCATTCCTCCTCCTCCTCCTCCTCCTCCTCCTCCTCCTCCTCCTCTTCCTTTTCTCTCCCCATCCCATTCCTCCTCCTCCTCTTCCTCCTCCCCTCCTCCTCCTCTTCCTTTCTCTCCCCATCCCATTCCTCCTCCTCCTCTTCCTTCTCTCCCCATCCCATTCCTCCTCCTCCTCCTCCTCCTCCTCCTCCTCCTCCTCCTCTTCCTTTCTCTCCCCATCCCATTCCTCCTACTCCTCATGCCCCTATCCTTTCTGCCTCTGCGCCCCCTCTCCAATCGGTATAAAAGGTTAAGGAAAAGGGACGCGGAAGGTTAAGCCATAGGGCCAAAGGAGGGAGAAAAGAGACGAAAAAGAGAACACGCAGTTAAAGGCCGGAGTGGCCCCAGGTGCCCGGGCGGCAGAAGAAGTAAGTGAAGAGTAAAAGTCGATAGTCGTTGAGAGGGACGACTGCCGCGCGTTGTCGTCGCCGCCGCCGCCGCGCTCGTCAGCCGCCCTTATCGCCGGCTTGCTTGTTGGCTTTTCCCGCGCCTGCTGTTATCTTTGGTCGCTTTGTTTTGTTTATCTTGTGCAACAATAGAGGTGGGAAGATGGTGGTGGTGGTTGTGGCAGCAAAGAGCGGCGGTGGTGGCAGAAAGTGTTGTTATTAGTAGCAGTTGAATTGTTAGTTGTTATTGTCATTACGATGGTTGTCAGTATTGGTGCTGACGTTACTGTTTTCGTTGTTCTGGCCATTCGTATAAGTGTTTTTTCTCGTTTCTGAACTAAAAGCTATCATTTTCAACAACTCACTCTGTACCCTTGGTATGAGAATAATTATTTTTATTATTTATATTACTATTTTTTTGGTATATACACCTTTGTTATTGTTACCAAGTACCTGTAGCTTTTTCTTACCGTCCTATCTTCCTTACCTCCCCCCCCCCCTGTTTCCTCCATCTCCTCCTGCTCCTCCACTTCCTTCCTCATCCGCCTGTTCCTCCTCCGAAGGATTTTCCGGTCTTCTTGAAATCCACGAGAGGGGGTTGTTTAGCCCACTCGAATGACCCCCCTCCCCTCCCCCGCCTCCTCCCCTCACTTCCCCTTTCTCCTCTTCCCCTCACTTCCCTTCCCCTACCTCCCTCTCCCTCCCCTCACTTCCCCTTTCTCCCTCTCCCTCCCCTCACTTCCCTTCCCCTCCCTCCCTCTCCCTCCCCCTTCCCCTCCCCCACTTCCCTTTCCCATCTCTGCCCTGCTCGATCTGGTCCCGACCTGTAAACATATCGACTTTTGCTCGTCTAGCTGCCCCACCGCCTGCCGCCCACTGCCCACCGTTCACCGCCCACCGCCTCCCTCCCTCCCTGTACTTCCTCCTCCTCCTCCTCCTCCTCCTCTCCTCCTCCTCCCTCCTCCTCCTCCTCCTCCTCCTCCCTCCTCCTCCTCCTCCTCCTCCTCCTCCTCCTCCTCCTCCTCCTCCTTTTCTTCCTCCTCCTCAACTTCCTCCTCCCTCCTCCCCTCTAGTGGGTTCGTTTCCTCGCTGCCCGGCGCCCACCGGTTGCCAATGGGTCTGTTCCTATTTTGCTTTTTAATTTATGTTATGTTTTAGCTGGCACGTGTGTGTGTGTGTGTGTATATATATATATATATATATATATATATATATATATATATATATATATATATATATATGTGTGTGTGTGTGTGTGTGTGTGTGTGTGTGTGTGTGTGTGTGTGTGTGTGTGTGTGTGTGTGTGTGTGTGTGTGTGTGCGCGCTCGCATTCTTCTTTTTCCCTTCTTTCTTTCTCTCTTGTTTAGCTGCTCCCTCCTCCCCTCTTCCCCCTCCTACCCACTTCATTTTCCTTGTGCTCTGCCACGTCCTCCCCCGCCCATTCTGGCCTTCCCCATCCTCTTTTCCTTCCCACTTTCCTTCTTCTCCTTCTCCTATCCTCCTCCTCCTTCTCCTCCTCCTCCTCCTCCTCCTCCTCCTCCTCCTCCTTCCTCCTCCTCCTCCTCCTCCTCCTCCTCCTCCTCCTCCTCCTCCTTATCATCCTCACCCATCCCCTTCTACCGCGGGGAAAATTATCAGTCTCTCAGCTGATTCTGATTCTGATTCACACTTTTACAAGGTATTTCATCCGATAATAGGTAAAACAAAACGTATCATGGGGATCGCGGAGAGGGGTTAGGAGTGGGGGTGAGATGGGAGGGTGAAAATGGGGTTTTGAATGGGGGGGGGGGAGGCTCAGGTGCAGCGTTTCATCATTTTAATTCTGTTGAGTATATCTGGCCGCCTCCCACCCTCGCCATTTGTTAAGCCGTAATTTCAGCGCTAATTGCTTTAACTTCTATTTCCCCTAAAGTATTATAATTGTTTTTTTTTGTTCTGTTTTTTAATTCTGTGTCTGTCTTTCCTTTCTTTTCCCTCTCTACTTCTCTCTCTCTCTGTCTCTCTCTCTCTCTCTCTCTCTCTCTCTCTCTTCCTCTCCCTCTCCCTCTCCCTCTCTCCCTCCTTCCCACTCCCTCTCCCCCTCCTTCCATCCCTCTCCTCCTCTCTCTCCTTCCCTCCCTCTCTCCTCTCCCTCTCCTCTCTCTCCTTCCCTCCCTCTCTCCCTCTCCCTCTCCTCTCCTCTCTCTCCTCCCTCCCATCCCTACCTCCCTTCGCACACTCCCTCCCTCCCTCTTGCTCTCTATTTCCATTTTTAAATAATTATTTTGGATGTTAATGTAATGACTCTTAATGGGTTCATGGTTTAGTAAGTGAGGTTTGTTTAGGTGTGTGCGTGGGTGTGTGCGTATGTGCGTGCTCTTGTGTGTACGTGTTTGTGTTTGTCTGTTTATTTGTTTAAAAGATTTTTTCTTCGTCGCGGGCATTTTATTGCAGGCAATGGATTCAGGTTTTATTATGCGTTGTTGCAAGCCCTTGCGGCTCGTGTTGCAGGTGGAACCGATCAAGTTGCAAAAGCTCATATTGAGTGTTGTTTGAGGTCGGTGTGTAGATGGCGCTGTTTTGCAGTGTTGGTAGGTATTGCAAGTCAAGTGCCCGTGTGTTTATTGCAGAGCCGTGGGTCGTCTTGCGAGTTACCGAGGGCCTGCGTTTGCATGATGTTGCAATACGCTAATGATGTCGATGGTAATGTTGCAAGGTGCCCCGGGAGATTGAAGGGTTGGGACGCTACTGGTTCACTGTACTGGGTGGGAATCTTCGAGAGATGCTGCGCTCTCAGGGCTATGCTTTTCTGGTAATATCTATTATTTTAGTCATTTTATATATTATCATCATCATCTTCATCTTCATCTTCATCTTCATCTTCATCTTCATCTTCATCTTCTTCATCTTCATCTTCATCTTCATCTTCATCTTCATCATATATATATATATATATATATATATATATATATATATATATATATATATATATATATATATATATATATATATATATATATATATATGATAAAACATTTCCTTGCTTGAGTGCAATGTAGGCTCATCGTTCTAAAGCGAAATTGCACGCTATTCGCAATATTACAAATTGCAAATTGGTAGAGTGGTCGGCGCCATGAA
Source organism: Penaeus monodon (assembly GCF_015228065.2). Lineage (NCBI taxonomy): Eukaryota > Metazoa > Arthropoda > Malacostraca > Decapoda > Penaeidae > Penaeus > Penaeus monodon. Next base: position 4,683,617 of record NC_051402.1, read on the forward strand.
TTAATGTCACAGACGTCGTGTTGTGACCACGATGCTGCAGGTTGCAAGTTTTGCAGCCTCCCTACGATCCTGCAAGGCCTTGGTTGTGCTCGGGGTTGTTGGCGGCGCTGCGGCGGCGATGGCGTTGCTTCTGTTGCTTGGGTTGTCGGGGTTTGCTCGACTTGCTGCTGCTGGTGATGCTATTATTGGTTGTGATGGTACGTTTTATTTTTTCTCCTTCTCTTTTTGTTGTTGTTCTTATTGCTGGACGTTGGCCATTGCAACACCCAAGAGCCTGACGGACGCGCAGCCAAGGGCACGCGCAAATCCGTTTTATCTCAGGCTAAGCCCGTGCTCGGCGTCTTGCCTCTAATGCTTGAGACTGACGCCCGGCAACCGGGGTCTGCGACGGGAGTCGATCGGGGAGAAGGGCGCGCTGGCCGGTCGGCTCCTCGGCTCGTCAACCAAGTGTGCTTAATGGTAACGATAATGATAATAATAATAATAAAACCAATAACGATAATAACGATGATAAAGATGGTAATGATAATAGTCATGATAATAATGATAATCGTAATGATAGTAGTAAAGACAATAATGTTATTAACATTATTCTGGCTTATTCTTCTCTCAGGCGTTTAGAGACAGATTTAACACATACAACATTGCACCGACCAAGGGTCTTGTTGCTATTATTTTACATCGCCGGCATCTCCTTTTAGTTAACTCCTTTTCTGTCTTTATTCTTAGCTTGTGTTTGCCGTCTTCGTCTTGCTGCTACCCCTCCCCCCCCCTCCTCCTCTTTTCGTGCTTGCCTTGCCTTCGTCTGCCTTCTTTTTCGTTTTGCACCTACGTGTAGTCGGCCCAGGGGAAACAGCAAACGATGTAGGTGCCTGTTTAGCTGCGTAGGTGGGCGAGGGGCGTGGCACCAGCTCGCGGGTTGAAAGGTCGGAGGTTGGGCGCTAGAGAGTGCCTTTGCGGGGAGGGGGGGAGGGGGGGGAGAGGAAGAGGAAGAGGTAGGTGGGGGAAGGGGGTAATTTTAGTGACTTTATCTTTTGCGTCTGTATTAGCATCATCGCTGCTCTTAATGTCCAGTTTCGGGCCTGTGAGAGTGTCAATGTGAGGGTCAGTTGGGGATGGGGTAGGGGGGGGAAGGGGATCAGAGGAGTGGCCGCGGGAACCTGGGAGGAAGGACCAGATGTGGAAGGACTTGTCTGAGGGTCAGGGTCGCCAAGAGGGGCTTAGTACAGTTCCTGAAAGAGATAGGAAGGAAGGGTAGACGGGAGGAGAGGGAGGGAGGAAAAGAGATAGGAAGGAAGGGTAGACGGGAGGAGAGGGAGGGAGGAAAAGAGATAGGAAGGAAGGGTAGACGGGAGGAGAGGGAGGGAGGAAAAGAGATAGGAAGGAAGGGTAGACGGGAGGAGAGGGAGGGAGGAAGGGAGCGAGGGAAGGGGAGAGGGACCGAGGGCGGGGAGAGGGACCGAATATAAGGCAAGAATATAAGGCAAGAGTCGAGAGTAAGTAAAGGTGGTGTGTGTGGAGGTGGGGAGAGAAGAGCTGGAAGTTCCTGTCGAAAGCCTAACAAGAAAAGGCCCAGATTTCTTTCCTCTTTCCTGAGACAGACAGCAAGGACGCCCCCGCAACCACTGCCATGCCTCCGTCTCCCTCGCGTAAGGTTGCTTTTCCCATCGGCTCAACATGGCGACGTAGGCCGTACGAAGGTGGCATTGGGTGGACGCAGCGGCGGCACCGGAGGACGGCAGCGCTCGCGGTGTGACCAGGGAGGGAGGGGAGCGGGAAGAGGAAGGGAGGGGTGGGGGAGGGGAGGGGAAGGCAGGGGCTGGAGAGGAGAGAGGAGGGGAGGGGTAAGAGAGAGGACTGAGAGGAAGGCAGGGATGATGTAGGGGGAGGAAGGACGAGGAGAAAAGGAGAGATGTGAAAGATTGGGAAAAGAGAGGGAGAAATGAAAATTAGAAAGGGATGAAGGGCAGAGGGAAAGGAAGAGGAATGGAAAAATAAGGGAAAAAGGAGGGGGAATGAAGGCTAAGAGAAAAGATAGAGAGAGGAGTGAAGGACTGTGAGAGGGGAAAGGAAGCAAAGGGAAGGCGGCCGACCAGCTCGTTTTTCCCGCCAAGTAGGACTGTCTTCCTCGCCTCTTGCTAGACGAGGAAGAGAAGGAGAACGGCGAAAGGAGAAGCAAGTTAAAGGTAAATGATACTTGAAGGAAAGGGAACTCAATCTTCTGATAAATACAGAGCTCCTTCAAGACATAAATAATTTGGATGGCGTGAAGAAACGGATCCCAATCTTTTGAGAAATGTAGAGCTCCCACGAGCAATAAGATGCATAAGTTATAAGAAAAATGAAACTCGATCTCTGGACAAATATAAAATTTCCGCAGCGCACGAGATTTATAAATGGCGAGGGAAAAAGTATGGAATTCAATCTTTTTGATAAATACAGACATTTCTCAAGTTACCGGTTCTTTCGACAATGAAGAATCATTATCGTCGTTTTCTTATCTGACTTTTGCGTCGACGTGCAATTCAAATGAAATTGGAATTATTTTTGCTATTGCCTTGTTCCTTTTCTCTACTATTGGTAGCCTTGTTGTGTTTATAAGAGTTTTCTGATCTCGCGCGGTTTTGTGTAGATACTAATACATACATCATATTTCCAATGTCTCGTAAATGAAAGCGAATAACACAAATTTGTGCGCGTGTATACATGCATATGCGTGTGTAGTATATAAGAGAGAATGAGAGTGTAGTTCCGCCCCCTCAGATCCCATCTAAAGTAGGCAGGCTTTCAGAAGGAGAAACGAGATTTGGAATCGCCCTGTCCCCTCGCACTGTCCCGAATAATTTTGTTGGGGTCTGCTGGGGTCTGTTGCTGAGTCATATCGGTCTTACAAAGACCCCGTTTTCCTTCTTCCCCCCCCCCCCTCCCTCCCACTGCTCCTACTAACCCCCTCCCCCCCTTTCCTCCTTTCCTCTTCCTTCTGGTTCTCATTATCATATCAAAGCTGTAACACGTTCACATGCATTTACCCCGACCATCCTGTTTCTATTTTATTTATTTATTTTTCATGACTTTACTTTGCTAGAATAACAAAAAAAAAAGAAAAAAAAAGATTAGGCACTGTGAAAGTTTTTTGGGAAAGAGATAAGAAGTTAGAGTGGGAGAATAAAACCGTAAGAAAGAGGGAAGGAAGGGGCGGAAGAAGTTGGGAAAGTGGCATAAGATAGAGAGAGGGAAGCTATGCAATCAGAACTGAGTTGAGTTATGTATATAAACCCGCTCTTCTCCTCCTCCTTCCTTTTCCTCCTCCTTCTCCTTCTCTTCCTCCTTCTCCTCCTTCTCCTCCTCCTCCTCCTCCTCCTCCTCCTCCTCCTCCTCCTCCATCTCCTCCTCCTGCTCCTGCTCCTCCTCCTCCCCCTCCCCCTCCTCCTCCCCCTCCCCCTCCCCTCCCTCCCTCCTCCTCCTCCTCCTCCTCCTTCTCCTTCCCCTCCTCTTATCCGTCTTGCCTCCTACCCCCATCCTTTCTCACCCCCCCTCTTCTCTTTTCTTTCTTTCTTTTTTCTTTTCTTTCTTTCTTTCTTTCTTTTTTACACCCTTCCCTCCCTCCCTCTTTCCTCTCCCACTCCCTCCCTGCCTCTCTCCCACTCTCCCTCACACCTTCCCCATCCTCATCCCTCCGCCACCCCTTCCCTCCCCCCTCCCGATCCCCCATCCTTGTTCTTCTTCCCTTGTGTGTTGTTTGTCTTCCACTTCCTTCACTTCTTCCTTTTTTGTTTTCCTTCCTCTCCCTTCTCGCTATGTTTGCCCTGTTCCGCTTGTTGTGGCGACGGGCGCGGGCAGCGGCGGCGTGGTATCCGTGTCGAGAAGCGCAACATCGGTGGCGAGCGCGGGGCGGGCTCGTGGTGGCAGCGGCGGTGTGGTGGATACGTAATCAAGTATGACTCTCCGCGTTATTTGATCCTCGCTGCCCCATTCTCCTTTCCTCGATCCTCGCCCTCGTTTACTTTTTATTTATTTTTTTCTCTCTCTCTCTTTTCTTCCATCTATCTCCCGTTTAATCGCCAATTTGTGTGCCTCCCGTAATTCGTATCGTGTTTCCTTCTCTTCCTTGCTGCTTTGCGGTTCGTCGCTTACGCGCCTCGGCTCTCCCTCTTGCTCCTGTTCCTCCTCCTCCTCCTCTCCCTCCTCCTCCACCTCCGCCTCCTCCTGCTCTCCCTCCTTCTCCCTCCCCCCTGCCTCCCTCCTCCCGCCCCCATCGTCTCTACCCCTGCAGCAGCGGGCGTGACAGTGGCGTTGTCAGTGTGTGTTGAGGCTGGTGCCCGTGTGGTGGTGGTACGACTCCTGTCCTTCTTGGACGCGTGTGCGGGAGTGCGCGCGCGCGTTCTGCCCGCGGTCATTGCGATCAGATAAACTGTGCGCGTGTGCGTGTGCGTACGCGTGCGTGTATGGTGTGTATATGTAAAAATCTGTATGTGTATGCTTGCGTTTATGTGTCTTTGTGCGTTCTTTATATGCTTGCCTCTTTATCATATTGTTATGGCACATGCGTGTATCCATTGGCGATGCCATAGTGACATGAATTACAAGTATGTGCAAGGTATACGGTATGTGCGTTTGTGTTAGAGAGAGAGAGAGAGAGAGAGAGAGAGAGAGAGAGAGAGAGAGAGGAGAGAGAGAGAGAGAGAGAGAGAGATCGGGAGCGCTCTTGCTGGAATACGTCAGCAGTGTCAGCGACGGGATTGAGTGAGAGGGTGGGGTCACGCGCGTGTCTCGGTGTTTATACAAAGGACACGAAACATCAACGCACAGGAGAAACGAAGGCAAAAGCGAGTGACGTAATCGTAGCAAAGGTCGGATTTTTATCAGCCGAGGAAGGGGTGTCAGTCGGTACACAGTACAAGTGCCGCGGGGAGAGTGTCAGCCAATGGCTCGATGAGAGTTCCAGTACACAGTCAGTGACGCTCAACGAGTGGGTTGCAAGCGAGCAAGCGAGCTGCGTTGAGAACGGTTCGCAGAGCGCCACTTAGGACCACGGGGGCAAGTGGCGGCGAAGGCGGTGCCGTTGGAGTGTTAGTGCAGTAGTGACTTGACAGTGCAAATCACAGTGACAGTGACAGCGTCAGTGGAAGTAGCCGGGGCCATTGCAAAGACTGAATAATGTAGGCGGTATCGAGTGTGTGTGTGTTTGTGTGTCAAGCTGTAACTAAGTGCCGTCCGGATCGGCGCGCAGGTCGTGAAAGGTCGTCCTGGCGTCGCGATGTCTCCTTGCAGTGACATGCGACTTGGGGGGGGGGGAGATCCTTTTCGGTTTTAGCTTCTTAGGCGTTGAGCGGATTAGAATATGTGGAACGAGAGTGATTTGAGTTTGAGTGAATGTCGCGGAGCAGATTTCCTTCCCCTCCTTTCGTGCCTCCCTTCCCTTCTTACCCTTCTCCATCTGTCAGTGGATCTGCCCATCTATCTTCTTGATTTCCCTCCCTCTTTACTCCATCTGTCTGGGAGGGTGTCCATCTACCCCCTGGATCCTCCCCCTCCCCCTTCCCTTCCAACTTCTGTCGAGGTCATAAGGGGGAGATATCCTTCTCCCTCCACCTCCCTCTCTTATCTCAGAGCCTCATTCACTCTCTTCAACTCCATTATTTTCTTATTTTGCTCCTGTCTCCATCATATTTTTTTCTTTGGTGTCCTCATTCACTCTTTACTCCGTTATTTTCTTATTTTGCCGATGTCTGCTCCTTATTTATCTTTGGTTTCCACACTCTCATGACACCCCCCACCCCCGTCCCTCTTGCTCGGCGGGCGGGTACACTGCGTGGGTGCTGTGGGTCGTGCGGGGATTATGTACACACTGAGTCGTGATGGGTCGTGCCTCCGTGTCGTTATTGAGTTGTCCGCGCCCGCATTCTGATCCCTCCTCCCCCTGGTCATCCTTCTGTGCCTCCCTTCCCCTTCCTCTTCCCCTTCCCCTTCCCCTTCCCCTTCCTCTTCCCTTCCCCTTTCCAGTACCCCTCTTCCCCTTCTTCTTCCCCTTCCCAGTATCCCTCTTCCCCTTCCCTCCTGCCTGCGCCGCGTAAACAATTCGACTGCCACAGGGTGTTGTCAGCGAGGAAGCTGTTACAAATGCAATAGCTACAGCTGCGGTGGTTGCGACGTTGGGAGACAGCGATAGGGACTGATAGTGGTCGGGGTATGAAAGGCAGCGGCGACGGCGGTGGGGGTGGCGGCGGCGGCGGCGGCGACGGCGGCGACAGCGACGACAGAGGGATCACCAGAATATTTTCAGCGAAGGCGACCCAAAGTCCTAGTCTGAGTCTCGCAGACGCCAGGCGTCAAAACAATAACAAAAGATAAATAAATGGAATTTGGAATAGAAAACGGGAAGTCCTCATTCCGCTCTTACTCCCTACGGCCATTATCTGAAATGAGAGTGAGGGAGAAAGGAATCAGCTGATATTGACATCCGCGTTCCGAGTCCGTAGCCGCTCCTTCGCCGTCGAAATCGCTCACGCACACGGCCCTCTGTTTATGACGTGGCGAGAAGTATCTGATTCAGGCGACTGGATTATCCCGTTTGAAAGGCCTGTTTCCTTCGGGGCTTACGAAGTCAAATGCGCAGGCAGGCACACCTTCGGGATTATTGGCCGAAGGAAGCAAAGGCCACTCGCTTCGTGCAACTACTTGGCCCGTCCTCGCCTCCTTTGCTGTGTCCCTTTTAGCCTTCTTGACCCTTTTCTCGTCTGCTCTTTATTGATCTTTTCCATCTCTCCTCTTTCTATTTTTTCTTCGCTGTTCTATCTCATTTCTTTTCCTGTCGCACCCTCTCTCCTCCCTCTCTCTTTACTTATCTTCCTCTCTTCCTTTTTCACACTCTACCTATCTATCTCCTCTCTCTCTCTCTCTCTCTCTCTCTCTCTCTCTCTCTCTCTCTCTCTCTCTCTCTCTCTCTCTCTCTCTCTCTCTCTCTCTCTCTCTCTCTCTCTCTCTCTCTCTCTCTCTCCCTCCCTCCCTCCCTCCCTCCCTCCCTCCCTCCCTCCCTTTCTGTTTCACATGCACATGCGTGACGAATACACACGCGTGCGCGCGCACTCACGGATTTGTGTGTGTGTGTGTGTGTGTGTGTGTGTGTGTGTGTGTGTGTGTGTGTGTGTGTGTGTGTGTGTGTGTGTGCGTGCGTGTGTGTGTGGCTGTGCGTGCGCACGTGCGCGTGCGCTGCAAGTAACGTGAGTTTTATGTTGTTCTGGTAAACACATTCAGTATTTTCTTGTTTTTGTTTCGTCCGGTGTATTTGTTTGATTCCACTTCTCCTCTCTTTTTAAATCTACTTTTCTCTTTGTATTTCTTACTGCGAGATTTGGATATGCCAAAAGGAAGGGGGAGGAGAGAGAGAGAGAGAGAGAGAGAGAGAGAGAGAGAGAGAGAGAGAGAGAGAGAGAGAGAGAGAGAGAGAGAGAGAGAGAGAGAGAGAGAGAGAGGAGTACAGCAGAAGAGGTGGGGAAATTCATGTGTTTGGGCTCTATGCTTTAACATTCTGGCCTTTGTTTTGGTTCTTTTCTGGTCGTAGTTTCATGCTGCATTATTGCAGCTTTTTCACTTTCTTTAGCTGGAGAAATCTGTTTTTTTTTCATGCGTTGATCTTTTGTTCAGGTGCGTCTTAGTGCGTGCGTACGTTGGTGTTTGTGCGTGCGTATGAAGGGCAGCAACGGCGTGATAACAGCCAGGTCATTACGTGGCTAAATGCGGAAAAGACCTCAATTCTTTGCAATATTGAAAAAAGGCGATTGAATTCGAATTCATCCTAATCCCATTAGGGTTCAAGTAGCGTTAGGATGGTGAAGCGCTGAGCAGGACCTCCAGTGGCACCCCCCCCCCCCTCCCCGTGTGCTCCGCCTCGTGTAGTTTCGTGATGTTGGAGAATGAGTTGGACCGCTCTTCTTCCAGCGTTTACTACGACGGGACTCTTGTGAAGCTGTATTGACCCGCGCGTGTGTGGCCGAGAGGTGAAGGAAAATAAGAAAAAGAGAGCGAGAGAAAGAGAGAGAGAGAGAGAGAGAGAGGAGGACAGTGTCAAAAAGAGAGAGAGAGAGAAAGAGAAGTGAGGGAGAGGGAGGGAGAGCAAGAGGGGATTTCTATAGATATAGAAAGGAGATTGGAAGGGAGGTCTAAGCGAGAGAGAAGGAATTTCGAGGAAGGGGGCTCAGGAGGAAGGAAAGTCGGCTGGACGGGTCTAGGCGGCGCCGTCGGATGGTGTGGCGGTGTCAACACGGGGAGAGTGCCACTAGACGGTGCCAAGTGTAGGCCCGCTGATCCTTCGGACTCGACCTTAATGCCATCAAACAGTGGTCCTCTCTCGCTGGAGGAGCAGGAGGAGGAGGAGGAGCCGAGGTCGAGGGTGTCCGCCGCCACGACCCGTGTTGGCGCGCCTTCCGCCTCCCGTGGCCTCCGTTGGAATCGCCCCCTCTTGACGACCTTGGGAAGCTCCCCTCCCTAGTGCGACCGTGAAAACCTGACCCTCGCCTTCGCCTCTCGCGCCGGCCTCGGCGAAAGGAAAAGGCAAAAACAGTGACCTTGAGTGATCTTAACGTGGATGGCTTTCGAAGAGTTTCATGGCAGGAGGAGGAGGAGCAAGAAGCGGTGAGGAGGGGCACGCATCGTTGCCCTCGTGCCACGGGTGCCCACGGCTGTAAGAGAGACTTGGGGTACTTGGAGGGTGTCCCACGGGGTACCTCGGGGGTATCCCTGCACCAGCGCCTCCCTCCAGCCATCTCTGCCTCTCTCCTCTTCCCAACCCCATTTTCCTTCGGCGTGCCATGAGTGTCACCCCACTGGCCCCCCCTTCGCCATGGGGTCAGTGTGTTGCTCCCAGAAATGCTGCAGGCCCAGAGGTGAGATTCATTTTCTAAAACCCTCTCTTTTTCAAAGCAGGGATCCTGTTCATGTACATATAATGTGGCAAACACTGTCTTTATCCTAGTGACATATGTAATTGTGTGTCCCGTGTTCACTTCTGTTATGTGTATTTGCACATTTATTTCACTTCCAAATACGTAGGAATGGGATCACATGTAATTCTCAAACTCGTTCCATGTTAAACCCGTCTTTACATTGTAAGTCTTCATCCCTGTCTACATGTACGTGGGGTGTACAAGGCAGTGCACACATTTGTGCGAAGCTGTGAGTGTCGCTTTGTGGGCGTAGGTTGCAGGTAACTCCGTGGCCGCGGTAGCGATAGAGACGGTCCGGGCTCTGGCGGAGAAGGCGCAGGAGGGTTCAGCCATGGTCACGGAGCCCTGTTAGGTCACGCCCGAGGCATCTCACGCCCACCACCGTCCCGCGCAGCCCACACTCCGTCCCGTCCGTCCAGCTGCAGCGTACTTTTCTGCACGGACGATGGAAGCGAAAGCTCCATGGGGAAGAATATTTGGCAACTTCCTCCACGTCTGTGTTTCCCGAAGCGTAATGAGGAACGTCTTTTATTGATTTGTTTAATTTCGCCAGTCGGGGTCACGATGGGGTGGATGCCGAAGTTGATGAGTGCTGGGATCGGGGCTCGTGGAAAGAGGGGGGGGGGGGCAAGGAAGGAAGAGGGATAGAGAAGGGAAGGAGGAGGAGAGGAAAAGGCGGAGAGAAGGGAGATTGGAGGGAAATGGGCGAGAATGGGAAAAAAGAGAAAAGAGAGAAAAAAAAAACAGGAAGAGAAGGAAGAACACGAAAGGGAGAGAAGGGAAAATTGAAGCGAGGAGAGAGAGAGAGAGAGAGAGAGAGAGAGAGAGAGAGAGAGAGAGAGAGAGAGAGAGAGAGAGAGAGAGAGAGAGAGAGAGAGAAGAGAAAAGAGAGAGAGGGGGGGGGGGAGAGGGAGAGAGAAAGAGAAAGAGAGAGAACCTATGTGGGCCATGATTCCTGGTGGCGTATTGGCCCCGTGCGATGGTCAGCTGGCCTCCTCTCCTTTTCGCCTCCTCTTCCCATCTCGTGTGTCCTCCCGCCCTCCCTTTCCCCTCTTTCCTTTCGTCGCCTCTGCGTAAGAGCCAGAACCTGGGGATGACTGCTATTGTTCCAGAATAATGTCGAGTCTGTTCTCTTTTGTCTTTGATTTTAGATTTCTTAGCCCTTCTTCCATTCACTGTTTATTATCGGTTTTGCTTGATTACAAATTTACCTTCCCCCACCCCCCTTTTACTCTCTTTGACCTGCACTGCGAGAGAAACTTGTAAAGAATGAACTAAAGAGAGACAGGCGCTCATGCAAAGGTCAAAGGTTAGATGTGAATATTGTAGAGCTTTGTGGTATTTATTGCTCGGTTTGTTAACGTTCGGGACTCATTGGGAGTGTAAGTTTTACTGCTGTTGTGTTGTTTCGGTTGTTGTTGGTTTGGTTGGTGGGTTGTGTAGTGATGGTTGCCATGCTTATAATGTGAGATGTATTTTTATTTATTTTTTATTATTATTAAATGCTACTAAGTTTTCTAATGTAGTTACTGTATTACTGAGTCTATTATCGTTTTAGTTACTAGCTGTATGGTACAGACTAAATAACAAGCAAGACAAAGCGCCGTATCGCCTTTCTTGATACAGTGAACTCTTTCCCCGTATTGTCCCGGCGGATATTAGCTCTGGTTTTATGCTGGTACTAAACGGCGTAGGAGGTCGATCGCCGGGCGCTTGTCAGTGGTACAAAGTGTGAAGCGAGATTGACTAGTTTCGTGTGAGGGAGGGTGTGGGCGAGGTGAGGCGAAAGGTGGGTGGGCTGGTGGGTGAGTGAGTGGGTTGTTTTGTGCGTGAAGGAAGACTTTGGGCTGAGGGGAGTGGGTGGTGGGGGGGGGGTGAATGAATGTGTAGGCGTTTTGTGCGTGAAGGAAGAGATAGGGCAGAGTGAGGGGAAAGGTGGGCGGGTGGTCGCATGGGTGGGTGGCTGGGTGTTTTGTGTGGGAAGGAAGGGATTGGGCGGTAGCGTGTGAGAGAGGGGTGGGGAAGGAGGGTGGGAAAGGGGGTAGGGATGCAATAAGCTTCGTGTTTGTATTTACATATTTTCTTTTTGCTTCTTTTTTATTATTATTATTTATTTTGTTTCATGGTTAGGAAATAGAGGGTCGTTTGTTTATTTGATAAGTTATTAGCAATTAGATTATCTGTATAATATCAACATTAATTCCCGTTGCATGTGCGTTTTAATCCCCTGTATATCAGTGTGTATATTTGCCCATGTCTGGCTGGAGATACGGACGTATACATGTGCTTGTTGGGCCCAGCTTGCCAGCGGACACACAAACCATCTACATATTAATAGATGGACCAAGCGGGAAGGATACGCAAGGATACCGAAGGATTCGGAATGATACGGAAGGATTCGGAATGCCAGAAGGACAGATAGACAAATAGACGACAGAATGGAAGTAAGTGGTAGAGCAGGTTTTATTTTGGGGCCTTGCGAGACGTGGCGTTGGTGGTAGTGGTGGTCCCTCGACAGAGCACCCACGACCACCACCAGCAACTAGTCAGTGTACCTCTGACGCCACACTCACACACACGCACGCGCGCGCCCTCGTGTTCGGCCTTCGCTCGGCCTCAGTGCTCGGTGCGGAAGAAGGGTAGTGCGGTGGTAGGCCTAAGGGTGTGTAAGGGTGAGAAGTGCAGTGCAGTGAAGTGGTGATTGCAGGAACGCCCCTTCTCGTTTTTTCAGCGGAGGAAAGGGTTAATGTAGTGTTTGGGATTATAGTTATGACGCTTTTTTACGCCTTACTCCCAGCCCACACCCAGACCCCGCAGTGCCCGGTTGCTTTGCTTGCAGTGCCAAACAGTGCCTGTGCCGGGGCAGTTGACGTGTTTGGGCTTATGCCGGAGTGCCAGTGAATAAGTGAATAGGGTCAAGTGCCAGGAGTGATACGAAGTGAGCCGAGTGGCGCAATGGCAGAAAAATCACTTCGTTGGGTATCAGTGTGGTGGCACTGGTGGCACTCGGTGACACCATGCGCTCGCGTCTTCGCCTGCCTAGATGATGCCAGCAGTAGGTGCTTGGGAGGAAAAGTCAGCCCGTGCTTGGCGTAATGCAGTGTCCGATTGGTGTGGTGATGATAGTGATAATTATAAGAACGACCAGGTGCGATAGCCTTTCGTTAAGAAGGTGCTTTCCAAGAACCATAGTCAGTGATGGTGACGATCGTGACGGAAATAGACCACTCACGCCTCGCCAGGAACAGTGAATGGTGAACGTGATGATGATAGTGAGCATGCTGGGCCCCTCCTCACGCGGCAGTGAGGCTCCCGCCAGCTCCCTCACTCGCCAGCCAACAGTGGGACGATTTAGGGAACTGCCAAGTGGGTCTTCAACTCCTCCTCGGTTATTTTAGTGCCGCTGCTGTTCAATGTTGTTGTTGATTTTGCTGTTCGTGTCGTTTACTGGGGTTACGCTTGTTTCATTTGGCTGTCGGTTTGTCTTGGGTTTATTTCTTTTATTGTCCTCCCTCTCTCTCTCTCTCTCTCTCTCTCTCTCTCTCTCTCTCTCTCTCTCTCTCTCTCTCTCTCTCTCTCTCTCTCTCTCTCTCTCTCTCTCTCTCTCTCCCTCTCCCTTCCTCTCTCCCTCCCTTCCTTCCTTCCTTCCTTCCTTCCTTCCTTCCTTCTCCCTTCCTCTCCTCCCTCTCCTCCCTCCCTCCCTCTCTCCCTTCCCCCCTCTCTTCTTCCCTCCCCCCTCCCTCCCCATTTGCGGAGATGCAGCTTCGGACGGTGACGTGTGCAGGGAGAGAGGGGAAGAGAGAAGAAGGCGAGGTGAGAAGAGGGAAAAAAGAAAGCGGAAGAGAATGGCAATGGAAGGGGGAGCAGAGAGGAGGCTATTCGGAGACCTAAGAGAAAGGGCTTTGGTTTGTTAAATTGAAGTGTTGTCACCAAGGCGTGCCATGACGTGAGGCTTTATCGTATGCACAAAGCGGAGTAGGTGGGAGAGGGAGAGGGAGGAGGAGGAGGAGGCAAGGAGAGTGAGTGAGAAGGAAAGGAGAAAGAAAGGACGAAAAGGGAGAGGGAGGGAAAAGTAGGTGGAAGGGGACGGACAGGGAGTAAAGGGAGAGAGAGGGCAGGCGGAAAAAGGGTGACGGAAAGAGAGGAGGAGGGGATAGAAGAAGAGGCAGAGGAATTGATAAGAGAGGGAAGAAAGACCCCAATAACTCTCCCCATGGGACGCACCCTCACGTCCGCCGCACCAACATGATAAAGCAAAGTGCGAATTAAATTCATTACTGTTATTATGTGACAGCATGGATGTGATTTCCTTGGTCCGTCGAGTCGGCGCGGACGCGTTTTATGTTTAGCAGATCGAGAATTTGTCTTTTTTTCACACATTTTCTTTCTACTTTCTCCATTTTTTCCCATGGCCCCCTTTTTTTTTTGCTTCTCCATATCGTCCGTTTCCCCACACCCTCCCGGGGAAAATGCGTCTCGATCTGATGTATCTGTCTGTCTATATATTTAGGTATTTATTCATCTATTTTTTTCTGTCTCTCTATCTATCTAAGTATCTATCTACCCATCTCTCTACCCATGTTAGTATGTATTTGTATCCGTAGTTCCAGTATGTGTGCGAGCGAGGACGAAGGAGAGGTCAAGCCCGCTCGGACGGCGCCCTCGAGAGATTCCTTTGCCCACATGGAGTGGGGGCGATAAGGGGGGGGGAGGGGGAGGGCAAAAGGGGCTGTCAGACTGGCGCCTAATGGAGGAGGGAGGGGGGGGGGCTGGGTGATAGTAACACTGAATAGGCGTTAGGGAGGAGCTATGGGGGTGATGCATTACAGCGGCTCTTAAGCGCGAAATAAACCAGACGAAAATTTAGAGAAAAGTGACATAAATTGTCCACAAAGGGGCGGGATGAGGTGTTGCGGTTAAAGGCACGTGTTGGGCTGGAGTGGCGGTGGCTAGAGCGTTGTTGTCTTGGCGACAAACTCGTGAAGCAGCGTCGCACAAAGCATCAGATCTCCTTTCTTCCCTCTACACTCTCCCTCTTCCCCTCCTCCCCCTCCTCCCCCTTCCCTTTCCCCCTGACTACCCATATACGCAGCAACATCACCTCACCCAGCCCTGATCTTCCCCTTCCCCTCCCTCGTCCCCTGTCACCTCCCTCCTTTCTCCTCCCTCCCTCCTTTCTCATCCTACTTCCCCCCCCTCTCGCTCCTTAGTCCCCCTCCCTCTTCTACTTCTCCCTCCCTCTCCTTCTCCTTCTTCCCCCTCCTTCTCCTTCCTCCCCTCCCTTTCCCCCTGCCCCTCCCCCTCTCTCCCTTCCCCCTCTCTGCCCTCCCCCTCCCCAACCCCAGCACGGCTGCACCCATATTAGGCTTAGAGTGCGCAGGTAGATGCAAAGGCCGTCTTTAAAGCCTTAGCCAGAGTCGGTGCAAGTGCTACTCCATGTTGAATATGGACGTCTATCTACAGGGGGAGCTGACTGGCCTTTTAAAAGGGATTTTTATCTTTTATTTTTCTTTAGTTTTATTTTCTTTGATTTCTTCTCGCTTCTTTCCTTTGTGCGGTGCGGGCTGCGCGGGGTTCGTCAGCAGGAGTGGGGCACAGGTAGAGGTTCAGATGGCGTGAGTTTAGGTGTGAGAAAGGCACACAGGTAATGTCGCACCTGCGCTCGAGCTCGGGTTACGCCAGGAGTCGACAGGTTCAGCTCGACCATTTTTAGGCTGTTGAGGCCTGTGTGACTGCAGCTCCCGGCGCCCACCGCTCTCCACGCCCACAACTGGCATAACCTGTCACTTCACTTCACTTCACTTTACAGATCCCCCCCACCCCCAACACTCACACAACCACTTCGCTCCTCTCGCTTTATTTCTTGTTTGCTCCTCCTCTTCCTCCCGCTTCTCTCTCTCTCTTCCTCTTCCTCTCTCTCTCTCTTCCTCCACCCTTACCCTTTCCTACCCCCCCCCCTTCTCTCTCCTTTTTTCTCTGTGCACCTCCATTAGGCCCACCTTTGATGCATCATCATCATCTCCCTCGTTCCCACATCCCTTAAGGCAGCCAATAAAACACACACTCTGCTGCGCATAGGTGTGAGTCGCGTTACACTTCGCCGTCACTAATATCGTACCAAGTGCTACATTTCCAGTCACGCTTCCGTGTCCCCCCCCCCCTCTCACCCCTCCCCTCGATTCCCTACCAGGCGAACATGTTTGCTTCACCCGCCTTCGTCTCTCCCTCCCTCCCTCCCTCCCTCCTCCCTCATTCACCCTCACCCTTCCCATCCCCTTTCTCAGCAGGGTACTCGCATCCCTCTCCCTCTCCCTCTCCCTCTCCCTCTCCCATTCCGCCCTCCCTCCCCCTCCCCTTTCTCAGCAGGGTACTCGTTCTTGCTTCTGTATTGTTTACCTCTGAAGTTATTGGGAACGCGGTTTTATATAAGAGCTTGTTTCTGGCGAAGGAGTGAGGGAGAAGGTGAGGATGTGAGGGGGAGAGGGGAAAGCGGAAGAAGTTGAGGAAGAGAAAATGGTAGGGATAGAGATGGAGATAGGCGGGAATAGAAATATTGGGGAGATTAGATTTTAAAATCTGCTCTCCATTACAACATTCAGTTAACGAGTTCCCTCGATTTAAAATAAGTAAAGAATTTGTCAGTGTCTGCGGCGATGGAGGCCGGGGGGGGAGGTGATGAGGGAGGGAAAGGGGAGAGCAAGGGCGAAGGAGGGAGAGGAACAGAAGGAGGGAGAGGAACAGAAGGAGGGAGAGGGACGGAAGGAGGGGAGGTCGAAAAGGGAGGACGAGGGAGGGGACGGAAGGAGCAGGGAGGGTAGGTGAAAGGGAGGGAGGGAGGGGGAGGGGGCCTGTCTCGGAGCTGGTCGTCTGTGCCACAAGATGATCATGTCTCTTCCGCGTTACGTAACTGTGACACTAAAGAGGGCATTATGTACCGCCGCTATCGCTACCTGCTTGTTGTTTCCATGTCTTTGTTTTCTCCTTTTTAAACATTTCGATTTTTTTTTATATTGTTGGTGTTCTTGGCTGTCGTTTTTATTTTGATGTTAACTCCTGTACTTTTTGCTTATTGAGTTGTTTTATTTTCTTTGTTTGTGGGCCTTGGAGTGTTGCAAAGGAGGAAGAGAGTAGAAAACGGGCAGATAAAAAGGAGACAACAGAGAAAGAATTATGAAAGCAGAACACTAGTGTCACAATTTTGTCTTATATATGCATATTGTTTGAGTAGATGTTTAGCTACAGGTGTTCAAAAACATCTTTCAGCTGTTAAAAGGCCTTGTAAGTTGTGCTGTTCGGCCGTGCTCCGTGAACATGATCATGCAAACTGCCGGAAAGAAACATGCGCCATTATGCAAAATAATTCTAGTTAAGATTTATCCCCTTGCCCGCCCTATCCGAACTCCTGTTCTCTTGTCCCGGTGTGTCATTGCGTGACGTATTTTCGTATGGGATTACAGGTGCGGATGTTTATGGATCTTCGTTGTTTCTCGCAGTTTCACGTCGTTTCGCGCTTGCTGTGGCAGGTCCGTGCTGTTTCCTGCAGGGTCTCGCAGTTTCACGTTGATTCTCGCTGGTTCACGTAGCGTCGCGGAGGGTGCGGAGACTTTTTGCGTGTATTTATTTCCGTCTCTGCGTCTCTCTCTCTCTCTCTCTCTCTCTCTCTCTCTCTCTCTCTCTCTCTCTCTCCTCTCTCTCTCTCTCTCTCTCTCTCTCTCTCTCTCTCCTATCCTCTCTCTTTCACGTCTCTTCCTTCTCCTATCTTCTGCAGTACTTTCTGATTCCTGCCCTGATCTACTTTCTCCCTGTTCCTCATTACTTCTGACTCTTCCTACCTGTTACTCTTGTTTTCCTTTTTTTTTCTCTACCTTCTCCTAGATCTCTTGCTACTCCTCCACCAGCCCTCTTTTCCACTTTCTTCCAATCTCTATCTTTCACTCTTTCGACCTTTCTCCTCCCATTCTGTCTTTCCCATCACCCTATCTTTCACTATACGAATTTCTCTTCTCCTCCCCTTCTTCCTCTTTTCCTCTTGCTCTCTTTCGCTCCTGCTCTCTTTCATTCCTGCTCTCTTTCCCTCCTGCTCTCTTTCCCTTCTGCTCTCTTTCCCACCTGCTCTCTTTCCCTTCTGCTCTCTTTCCCTTAACCCCCGGGTCTGGATTCGCTTTCATTTTTCTTGTATAGTTGCTAGATCCAGCAGACATCTTGGCACTGCGCCAAACTCCGCTCCTTTCTCCTTTGTTTGTCTGTGACTTTTCCCAACCGAGTCTGTGTGCACCTTCGTCTGTGTACGTGTTCGTGTATATGTGGATAGATAGATATATGTGTGTATGTGACACGTTAGCATATTCTTGTTTCGTTTTTTTTTTCTCTCTTTTTTTTCCTCACCAACTCCCGCTCTTCTCCCTTGCCGTTTCCTCTCCCTCCCCGTTCCCAGGCTCTCTCTCTCTCTCTCTCTCTCTCTCTCTCTCTCTCTCTCTCTCTCTCTCTCTCTCTCTCTCTCTCTCTCTCTCTCCTCTCTCTCTCTCTCTCTCTCTCTCTCTCCCTCTCCCTCTCCCTCTCCCTCTCCCTCTCCCTCTCCCTCTCCCTCTCCCTCTCCCTCTCTTTCACTCTCTTTCCATTCCCGGATTTCATGCCATTCCCTCCCTTTCTTTCTACCCTCTTCCCTTCCTTTCTTCCTCCTATCCTTTCTGCTGTCCTTCAACCCATCCATCCATCCATCCATCTATCTATCTATCTATCTATCTATCTATCTATCCATCCGCCCCATATTAGTCTCCAAACACACCACTTTACATTCTCTGTTCCAAGGCTTGTGAGATTAGATTTGTAGGCTCCGGTCTTTTAATGTTTGCATTATACGACATTCACGTTGGCCTTTTAAACTCGGTTGGTGTGTAGGTGAACAGGATTGTGTGGTATCCAAGGAGGGGATTGGATTTTTGGGGAGAATGTGAGAGACTGAGAGTGGGTTGGGTGTGCGTGGGCGGGATGAGGGAGGGGGTGGTCGTGTTGGTAACAGCCTCCTTCTTCATCATCACCTTTTTCGTCTTCTTCATCCTCTTCGCCAGCGTCTCTCCTCCCCCTCCCCCCGCCTCTTCTTCTTTCACCTCCTTCTTTTCCCACGCCACTGCCACCGTCTTTTTTTTCTCTCTCACCTCTCTCCTCCTCCTCCGCTTCCTCCTCCTCCTCCTCCTACTCCACCTCCTCCTCCTCCTCCTCCTCCTCCTCCTCCTCCTCCTCCTCCTCCTCCTCCTCCTCCTCCTCCTCCTCCTCCTTCACCCTGTGAGACTCTGAGAAAAGATCTGTAACAAATCTTCTCTCCAACGTAGACCCTCGTTCTGCTTAGCATTCCTCGCTAGGGAGATGGCTGGGACGTGCTCTCTCTCTTTCTCATTCGGCCCACACATTTTCCCACACATTTTTCGTAATGGTTGCGTTTGGTGAAGGTCGCTTGCTTTTAGAGGTGACTTTCGCAGATATCGTCCTGAACTTTTTGAAGAACGCATGCCCTGTTTAGGGATGGTGGGTGGGGGTGTGCGGTGTTAATGCTGTGTATTCTCTCTCTCTCTCTCTCTCTCTCTCTCTCTCTCTCTCTCTCTCTCTCTCTCTCTCTCTCTCTCTCTCTCTCTCTCTCTCTCTCTCTCTCTCTCTCTCTCTCTCGCTTCCCTTATATCTCGGGCCTGCACAACTTTGCTAATGCTGATGCGGATTGCTAGTTACCTGTGAGTGACGAGAGGACTTTCCCCGAGTTGTCCCTCTCGAGTGGATATTAATAGCCCAGGATGACTTTTACTGGCGTGAATTTGGCTTGTGAGGAGCAGGTGTGGATGGGGAGTGGAAGAGGAGAGGTGGAGGACGGGAGGGAGGTGGAGGGATGAGACCTGAAGAGTGTAAACACAGGGTCTAGCCTGACACCTGCGCTTGTTGCCGGGTTTTGTAAACGCGCTGGCGGCATGTGGCTACAGGTGCGAGAGCAGGTGTATTGTTGATGTTGTTTTCCGGAAATTTTCGCTGGTTTCGCTTGAATTTGACGTAGCTGGTTGGAGGTCGAGTATCGGTCTAGGATCGTACAGACTGTACGCACGTGCTTCTAGTCGTCACGGTAGTGGCTGTGCGGTTGGCATAGGGAGGCTTCGTTGTCGGCTTGGGTTGCATGCGTACACTTGTACGGGGTCGCACAAACAAAACAAAGAGAGAGAAAAAAAAAAACAGAAGCGCGTATTGCCTAGTATCGCACGCGTGTCTTCATTTTTTCTCCTTTGTATGTATTCGTGCATTCGTATGCATCTTTCATCTGAATCTGCACCCTCTCTTCGTTACCCACTGCGATAGCCGGAAAAAGAGGCGAGTGAGAGTAAAAAGTAAAACCAGAGAGAGAGTGAAAGAGGACGAGAAGAGGTGGGGAAAATCTGTGCGAGGAAGAGAGATATTCGGAGGGAGTTCTTGCTGTTATCCAACGAAGGCAGTTAGTATTCGCGGCAGAACGGAATGTTCGCTTCTTTACTGTGAATTCGCGCGTAAGTACGTGAGCGCGTCCTGTCGCTTGAGAGATCGGGCGGCGCTTGCGGAGGGGAAGGGGCGGACGGGGAAAAAGATCGCGCTCTTTTCCCCTGAAGGCATCTCGATTTTTTCTCCATTATATTTTTCCCCTTCTTTTTCATTCGATTCCTCTATTTTTACTTATAAATTCCCTCTCATTTTTATTTCACTTTTATTCTTTCGCGCGCATGTCAGCTACCTGTTTGAGACGCTGCGACCTCGTAGTAGAAAGAGTGGATAAGTAAAGAGAGGAGAGGGGAGGGAGGGGAGAAGAGTAGAGAGGAGAGGGGAGGGAGGGGGGAGAGTAGAGAGGAGAGGGGAGGGAGGGGAGAAGAGTAGAGAGGAGAGGGGAGGGAGGGGAGAAGAGTAGAGAGGAGAGGGGAGGGAGGGGAGGAGAGTAGAGAGGAGAGGTGGGGGAAGGAAGGTCAGGGAAGTTGAAGCTCAAGGGAGACAAGGGTAGGGCGTTGCCCCTCTCTCCTCTCCTCTCCTTTCGTCCTTCGCGTCTTCCAAATTCTCCTCCCCTTGTTTCTCCCATTTTGCTCTACTTCTCTCCGTCGCCTCTTCACGGCCCCCCCCCCTCATTCTCGCTGGCTGTTCTCATTTCTCGCTTTTGTTTCTTGGCCGTTTATTGCACCATGCACTCTCGCCTAATCCCTTTTGTTTCCGCCCTCGTGTAGTGTTTCCTCCTCCTTCTTTCACCATATTCATTTTTCTCCTTCGTTCTCCTCGGTCAGTGTGTGTGTGTCTGTGTCTGTCTGTCTGTCTGTTTGTCTGCCTCTCTCTCTCTTTCTCATCTTTCTCTCTTTCTCTCATTCTCTCTCTCTCTCTCTCTCTCTCTCTCTCTCTCTCTCTCTCTCTCTCTCTCTCTCTCTCTCTCTCTCTCTCGTACGAAAAATATTGTATTAGCTTTGGTTCAGTCTCCCACTGGCTCCATTCATTCCCAAGGAAGTTTTTGTGTTTGTAGATTTGCTTGTTTGTCTTCATCGTTCACGTAGGCCTAGCAGTTTATTTGTTGAAGGACAGGGTTGCTG
This sequence comes from Penaeus monodon, assembly GCF_015228065.2. Classification (NCBI taxonomy): domain Eukaryota; kingdom Metazoa; phylum Arthropoda; class Malacostraca; order Decapoda; family Penaeidae; genus Penaeus; species Penaeus monodon. The sequence goes on from NC_051402.1 coordinate 4,704,129, forward strand.
ACTGGAAGCAAGAGGGGGGGGGGGGAGGCAGCTCGTCTATCCCGTTATATCCTTAACTTTCTTATTGATCCTGCCAAGGTGGCGGGTCCTGCCGGGATGTTTGGGAGGCTGAGGGCGAGGGTGGAGGTGGGGAGGGGTGGGAGAGGAAGGGTGGGGTGGGGGTGTCCTGTGAATGTTGTGATCCTCTTCGGGGGAGCAACTTGCCTGGAAGGAAGGGATGCTGCGCTGGAGTTGGACGTGTTCGGAAGGAATGAGGGGTGAGAGAGAAACAGGAAGAGGAGGACGAAGAGAGGAAGGAAAAGGAAGAGAGAGGGGTAGGGGAGCTGACTCGGGAAGAGATGCAGTCAAAAAATTAAAAAACGAAATGATCAGAAGAAAACGTTAGTGATGGAAAAAAAAACAGGAGTTAGGAAGGGTAAAGATACGTAAAAAAAAGAAGTAGATAGAGAGGGGAAGAAGAAGAAAAGGACAAAAACACAAACAGATTTTATCAACTGAAGGCAATGTTTCTAACATTCCAATAGAAAAGCCAGCTTGCTTGTTTGTCTCTCTCTGCACATCAGTGAAATACAGATAATTGCAATATGCAAAGCCGAATCCAAACGTGAATATAGATTGCTCTATCAGCCTAGTCGTGTTGAAAGGAGGACGTGGTGGAAATGACGGTGAAGGAGAAAAAGAAGGATTTGGAATAGGAAAATAAAAGATTACCTTGGAACTAACACTGTGGGAGAGAAATAAGCCCCCCCTCCCACAGACATATGTATGTATATGCATATATATGTATACATTCATATGTATGACTGCGGCAAATGTTTTGTCTAAACGAGATCTTGTATTTCTTTAGGCTGTGCAGGTCTGAAAGTACGGCAGCGTTTGAGAAGTTCCATTTTGGCTTTTCCATGCTTTCCCATCTCGGGTTTATGACGACGTGGGTAATGTGGTGCAGGTTTTTAAAACGGAGAACTTGGTCTTGGCTTTTTAAAGGAAGATAGGGATGGAAAAGGGGAAAGAAGGAGAATAATAATAATGATAAGAAGAAGAAGAGGAGGAGGAGGAGAAAGAGGTGGAGAAATGGGCCTCTGGTTGTTAAAGGTCATCCTCCCTCCCCTGCCCCCTCCCGCCCTCGAATTTCTCCTGATTACCCTCCGGCCTCTGCTGCTGGTGTCGGCCGTGTCTGCGTCCTGCCCCTCCCCTCCACCTGTGCTCAGCTTCCTTCGCAGACATTTCTGTAGGGAGCTTTTTGGTTACCAGTTAGGGCCTCATTGGGGAAGTGGCTGTGGCTCCCTGGGACTTCTCGCTAGGCGTCCTTGGTCACGTTAGTTCTCGTGCGACCTTGTGAGTGTGGAATTGTTCGGTAGTGCTTGTTGATAGAGCGATTGGCAGTTCGGTAATGTTTCCTTTGCAGAGAACTTGCATTGGCGTTAACGCTGTGTAATTTTGCATCCTGCGCGACTGAGTTCCCATGACCGCAGAGGTGATGATGGACGTTGGCGGAGAGGAGGATGTCGAGGATCTCCGGGGCGCCCCGCGTGGCTCCCTCTCTCTGGCCCGCTCGGGGGCTGTGCCGGCCGTCTGTTGATGGCCCTGCCCCGCGCTGCTTTTCCCTCGCGTGACCTCCTTGACTAGACTTCCCCGCTCGATCGCTTCGCGTGTTGATGGCACGCGACCTGGCCTCGCCGCCGCCGTGCCCGAGAGGTGACAAAGACTCGCAGCGTGAGACCTTTGTGCCGGCCAGCGACCGAACCGCCGCCGGGAGGATGTCCCTGTTGGAGGCCATGAAGGCGTGGACACTCGGTCCATGGGCGCGGCGGCGGGACAAGAAGCGCGTGAGCGTGGCTCTATGGGGAGGCCGCCCCGTGGAGTCCGACATGTGCTCACACCTTTTGGGGACGCCGGGAATCTACCGCCGCCGCCTCTCCTCCCCGTGCGATGGCGACGTGCTGGACCTGTACACTGCCGCCGCCGCGGCAGCCGCCACGCCCTCGTTCACAAACGGACCCCCGCTGTACCATCCGCCGGCCTTCCCAGCCGGCTACACGCCCCTCGAGGATCTGCGCCCACGACGCTTTTCCGCCAAGAAAGTCGAGGTAGAGTCTGCTAATATCCTGGACGTCCCTCGTGTGGAGGTGACACCCCCTGATGACACTCCTCCAGCCTTTGCAACGGAGGACGGTCAGCAGGACTCCTTTTCCCCTTCCTGCAGTGTTGGGGACCCCGTGCCCACGCCCCAAGACGATGACGCGAATGCTGGAGGAGCGGAGGTGGTGGGACAGGAGGGGAAGGAGGAGGCGAAGGCGCTGCAAGGGCTAGAAAGCGCCGAGTGTGACGGACATTGCGTGACTGAGTGCCAACAGGACACTCTGGGCCTGGAGGGAGTCACAGATGCCCTTGCACTCATGCCCTATGATCCCCCAAATATCTCAGGAGATATAAATAAGCAAGTGCTCAGTGAGGAGGAC
>NC_051402.1:4711590-4714090 GCF_015228065.2 Penaeus monodon
CTCTCTCTCTCCCCCTCCCTCTCCCTCCATCCTCCTCTCTCTATCTATCTATCTATCTATCTATCTATCTATCTATCTATCTCTCCCTCCCCCCTCCTCTCTCTCTCTCTCTCTCTCTCTCTCTCTCTCTCTCTCTCTCTCTCTCTCTCTCTCTCTCTCTCTCTCTCTCTCTCTCTCTCGCCTTCACCCCCTTCCTGCTTCCGTACTTACTCCCCCGTTCCATTCCACTTGCTCTTCCACCTGTCCTTCCTCCCTTCCCTCTTCCCACTTGTGTCCTAAGGCATTTACCACATCCTCCGGCCCCTCCTAGGCCTATAAGACACGTTAGGAGGCAGCAGGAAATGCGGGCGATCGTGAGGCAAAACGGGCTGTGCATGAATTTCGACTTTGGGGGGGGGAGGGGGGAAAGACCCGATTTTCGGATGATTTTCCGTTCTAGTCGAGTTCCAGGTCGCTGCCTCCAAACTAGCAAGTATGTGTGGATGTTCGTTTCCATGTCTGAATATATGTGTTCGTGTATACAAAACGAACAGATGTGCGGTGAGTCACACACATATTACACGGCCAGTGGTAACGTACGCACACACGCACTCACACATGTACACGCAACGGTGAATCCCCCCTCCGCCGCCATTTGTAACGGTACGTGTGAGGAGAGTTCGTGTGCGTCTCGAAGCTCCTCTGTTCGCGATGTGTTGAGATTTTACTGAAAATTCGGTTAATATGTGTTCGGATGAGCTAAGCGAATGAATAAGTGTGTAGATGCATTTTCTGGAAAAAGTGATATTAGTGTACCTCATTTTTTAACATATACATATCTTTTTGGAAGTATGTGATGCCATGCGTTGCTTTTTGCTTTTTTTTTGGCCGATATATGGAACTGTATCGTTAGTGGAACCAAGCGCCTGCCGATCGCGCCGTTACCGATGTGACATTCGTTAAAGAGATTGAAAAAAAAATCCTAGTGAATATGGCCAGTTTGCGAGAATTCCAAGCGCTAGCCAGTGGTTTTAAAAGTGATCGAGTGAATGATGTTTAAATCTGTTCGAAAAGTAAAAAGAAAATAAGATGAGAAGATGTAAAAATCTTGAACGTTGAATATTTTATATGAATGCGTCATACCGCGCGGCCTAAAAACAAGCTAGGCTAGGTGCAAGTGAGAGAAGAAGGAGGAGGAGGAGGAGGAGAAGAAGAAGAAGAAGAAGAAGAAGAAGAAGAAGAAGAAGAAGAAGAAGAAGAAGAAGAAGAAGAAGAAAAGCGTAATGAACAGGGAAGGAGAGAGAGGAGTGTGAATGAGGAAGAATGGGTGCCTGGTGGGCGTGACGATTGAAGTTTAGTGGGTGGCGAAAGCGTGCGTGTGCTATGAGCCGCCGGGAGGACCAATGATGCATGGCTGATGGGGTGTGGGCAGCTCTTGGGGCTGATTCGGGGGAAGGCGCAGACGCAGAGGAGACGGGGGAAGGGGGACGGAGAGAAGGAGAAAGGTGGGGGGGTGGGGGTAAAGGGAAGAGAAGGAAAGTGGAAGAGAAGAAAAGGGAGTAAAGAAATTAATGAAGCGAAGTAAAGAGGGGTGAAGGAAGGGGAGTGACGTGTGAAAAGGAAGGTAGAAGGAAGAGAAAAAGAGGTAGAAGTGGGAGTGGAAATGGTAGAAGAAAGAAGGAAGCATAAGATGAAAATATGGCAAGGATACAATGGAGAAAAAAAAGTCAGGGTGAGATGAGAGAAGGGAAGGAAAGAGAAGAAAAAAACGTTTGGAAAAGAAAGGAGAAAATGAAAGGGAGAAAGCAACGCACGAAAATGCGAGGGAGGAAATGTGAATAAACAGAGGAGATAGTGAAAGGAGGGTGGTTGGTATGCTAATCACGAACGGAAGTTAAGTCGTCGGAGAGACCAGTCCGCGAGAGGCAAGAATGTCGCCCTCCACCAGCCCGTCCTGTTGACATGTCCTTGTTCGAGTTCTGTTAGCGGCCTCTCCTCTGTTCCTCCTGTTCCTTTCTCGGCGAGGGATGGTAGTCTTCTCTCTGGTTTCTTCTGGGTCTACTCTTTTCTCTCATTTGTCTCCTCCTGCTCTCGCTCTCTCTCTCTCTCTCTCTCTCTCTCTCTCTCTCTCTCTCTCTCTCTCTCCTCCCCTCCCTCCCTCTTCCTCTCCCTCTCCCTCTCCCTCTTCCTTCTCTCCCTCTCCCTCTTCCTCTTCCTCCTCTCCCTCTCCTCTCCCTCTTCCTTTCTCTTCTCATTCTCATTCTCCTTTGGTCCTCCTTTCGCTCATCACATCGTCACTTTCGTCTCTTCATCACACAGGCGTCTCCACCCCGACACTCCCCCACATGCCATCAGCGTTACATCAGCACTGCATCCTGTTGATACTCCGTCCACCCCCTCCCCTTCCCCTCTCCCCCCTCTCCTCCCTTCCCCTTCTTGACCCTCGTCTCTATCTCCACCTTCTATTTTCCGTCTAGGCCTCCTCCTCCCTCTTCGCCCTCTTCTCCCTCTTCGCCCTCCC